>NW_019154193.1:376085-552825 GCF_002288905.1 Enhydra lutris kenyoni
CTGCCTACTTGTGATCTCTGTCTGTCAAATAAATAAATAAAATCTTTAAAAATATATATATATATAAAATTTAGAAATTATATATATATATATTTTTTAAAAATCAAACTGTACAAAATTCTGTAGAATTAAAAAGTGAAAGTATCCCTCTTCCCTGCCCCAATTAAGTAGCAGGTACTATTAACAAGTCTGGCACATATCTTTTTTTCATTTTAAGGATTTATTCATTTATTTTAGAGAGAGAGAGAGACAGAGAGTGTGAGAGGCAGGGGAAGAGGGAAAGGGAGAGAATCTCAATCAGACTCCATGCTGAGACGGGAGCTAGAAGGGCATGGATCTCAGGACCCTGACAGCACGACCTGAACTTCAGCATATGCACAGTGAGAGAGCTTTGCACAAATACAGCAGCAATGACGGTTAATGCCAGCACCTACTAGTTAGCTCCGAAACCTTGAACTTCTCTTTCTTCAACATGTAGCACGGTACGCTGCCCATTCCAGACATTTAATATATATCCGTTAACAACAATTTAATATCCTATGACTCAAATTAGCAGAATACCTATGGAGGCATTAAGAACCAGGTAAAGTCACCCAAAGTATCCATTTAGTTGTCCAATGATGGAGACTATGCCTTCTTTTCTTGACAACTGAACAGTCTTGCCTCTGTAAGTGATTAGGTGAGTGGTTTACTGGGGTGAGCTCCTCGGGCCACATGTTTTTCTGAAATCAAGCAAGGAGGCTTAGAACAATGGAAGAAAGAACTGACCACACACAACGCCAACCAGATGTATTCTCCAATACACGCTGGTCTGGTCGCAATAGGGTGACCTACTTTCCTGAAGAAAAGCAGGAATCAATTCTGTCTTCCTTGCTAGTTTTGGTTCCTACCACTGCCATTTATTAAATGACCTTGGAGAATTCTCTTAATCTCTCTGAGCTTCAGCTTCCTTGTGTGAAATAAAGAAAGGATGATAAAACGCAATCTGTAGGGACGCCTGGGTGGCTCAGTTGGTTAAGCAGCTGCCTTCGGCTCAGGTCATGATCCCGGCGTCCTGGGATCGAGTCCCACATGGGGCTCCTTGCTCGGCAGGGAGCCTGCTTCTCCCTCTGCCGCTGCCTGCCATTCTGTCTGCCTGTGCTCGCTCTCTCTCTGACAAATAAATAAATAAAATCTTAAAAAAACAAAAAACAAAAAACCCAATCTGTACAGTCAGTCAAAGACTCAAACAAGACAGCCTTTGAGAACATGTGTTGGGCATGGGGCAGATATGAGACAGAGTAGTGGAGGCAGAAGCTCTGGACCCAGACTGTCTCAGTTCAAATGCCAGCTCTAGCAGTTACTAGCTGGATAACCTCAGGCAAATTATTCAACCTCTCACCAAACCACGGCTTCTTATCCACAACATGGGAAAAATTATTGGATTATTTCGAGGAGTAAGTGAGATCATGTCTTTAGTATGGTTTTTGGCACTGACAGTAATGGCTCAATACTTATTTACCATTATCACTATGAGTGTAAGTCTTCCATAAAACTTTCCTTTTCTCTTCCTCCCCCAAATTCTTTTCTTTGGCTCCTCTGAATAACCTAAAGTAAGATTCCAAAGCTCTGCTTTTTCTGGGTTATGAAATGTGAGGCTGAAAGAATGAATAAAGATGGAATGTTGCTAGGGACTGAATTGTATCCTCCCAAAATTCATGTGTCGAAGCCTTATCCTCCTATGTGACTGTATTTGGAGATAGGGTTTTTAGGAAGTAATTAAGGTTAAATGAGGTCATAATTGTGGAGCCCTAATCCTGTAAGACTGGCGGCCTTGTAAGTACAGAATGAGAAATTTCTTTGTCTCCTCTCTGTGTGAGCATACAGAAGAAATCAGCCATCTGCAAGCCAAGATGCACACCCTCTCCAGAAACTTCCGGCCTCCAGAACTGAGAGATAATGAATTTCTGTTGGTTAAGCCGTGCAGGCTGCTGTATTTGGTTATGGCAGCCTGAGCTAAGACACGTGGCTTTCTTGACTTCTTCAAACTGGATTCTTGAAGTGTTTACTTTGGACAAGTTGACTACCTCTCTACTGTTGCATTTCACAAGTAGGGGATATTCCTGAAGCTACATGATCTTCAAAATACATACAAAAATTAGTAAATCGAGACAGATGGTGAGAATGATGACCTGGATAACCAAGCTAAGATCTCTGTTTTGAGGGCAGTTTTCACGCAGATCTGGCTCTGAATCAAACATCCTGCATTGCTGGGCAAAGCAGACACCGCACAGGGGGATGTCTGTGTGTGCAAACAGGGTGCTGGGGCACAAGCCCATTCGTATTATTACTGATCTTTTTTTTTTTTAAAGATTTTATTTATTTATTTGACAGAGAGAGATCACAAGTAGGCAGAGAGGCAGGCAGAGAGAGAGAGAGAGAGGGAAGCAGGCTCCCTGCTGAGCAGAGAGCCTGATGCGGGACTCGATCCCAGGATCCTGAGATCATGACCTGAGCCGAAGGCAGTGGCTTAACCCACTGAGCCACCCAGGCGCCCCGTATTATTACTGATCTTAATGGTGAGAAAAGAAATCACAAGTACCCTGACAGAGTAAAAGGGAAGTATGTCACTTTGAAAAACAAACAAGCAAGCGATTTCTTTCACAGATTCACTCAAAACCATATTATTTTTCAAGGCTTACAGAGGAGGAAGTTTAGGAACAGAGATTAAGTAACTTAATAAAGTGACAGCTAATAACTCGATAAAGCTGGGGCAGTTGGGGAAGTCTGGCTCTAGAAAGCATGGCAGAACCTCTTAGCACAGATAAGAGAAAAAATTCCCCATGATGACCCCAGTTTTCCCCCAGCCAAGGAAAACAGAGAATAAATTAAACTTTTTTTTTTCTTTTTTTTTTTTTAAAGATTTTATTTTTTTATTTGTCAGAGAGAGAGAGGGAGAGAGAGCGAGCACAGGCAGACAGAATGGCAGGCAGAAGCAGAGGGAGAAGCAGGCTCCCTGACGAGCAAGGAGCCCGATGTGGGACTCGATCCCAGGATGCTGGGATCATGACCCGAGCTGAAGGCAGCTGCTTAACCAATTGAGCCACCCAGGCGTCCCAACTTTTTTCTTTTTATTACATCAGTAATCTCTACACCCAATGTCGGGCTTGAACTCACAACCCCAAGATCAACAGTCACATGTTCTTCTGACTGAGACCGCCAGGCACCCTTGAAAGTTTTTTCTAGTCTCTTCGTAGGGTACTGAAATGATAGGAGCCCCCAAATGCAACGCAATGAAGCTCAGTTCCCAACAAAAATGCCTAACACAATGAAGAATATCTTTTTAAAAAAGATTTTAATTTATTTACTTATTTGAGAGAAAGAGCAAGAATGGGGGAGGGGTAGAAAGGGAGGAAAGGGAGAGGGTGAGAATCTCAAACAGACTGTGCTGAGTGAGGAACTCTAGGCAGGGCTTGATCTCACCACCCTGAGATCATGACCTGAGCTGAAACCTAGAGCCTGGTGCTTAACCGACTGGCCACCCAGGCACCCCAAGAATATCCTTCCTAATCGGCAGCCAACACAGTTAATGGTAAAACACTAGATGTGTTCTCAGTCAATTCATCAATGCAGATCAAGTTACCTGTTCTTACCACAACTGTCAAACATAGTTTAAGAAATTCCACCCAAAGTTATAATAAGAAGTAGAACACAAGTAAGAGACGTAAATAGGAAAATGAAAGACTGTATTAGCATTATTTGCAGGGATAACTGATAACGCTAAGAAAATCAAGTGAAATGCTGTTAGGTTCTTTAAAGATGTTTTTTAAGTGGATGGGTATAAAAAAAAATACACAAAAAAGTCAGTAAATATTCTCCATACCATCAGTGAAGTCTTAAAAACAAGTGTATCAGAAGAAGTCTTATTCATAACAACAACAAAAAGTAAGATAAGCCATAATAACCTTAGTAAGAATGTTTTTGGTACCCAGATGAAAGAAACTATTAGTCCTGTCCTTTGTCTCAGTAATTCATCATCTAGGAATCTACCCAAGGAAAAGGTCAGAACTTCAAAGATTTATTATCAGATTTTAAAATACTTTAATATTGGGAAAATTCAAATACTCAATAGTAGTAGTTATGACCTGATTAATTCAACATTAACCAGGTCATAACACATCCTTGTGATGAAATCTTTAAGACCATTCTAAGGACTATTTAGTGACTTGGGGAAATGCTAAAAATGCTCTCTCATGAAAAAAGGGAGGATATAGAATTTTTTCTAGCATCTGATGCTAATTTTGCTTAATATTGGGGTTCTTCTCTGAGCAGGGAATTCTTATTTGCTTCACAATTTCCTGAACCATCCCCATGCCTACTCCTTGGGTTACATGATACCAAATGCGTAATTTTCCTCCTTATTTGTGGTTTTCTCTTCTTGCCTTGACTAATCTCTATACTCTCTTATCGCCCCACCGATCCAAGCGAGGGTGACTGCAGCCACTCCAATGGTTTTAATTCTTCCATATGCTAAGGATGTCTGATCTGTTCTTTCCCATAACCCAATTCTCGTCCTAAACTATGAGAGCTGACCTTTATCCACCTAGCTCTCTATGCCTGCAATTTCCATTATCCCAGATTTCTTCTGTTCTTGAACCATCTTCAATAAGACTCACATCATCCCCTCATCTCCATCTTACCTGCTGGACTCTAAATTGACACCTTTTCCTTTTGCCAGGACTCACGCATGAGACTGATTAGTCTGTGGTCCTAAGCTTTTCAATCCATTCTATCATCAGAGTGATCATTCTTTTTTTTTTTTTTTAAGGTTTTATTTATTTATTTGACAGACAGAGATCACAAGTAGGCAGAGAGGCAGGCAGAGAGAGGAAGGGAAGCAGGCTCCCCACTGAGCAAAGAGCCCGATGCGGGGCTTGATCCCAGGACCCTGAGATCATACCTGAGCCAAAGGCAGCGGCTTTAACCCACTGAACCACCCAGGCGCCCCCAGAGTGATCATTCTAAAACTTCAATTAATTAGTTAATTAATTAGAGAGAGCACAAGTGGGATGGGGTAGAGGGGCAGAGGAAGGGAGAGTGAATCCTAAGCAGGCTCCATGCTCAGTGCGGAGCCCAACTTGGGCTTGATCTCATGACCCTGAGGATCATGACCTGGGCTGAAATCAAGAGTCCCTTGGTGGGGCTCCTGGGAGGCTCAGTTGTTAAGCATCTGCCTTCGGCTCAGGTCATGATCCTAGGGTCCTGGGATCGAGCTCCAGATCAGGTTCCTTGCTCAGCAGGGAGCCTGCTTCTCCCCTGCCTGCCATTCCCCATGCTTGCTCTCTGTCTCTCTCATTCACTCTGTCAAATAAACAAATAAAATCTTAAAAAAAAGGAGTCCCTTGGTCAACCTACTGAGCTACCCAGGCACCCCCAGAGTGATCATTCTAAAGCAAACAACTTAATCATCGGTCTCCACTATTGTTTCTGTTTCTATTGTGATGTCATGAAGGTTCAAATAGTAAGAGATACATGTCTGCCAGGACTAATTTATTTGCCGCTCATCTAAACTCCATCTCCCACCCCCAACCTCTTCCACTGTGGGAGGAAGCAGCTAATTAAAGCAGGTGCTGAAATGAAAAAGGAAACCCAGAGAGAGTGACTCAGCTCATGGACAATGCATGGGGACAATCAAAGCCTAGCAATCCATCAGATTTTTCTCAACAAAGTGGTCTTTTTTTTTTTTTTAAACATTTTTATTTATTTATTTGACAGAGAGAGAGTATAAGCTGGGGGATCAGAAGAGGGAGAAGCAGGCTCCCTGCTGAGCAGGGATTCCCTATGCGGAGCTTGATTCCAGAACCCTAGGATCATGACCTGAGCTGAAGGCAGATGCTTAACTGACTGAGGCACCCAGGTGCCCCTGAATTTTTTTAATTGAAGAGGCAGGTCGATAACAATACATTAACATATATTAATACATGCCAGAAAATAATCAGAGAAAAGGCACGTGGTATGGTACTCGGAATTTTTTCTATTATAAAAAGTTACGAACAAACAAAAAAGTTAAAAGATTAGTATAATCTACTCTTGTGTATCTTTCACCAGGGTTGAAACTGTTAATATTTTACTATTTTGGCTTAATCTATATAGGTATGCATTTTTTTTTTTTCTGAATCATTCTGAAGTATATTGCAGACATTATGGTCAGTTATATTATATTTAGCCTTGGTTTTTAATATCTGCTTTTCAAGTATTTTTTTATTCATGTTTTATAAAATCCTTAAAGATTTAAAAAGAGAATAATTATGTTCATGTTGTTAGAAAGCAAGACTTACAGTGTGAGAGAAAAGAGATTTGATGTAAAAATCAAAGGTATTAAACAAAACCCCTGAAATATTAACTCTACATTGTAAGCATTAGTATTCCTGATTTCTTTTTCCTTAAAAAAATACATATTAACCAGCTCTGTCCACCGTTAACACTGTAGCAGTAAACACTCCTAGTAACTCTGGTTATGGTCTCTAAATACCATACCCTCCCAAGAGAAACCAAAGCTCCTCGGAGGGAGGGCTGATGCCAGGACTGGGGCAGGAATGCATACAAGAAGGTGCTGGGAAATCTCATCGTCCCTGACAGCAAGCAAATCCTACAAAACTAAAGAGACCATGACAAAGGACCCAGGAGCTAACATTAAGAGGCTCAAGAGTCAAAGATGAGACAATTGGAGAAACAAAGAACACAACCAAAACAGAAACCCTGAATACATAAAAACACATAGGTACCCGATGGAATAAAAAAGTGCCCTCCCCATCCAAGCCATAAAACAATGGGTTATCACTGGAGGTACACAGGGCATCGACTCCTTATTCTGAAAATGGCAATTAAAGAATTAAGCATTTAGGGGCGCCAAGGTGGCTCAGTCGGTTAAGCGTCTATCTTTGGCTCAGGTAAGGATCCTGGGACCTGGGATGGAGCCCTCAGTAGGGCTCCCTGCTCAGCAGCAGGGAGTCTGCTTCTCCCTCTGCCACTCTCCCTGCTCCTGCTCCCACTCCCTCTCTCTCTCAAATAAATAAATAAAATTAAAAAGAAAAAGAATTAAGCTTTACCCTGTCTTTTCAGATCAAATTATATACTAGGGTAACTACATAGCCCCAGCTGATAAAGTTTTGCTTTGCTGAAGAATTACAGCTAATACATTTAGAATGCAGGAGACATTCAGACACTCAGCATTTGGCTATTTCTAGTTAACCAATGATTCAGGCAATCATGAAAGCATTACATGAAAGGTGGGTGTGGGTCTTTGAAATGAAAGGAGCAGCCGTTGCCACGTGAATTCACTGATCAGTGGTAGAATCATTATAAGCGAGACGATCGATAGCATGTGGTCTCCTGAAATGATTCAATGTGACGTACACAGTAGTTTATAGCAGTATTCTCGCTCCTGAAAGTTATAGCTAAGTTCTAGTTTGCAAGAAATATGAATGATAGGGGCGCCTGGGTGGCTCAGTGGGTTAAGCCTCTGCCTTCAGCGCGTGTCATGATCTCAGGGTCCTGGGATCGAGCCCCGCATCGGGCTCTCTGCTCAGCAGGGAGCCTGCTTCCTCCTCTCTCTCTGCCTGCTCTCTGCCTACTTGTGATCTCTGTCAAATAAATAAATAAAATCTTTAAAAAAAAAGAAATATGAATGATAGAAGAACAACTTAACACCATGAGAAGACAGGCAGACAAGTCCAGAAGGCATGACATTCTATAGGACAACTAAGCTTTTTTCAACAAAGACAAGGTGGGGGAGGGAGGAAAGGACAATGAATGGCAGAGTATCAACCAACTATATCCTGCGTGGACTCATTTAGGCCCTGACATGAACAAACCCAACTGAAAACACTTTGAGCTACTTGGAGAAATGTCAGTATGGACTGGGTGCTGGGAGGACATCAACATTAATTATTAATTATTAACTTTGTTGGATGTGATGGTAATGGCATTGAAAGAATGTCTATCTTCTTAAAAATGTATATCTCTCTATCTTCTTAAGGGATGTATACTTAACTACGCACGGGTGAAACAACCTGATGGCTAGATTTTCTTTAGAAAGGCTTCGCACACACAACAGATGTGAAATGGGGGTAGACGAAGCAAGTATAGAAAAGGCTTGATAATTACTGGGCTTCAGTAATAGGCATACGGGGGTTCATGACATGGTTCTTTATCCTTCTGTGTATTTTTGAAATTTTTGTAACAATATTTTTTCAAGATTAAAAGAGAAGTAGCTATTTTTAGAGACAGAATCTGAACAGAAGTTGAAAACATTTATTTGCATTACACTGTCATTTAAAAACAAATGTGAAACTATTTTAAGTGGACTTCTCAAATAAGATGTTCTTACCCACCCACATTAGTTTTTTTTATGTCTTTTGAGCATACTGCTGCCTATTTATGGCCAATAAATTTCTACATTTTTGAAGGATAGATTACCTGTTATCAATAATCATTATACTGGAACGTGGAATCCCCAAAACATCACAGCTCTGCAAAAGTTCTTTCTTACGTATCTCCCCTTGATTGTAGTAATTTCCTGAAGATAACAAATATACAGTGGCAGATTTCTTTGATAGTGGAAATCTATCAGTTTATTCATTCTTATCTTGTTCCCTAGGGGACGTAAGCCACCTGAAAAATTTGTGGTTATGATAAAAAGCTGAAGGAAATACTATTCACTCCTGTGAGATGACTGACAGCAGCCCAGTCTTTAGAATCATCACCATTTAATCCTTCCCCATCTCTGGATCTACCTGTCTGTCCCTCTGTCTGTCTGCCTGCATTTTAGCTGCATGCTACGGGCAGTACTGCACACCGCTAAGACCATGGACTTTGGAGTTCAGCAGATTTAAAACTTCCTCTTCCCAAACTGCCCAGAGTAAGTCAGGTACCTGGGCATGCTATTAATTTGGGAATCTTTAAATTGATAGTCCTTAAATATCTGCTGAACATTTATTTAAAGAAGAGGCTCTTACTCCTGAGTATTACAGGAAAATGTGTCCCTGGGGGATCTTGACCACATCAGTGCCCCAAATAGCTTATATATCCTTTCTTTTCCCAACACATATATTCTGTTTCCTACAAATCGTTCTGCTAAGTACGGCTTCTCCGTATCCTTACAATAATATACAGTGAAGGTTTAGGACCACTTAAACTGACTTACGAGCAATTGTCTAGCTAATGCACCCCTTAATTCAACTCTCCGGCAGATAATCGCATGTGTACCGTGTGCTAGTTACTTAACTTTCCTGAGCCACAGGGTTTCCACCTGTGAAGTGGAGATGACCATCTCCTACGGCTGTCCTGAGAATTCCATGAGACAATACATAGCCACCCAGTTCAGTATGCAGTGTTTTCTCTTTCCTCAACTTCTTTAGCTTTACACTCCACCCCCCCCACCCCGTTTCATTTCTTCCTAAATGACAATCCATTTTCATCGTCCTGACCAAATGACATCCCCTCTGGTAAGTCTCCCACTTTTCCCCAGCAAGGAATCATTTCCAGTATTCTGCTCAGACATATGAACTTTTCTCCATGATCAGATTATTATAAATTCCTAAATGTCATTGACCTTAAATGTCACAGTCTCATTCAACTTTGTGTCATCCTGGTGTCCAGAACACTTCAGGCACTCAGGAAGCACTGAACCAAGAGGGGCTTCCTTTACAAGCCAGATAACCCAGAGGAAAACAGCACCACCAGACCTTTCGAATTTGGCCGGAGTTACTTTAGTACTACTTGTGAACTGTTTGCACCCAGAAAGGAGACAGTCATTATACGGTATCCAACACAGGGATTAACCCTAAGACTCCAGATGATAACTTAGTTTTATATCGTCTTTATCACTGTATTTTAGTTTCTTTTTTTAAAAAAATAAATTAAGAGTGTGGGTAATGTTTAATCTGTACCTTTTTGAGTGAGTTGGGGATTTTAAAAGTAATTAAAAAAATAGAAGTAATTAAAAATTTCTAAGAGGGGTGCCTGGGTGGCTTGGTCGGTTGAGCATCCAATCCTTGATTTCGGCTCAGGCCAGGATCTCAGGCTCTTGAGAAGGAGCCCGGAGTCATGGGCTCCGTGCTGGGTGTGGTGCCTGCTTAAGATTCTCTCTCCTCCTCTCACTGTACCCCCTACCCCCATGCTCTCTCTTATAAATAAATTAATCTTTCAAAAACATTACAAGAGAGAACTGTTTATTTATTTATTTTTTTTAAAGATTTTATTTATTTGACAGAGACACAGAGACATCAAGAGAGGGAATACAAGAAGGGGGAGTGGGAGAGGGAGAAGCAGACTTCCTGCTGAGCAGGGAGCCCAATTCCAGGCTTGATCCCAGGAAGCTGGGATCATGACCCGAGTCAAAGTCAGACGCTTAATGACTGAGCCACCCAGGTGCCCCAAAAGAGAGCAATTTAAATGCCAAATTCAAGTCAGAGGAAACACTTGCAAGACAAAGCTACTGTGTGTTTAATATGTACCAAGGGAATACTATATATTTTTTCATTTGAAAAAAAATTTTTTTTTTTTTTTTTAAAGATTTTTTTATTTATTTATTTGTCAGAGAGAGAGAGAGGGAGAGAGCACAGGCAGACAGAATGGCAGGCAGAGGCAGAGGGAGAAGCAGGCTCCCTGACGAGCAAGGAGCCCGATGTGGGACTCGATCCCAGGACGCTGGGATCATGACCTGAGCTGAAGGCAGCTGCTTAACCAACTGAGCCACCCAGGCGTCCCTGAAAAAATTTTAATTTCTGGTTTTAACCTCCTGAAAAACAAGGAGAAATTTACTGAAGAAGTCACTGCACCTATAATACTTGGTAAATAATATCCAGGTTTCTCTCCTAGATCTTGAACCAAATATGTTATAATTTGACTCCCATAGCTGTAATGTAAAACACAAATACCATTAAAAGCAAACAATGAGGGACGCCTGGGTGGCTCAGTTGGTTGGACGACTGCCTTCGGCTCAGGTCATGATCCTGGAGTCCTGGGATCGAGTCCAGCATCGGGCTCCCAGCTCCACGGGGAGTCTGCTTCTCTCTCTGACCTTCTCCTCGCTCATGCTCTCTCTCACTGTCTCTCTCAAATAAGTAAATAAAATCTTAAAAAAAAAAAAAAGCAAACAATGAGGCCATTACCTGTATCTATTTACAGTTAATATCCTTAATAGCACAAACTGAGTAGGAAAATGCTCAGACCCATATTCTCAATACATGAAAAATGGGTTAAACTCATTGGCAACAAAAGATTTGAGGGGAAAAAGTGTTATGCCAAGAAGTAATATAAAAAAATACTAGTCAGTGCTAGAGAGGGTGCTGTATTTAGGCAGATACTCTCACTACCTGTCAGTGAGGATATATGTTGGTATGTTTTGGAGAATCTGATTTGCATGCAAAGCCTTAAAAACAGCCAAATTTAGAAATCAGCCCTAATGAAATAATAAGAAACACATAAAGATGTTCACTGTTTTCTGTTAATAGTGATAAACTGGGAAAAAAATCCCTCTAAATATACATATAATAAAGGGATGACTCTATTAAGGTTTATCTCTACGAAACTATTTAAAAGGCTATTATCCTGAAACCAATGTTACACTCTATGTTCATTAACTAGAATCTAAATAAAAACTTGAAACAAACAAAGGCTATTATTATCTAGTTCTTATTAACATGGGTAAATGCTTATATTATGTTTCACAAGGATGTGATCCTAATCTAGCTTTTCACTGTTTTATTCCTAGGGTATAGAATAAGGACCAGTATATAATTTCTTTTAAGTACAAAGTTGTTTTTTTGTTTCTTTTTTTTTTTAATTAAAACTCTGCTTTTTAGAGCAGTTCTAGGTTCACAGAAAAATTGAGGGGAAGGTATGGAGATTTCACTTTAACCCTCATCCCTACACATGCATAGCCTTTCTCATTATCAACATCCCCCATGACAGTGCTATATGTTACAATGGGTGAACCTACACTGATACATCATAATCACCCAAAGTCCATAGTTTACGTTAGGGTTTCCTCTTGGTGGTGTACAGGATGAGGGCTTGGACAAAAATGTACAAAGACATGCATCCCTTACTATAATATCATACAGTATTTTCACTGCCAAAGAAGAATCTTCTGTGCTTCTCCAATTCACCCTCCTTTCGCCCCAACCCTGGGCAACCACTGATCTTTTTACTGTCTTTATCATTTTGCCTTCTCCAGAATGTCATATGGTTGTAATCACACAGTATGTAGCCTTTTCAGAGTGGTTTCCTTCACTTAGTGATATGCCGTTAAGGTTCCTCCATGTTTTTTGGATTCATAGCTCATTTCTTTTTAGCATTGAATAATATTCTATTGCCTGGATGTCCCAACTTACTTGTTTATTTCCTAACCGAAGGGTGTTTTGGTTGCACTCAAGTTTTGGCAATTATGAGTCAAGTTGCGATAAACATCTATGGGCAGGTTTTTGCGTGGACATATTTTCAACTCCTTTGGATAAACACCAGGGAGGGTGACTGCTGGAAGGTTTGGTAAGAGCATGTTTAGTTTTTATAAGAAACTGCCAAATTAAGTCTCCCAAAGTGGGTGAAGCAGGGACGCCTGGGTGGCTCAGTTGGTTGAGCGGCTGCCTCCGGCTCGGGTCATGATCCCGGCGTCCTGGGATTGAGTCCCGTATCGGGCTTCGTGCTCGGCAGGGAGCCTGCTTCTCCCTCTGCCTCTGCCTGCCTCTCGGCCTACTTGTGATTTCTCTCTCTCTGACAAATAAATAAAATCTTAAAAAAAAGTGGGTGAAGCATTTTGCATTCCCACTACCAACGAGTAAGAGTTCCTGTTTCTTCACATCCTATGCATTTGGTGTTGTCAATGCTGTGGCTTTGACCTTCTAATAGTGTGCAGTGCACAGATTTTTTTTTCTTTTAAAAATGGCTCTTTTAAACCTATAATTTTTTTTATTTATTTAAATACAATTAATTAACATATGCACATACATTTTTAATAAATATTTGGTAGGGGCACCCAGGTGGCTCAATCTTGTAAGAGGCTGCCTTCTGCTGGGGTCATGCTCTTGGGGTCCTAGGATCAAGCCCCCAGTAGGGCTCTCTGCTCAGTGGGGAGTCTGCTTCTCTCTCGCCCTCTGTTTGTCCCCACTGTGCTCTCTCTCTCTCTCTCTCATAAATAAAATCTCTTAAAAAACAGCAAAAAATATTTGGTAAATAAGCGAAAACTAATGTTCAGTGAAAAATATAAAATTATATAAAATGGAGTATCTGTAAAAAAACAGTGTAGAAACAGAACTGTAATGACACACAACTAAGTGGGAAAAGAGGTCATGGGTATTTGTTAAAAATAACTTTATTGAGGTTTAATTTTACATACCCACTGTCTATGTACAGTTCAATGACATTTATACAGTTGGGCAAATATCATCAGTATCATGGTCAGTTTTTGTTTTCTCAGTCCATCTTTTCTGTATGATAAAGCAGGACTTACTCTTGGAGACGCCTCATCCCTCGAAGTTGGTGGAAATGAACTCTAAAATTACTATAAAATTATTTTCTAGTCTAATGATTTGAATCTCTCCCTTCAATCTGACATATGCAACGCTCTAGCACAAAGTGGATTTTAAAAGCCGCAGGAAGGTCCTGTGCTACCTTTCGGAGTAAAATGGCAAGGGTGGAGCAGGCACGCTACAGCCTAGATTGTTGGGTGTCCCACAGAAGATCATTATTCTTGGTCCTTTAGCATATAAAGAGGTTCCACAGAATAACGAGTAGAGAGTCGCAGTTCCCAGCGGAAACATAGGTATTAGATGCAAGAGATGTGAGCAGTTGTCTTGTGCTCCTCAATCCTGCTGGCAGGTAAGTACCTCAACTGGTGACGTCCCCCAACCCACCTGGGACGTTGGCCGCTGCAGTCCACAGGCTGGGGCCACCCTCCTCCGTGAAGTGCCCAGAGAAGGGACCTTCGTTGTCCTCACTTAGCTCCCTCAACTTAACTTCCCTTCGGGGAGAAGCCCACTGAGATAGGTTGGCACCTGAATACGCATCATAGCCCCCGCTCCCAGCGACCCGCCTACAGCCTCCTACCTGCAGAGAAGCAGAGCAAAGACAGCCGGTGCCTCAGGCGGGCCAAGCCTAGCAAAGTGGGAGCAAAGAACATGGCTTCATCGTCGGGGTGCGCGATCACCAGGAGGGTCTTGCTTCCATCTCCCGGGACGCCAGCCGGTTCCTGACTTTTCACTCTTTCCCAGGAATCCCAAACCCAGAGGAAGCCCCACGCTACGACCGCAGCGGCCAAACACAGAAAACCCACGGCTTCCATCCTCTCTGGGCGGCACTGCGCCTGCGCGGGAGGAAGGCTGCCGCACACCCAGCCTCCGGCGGGAAAACTGCACCCGCGGAAATTGCGTTCCGAGTTTAACTCTGGCCGGCTAGCGGCTTTCAACGTTGGGCTCCTGTTGTGGCTTTTGCAAGGACACCTCCAAACCGTTCTTTCTCTAGTTCTCTCCACTTTATGGAGCATCTACGACGTTTTTGCCTTCTGGGTTTCGGAGATGAGCCCCTTGCCGTCCAGCTTTCAGCCCCTGTCCTTACAGTGCCCTGGGTTTAAAAAGAATTGTTTGAAAACACCCGCCCTCCCTCTCTTGAATTCCCTCCTCTCTTCAATTCACACTTTTGTGACTCATTTATTAAAACCCTAGACTTCCCCCTAATTATTTGGTCGGCCCCTTCTCCGAATGAACCGACTTAGTTTTTCCTTCTTCATTTTGGCATGGGGAGCGGTGGCTCCTCGGAGGGAAACGCACGCGGTGATGAGGAACCGTCCAGTGGTTTCCCTAGAAGAGTAAGACCGAGAGAGCGCACTTCGCGGTCGCCGAGAGCCACGGGCTCCTCCGACGGGTGACTTTAGATTAAGGAACGACATCACGGACAAATCAGCATCGCCTGACGTGCTGTGAAGTCCCGCTGCGAATTACAGCCGCAGACCCTTGGGTAGGTCGCCGTGCACCCGCAGCCCGGGTCGAGGAGGCGGCAGCCGCCGCGCCGCGGAGGGCTCGCAGGGCCCGAGGCATGGCCTCGGATCCTTTCTTTTCCCACGGCCCGGGGAAGGCCCCGAGCGCGCGGCAGCCGGCCGGCTCGCGGCGAGCGTCCCGGCCCGAGGGCGCGATGGCAGCGCGCTGGGTCCGGCCAGGCACGGCGCGGCCCTGGCCCCGTGTTCGCTCGAGGGGATCGCCGCCCCTAGGCCGAGGGCAGAGCCGAGGGGACCAGGAAGCTCGGCCGAGGTAGGAGCCGCGCTCGGCCAGCGGAGGGAGTCGGTCTCCCAGCCCTCCGGAAGGAGGAGGAGCCCGCGCCGGAGCCGCCTCAGCTGCGGCCGCCGGAGCCAGGGGGGAGGGAGAGGGGTTGAGTCAAGATGGCGGCCAAGGTGGCGAAGCAGCAGCGGCGGCGGCGGCGGCGGCTGCTGGAGTGAGCTCCCAGCTCGCCGCGCCGAGCGAGGTCCCGGGGTAGGGACGCGCGCCGGGGCCGCGTCCTGCTCCTCAGGCCCGGGGGCGCTCCGGCTACCACGCTCCGCCAGCTCCTGGTGAGTAGGCCCCGGCGCCCGCAGCCCCGGCCTCCGGGCCCCCAGCTCGCTCCGGGGCTTCCGAGGGCTCCTAGGGCGCCGGCCGCGGGAGCGGCTTCTCGGTCCAGCGAGGGGCGTCGCGGGCCCGGTAGGTCGGGTCTCGCCGCGGACGCCCGGGCTCTTCCCCTCGGCTGCCCGGGGCGAGTCGGGCGCGGCGGGGAGCTGGGGCTGGGCGAGTCGAAGAGGCTTATGGAGTTTGGAGGAAGAATGGGCTGCGGCCGGCCGGGTGTCCTGTGGGGAGGGGGCGTGCGGAGTCCTGCGGGCCGGGCCGAGGGAGCCGGGGAGGGCCGGGGGAGCCCAGGTGGGGCCGGCACAGGTGGCGGGCCTGGGCTCACTCGGAGGCGGAGTTGGTGGCCGTCTCGGGAGTGTGGAAGGGCTTCGGGAGGGTGACAGCGATGGGCAAGTGCGTGGAGAGCAAAGTAGTTCACCTTCTAAGCAAACCCCTTCTGGGTGTAATGGCGAAGGGTGGGTAGTGGTGGAGATGGCAAAGATCGGAACCCTCTGCCTTCTGCCTTTTATTATTGGTGTTTTACTGGGTGAATTCTCATTTATAGAGGAAGAGGGATTTGAGAAACTGTAATTGAGAAACCGGTCTTCTGGGAGAGCAGACTGAATTCTTCGATTGGACTGGATTAGGTGTAGTCGTTATTAGAGGTGGACGTGCGAATAAGTGATGTTTGTGAAAAGTGTTTGCTCGGGAAGTGTCAGTTTTCTTTTACTGATGTTGCATGCTATGGCGCCACTTCAGTAGAGTTAACCTTGGAGAGCAGTGGTATAGGTAGTTCTAATCTTTGGGATTAGTGTACTCACCTGTATCAGATTTGCTTCCCTGGTCATGCCCTAATTAACATTGAAATTTGCGTTCCTTGTGTGCATTTTGGTGAGGCAGTGAAGAGAGGCGGAACCCTGAGCCAAGAGCAACAGGCCCGGGATTTAAAAATGACTACAAACACTCATTCTCTTTCGTTCAGCATGTCTTGATCCATAGCTCCTGCCAGTAGATCCCATGGGATTGTCCTTTTCCATAACTGAAGGTCCTTTGGCATTATTTAATTTTTAATAGTTTAAAAAAAAGTCTTTTTTTTTTTTAAGATTTTATTTATCTGACAGAGAGAGATCACAAGCAGGCAGAGAGGCAGACAGAGAGAGAGGAGGAAGCAGGCTCCCTGCTGAGCAGAGAGCCCGATGCGGTGCTCGATTCCAGGATCCTGAGATCATGACCTGAGCCGAAGGCAGCGGCCCAACCCACTGAGCCACCCAGGCTCCCCTAAAAAAAAAGTCTTAACATACCCTTTCATAAAGACGCTTATTGGGTGAACCAAGTGGCCTGGGCTCAGGAGCAGATAGAACAATTTTATTGTCTTATTTAGAAATGGGTGAAAATTACCGAAGAAATAAACACAAGTTGTTGGAGGAAGAAACAGTGTTTGTATTCGCTTATTCTGTTAGATCCGGTGGAAGCTTATTTATTTATTTTAACATTTATAGTACACAGTGGCCCTGCCTTGCTTTAAGCACACCTGTCAGTGGAAATCAAGTTTAACACCCGTATATATAAATAATATACACATGCTTACATACATACATAAGGATGGGATTACTTGCAATACCAAAATACTCTTTCCTTTTGCAAAAGCCTTGCCATGTTGAACTACTCCCCCAGTGAAAATACAATACAAAGAGTCCTGATTCTTCCTTTTACTATTTGACATTTTGGAACATGATCAACCTTTCTTTGCTTCCATTTCTTGGTCTATGATAGTAGGAAAGCATCCACTCTCCTAGGGCTGGCTGCTATGATCTTAAGAGAGTTAATAGTTATGAAATTGCTTTAAACAGAAAGGGTTATGTTTCTGTGAGGTAGTAACAACTTCCTTTGCACTCCTCTGAAATGCTTATCTGCACATCTCCCATGGCGTTCACCCTTTCTACCTTGTATTTAGGTATTTCCGAACTAGTTTTATCTCCTCTTGAGATCAGAATAGGCCCTTCTCTGATTTTATCTTTGTTTGAGGCACTATGTAGGATTTTATTTTCTTTGTAGGATATTGGCACTGCAAATGTTTGTTGAATGAATAAACAAACATTGTATTCTAATTAGAAAAATGTGTTCACATTACACCTTAACCTAAATAGGTCTGTTACCCACTATGAAATATCTGTATAGCTGTGATTCCCTCCATGGCCTCTTAGGAAGATCTGTTTTATTTTATTTTTTTATTTTTTAAAGATTTTATTTATTTATTTGACAGAGATCACAAGTAGGCAGAGAGGCAGGCAGAGAGAGGAGGAAGTAGGCTCCCCGCTGAGCAGAGAGCCTGATTCTCGGGGCTTGATCCCAGGACCCTGGGATCATGACCTGAGCCAAAGGCAGAGGCTTTAACCCACTGAGTCACCCAGGCTCCCCGTGGAAGATCTATTTTAAACTGAATTTCTTGTTGGATTTAATCAGACAATAAAACTTAAGTATTCCGTGTGTTCACATAATTTTTTTTTTTAAGAAATTGCTTGAAAATAACTTATGTTTCTTTGAATTTAACTGAGTAAAAGTTGGTTCCAAAGCTAGGTAAATGTAGTCAAGTTTTTGTAAGCTTTTTTTTTTTTTTTTTAAATTTGGGAAGTGGAGAGATTTTCTTGCCATTACTGCAGTAGGAAGCAAAGGCTTTTGAATAGGGCAGGCATTGATGTAGGTAAATTTCAGGCTATTTGTTACTCAGGTTTTGTTTTTATTTTTTTGAGTGTGTTTTGTTACTCAGTTTTAATTGTATTTCCTGATGTCTTAATTGCAAGTTTAAATTCTTACTGATGCCTGGGAACTGTGGAAGTCTGGCGTATTTAGTTACTTCTGTTTCTTCTCTTCAGATGTTGCATTTTACTAGAATACCTTCCAAAGAAGTAGTAAAGCTTGACCAGATTTATTTTCTATGGACGCATTTGTGGATTAGAGATTCTTATGTAGCTCATTCACTTGTTCAACTGGTGTGACGTGCCTTTTATGTTCAGGGTACATTACTAAATGCTGTAAAGGTATAAAGTTGAGCAGATCAGTTATGCACAAATAAGTTAGTTAGGATTGCCTGTTATTTTGCCTTTTTCAGGTTTGAGGATGCAAGAAGTACATTTAGATTGATGGTTAAGAAAACATTTTTTTTTTTTCTCCTGTCGGGACTTAGGAGTATTGAAAAGCCATGAAAAGCTTTTGTCATGTAGCAATAAGTGTATGTAGGGCATCTGTTTTTTATTTGGTATTCTTGTGATGGTGGTTTCCCTTGAACATTTTTACTGCTCTTCTACCATTTTTTCTACCCTAGAAGCTTGTGTGGTCAAAATATTAGTTGGATAGTCTTCAGATCCAAAATACTTCTTTTTTTCTGTTTTCGTTCGTTTGTTCTCTTTGCATTTGAGAGTGAGACCATACAAAGCCATGTTAATGTTCTTGTGGAGTTCTTCAGTTGGACTCCTCACTGTGTGTGCTGTTCCTTTTACTTAAAAGTGATTGCAGACCCCCCCCAACCCACAAGACCCCACCCCCCAAACCCCACCTACGTTGGTTAAAATTAAATGCTAATAATTTACAGAAATTGTAGGATTTAGATGACAATAATACCTAGTAAGACTAGAAAATGATAGACTAGATAATCTAGTCTTATTTTACTTGTGGATAAACTGAAGATCACGGAAGTGAGGTGATTTGCCTAAATTGTTGCAATTGGCCAGTGGTAGGATCCAGTCTTTTGACATCCAGTGTAGGACTCATTCATTCCACCATCTCATGCATAGGATGATTCAGTGTTGTGATTGATAATTAGAACAAAAATCGGAGTGGATGGGGAAAGGGAGATAACTTACTCAGCTTAGGTATTGAGTTTATCTTAACTTTAAATTTCCTCAATGAAAATATAGTTTGAAAAAAATTAGTATTGATCTACATCAGTAATATGATTATTGGGAATTATTTAGTTTGCTTAATTTTTAATCTATGATGAGTACCTTCCTAAACAAAAATGTCTGAGTTTATCTGGACCTAGTGATATTTTATGGAATTTAAGTTTTACAGTAATAGAAATTGTATTAGGTCGATGGTTAGGAACTTCTGAGACCCAAACAGGTAAAATTACTCTATAAATTAGCTATTGCTTCCTTCACTTTTTTTTTTTTTTAAGATTTTATTTATTTATTTGGGATAGAGAGAAGAGAGCACAAGCAGGAGGGCGGGGGTGGGGGGCCAGAGGGAGAAGGAGAAGCAGGCTCCCCACCCAGCTGGGAGCCCGATGCAGGGGCTGGAACCCAGAACCCAGAGATCATGACCTGAGCTGAAGGTAGACGCTTAACCAGTTGAGCCACCTAGACACCCCCTTGCTTCACTTACTTTCAAACTTCTGGACTTTTTTTTTTTTTTTTTTATAAGAGGGACTTCAGTTGTTAAATAAAAGCTTTGGTAAATAGCGTGAATATGAAGTGTATTTTTTTTTTAAATTTTTTATTTATTTGACAGAGATTGCAAGTAGGCAGAGAGGCAGGCAGAGAGGTGGGGGGGGAAGCAGGCTCCCTGCTGAGCAGAGAGCCTGATTCGGCGCTTGATCCCAGGACCCTGAGATCATGACCTGAGCCGAAGGCAGAGGCTTAACCCACTGAACCACCCAGGCGCCCCGTGAAGTGTATTCTTAATGCTGTGTTGAAAAGAGCACGTGTAGTATTAGTTTTCTATAGGTACTTACGCTGTAAAATTTAAAGAAAGAAGCATATGTTCTTTTTCAACTGATATCCTCACACGAGTACTGAAGCATGTCATATATATTCCATTCGGGCTGTTAGATAATATGCCTGTTTAGCCTAATGTGCTTTACTTCTGAGATCTACCACATCTAAATTCTGCCTTTTTTTTTTTTTTTAAATTCTGCCTATTTTTTGAGGGTTTAATCACATATTACTTTAGCCAGGAAGTCTCCCTCCTACTCCCTCTTCTCCAAAGATGTGTATTTCTCGTTTTGGAAGTTCTTAGTGCTTTACTTATGCCTCTATTATAATATCGTAGTTATTTAGGTACATGTCCATTTAGTCCCTGCTAGACCATAAGCCCATTGTGGGCATGTCTGTATCTCATGTCTAGCCCAGCTTCCAGAATAACATTGTACCCAGGAAGTGTGTAATAGAAATTTGTTAAATGCATAAAAAACCTAAGTGCTAGATTGTTGAAGAAGCTGACTGATACACATGTGGGAACTTGGTGAATAGTTTATGTAAATTTAAAGTTTTTAAAAAAATTTACAGCAGGCAGAGTGAGAGGGAGAAGCAGGCTCCCTGATTCCAGACTTGATCTGGAATCATGACCTGAGCCCAACGCAGCCACTTAACCAACTGAGCCACACAGGCTTCCCAGTTTATGTAAACTTAAAAACAGATAGAAATTTACCAGCATCAGCGAGAGGAAAAAAAAAAGTATAATCTGTGAATTATCAAATCATTTAAAAAATATTTTTGTCAGTTTACTGGGATTTTGGGGAGAAAGAAAGGATGGGATTGGTTCATCTGACTGTATTTGCAGATAATGTTAGAACAAGCATATGTTTATATATACATATATATGTATATATATATATATATACATATATATATGTATATACACACACACACGCACGCACACACATACACAGGGAATTTTGGAGTAGTTTCAGTGGTTGGAAAAAATTGTGAATTAGTGAAGTAGCGTTATTGAAGAATACCTTTGAAGGGTTCCCTTTGAAAGAATAGTGCTGATTAGTTTTATATCAAAAATTAAATCTTTAGGGGCACCTGGGTGGCTCAGTGGGTTAAGCCTCCGACTTCAGCTCAGGTCATGGTCCCAGGGTCCTGGGATCGAGCCCCGCATTGGGCTCTCTGCTCAGCAGAGAGCCTGCTTCCCTTCCTCTCTCTCTGTCTGCCTCTCTGCCTACTTGTGATCTCTGTCTGTCAAATAAATAAATAAAATCTTAAAAAAAATTTAAATCTTTAAGTAGTCTAGTCAAGAGCAGAGGAAAAGTCAAGATGACCAAGTTATTTTGACTCACCCCACCGTCTACTTGAGGAATAAAATTTGGGCTGGGCTTTTTGTTTTTGTTTGGTTATACATAAATAACCTGATATCAAACCAGAATAAGTTGAGGTTACATTTTTCTAGGAAAATTTGACACTTAGTTTTGCTGTGAGGGTCACCGTTCTGGTTACAGTTTGCCTCTTTCTATTTAACTGACAGACTCTACTTGACATTTTTGTTGTCATGGACCGTTCAAAGTCAGAGTATTTGTTTTAGGCAGTTCATTTCTTTTGGCAGTGGCCAGATTTGTATAACTTGGAAATATTTGTTTTAAATTGTAACCATCATGTCTTTGAACTGTATTACTTTTGATTAGGTCCTTTTAATTCAGTTTTGAATTACAATAACTTTTATGTATTTGGAATGAAACCAAAACTTGTGCTTTCTAGGAGTTACAGCCTAAAATATACACAGTGTAAATATACCAGATGTAGGGAGTATATAGTCCATTAACTCTGTGTGTGTGGGTGTGTATGTGTTGGGGGAAGAGGGAGGGAGAGGGAAGGAGGGAACGAAACAGCAGGAGGGGAAAGGTGGAAGGAGAAGTTGCTGTATATTCACATAGAGCCATTTTAATGAGTGAAGGAGGTTGTGTTATTTTAGAATCTTTGTGTTTCATCTATTATAAGTAATATGTTGTTTTACAGAAGTATGATACGGAAGTATATAAAGAAGTTGAAAGTACCACTTCCTAGATATAATCTTTTAAGTGTTGCGTATGCTTTCAGATTTTTTTTTTTTTTTGGTGTGTGTAATTTCCTGTGTTACAGGATCATAATATATTGTTCTTTCATGTATTCCTGTTAAGTGTTGGAATATTTAGAGCTATTTCTGTCATTAATGGCTGCATGGTATTGTTTATGAAAATACCATGATTTGTTTAATCTATTTATGGCTACTGGTGTTGTTTTGTTCTGTTTTGTTTTTCAGAAAAACAAAGCTGAGGTGAATTATTTGTGTGTATTTATTTTGTGTACTGGTGCAAGCAACTTTGTAGGATAGATTCTGGAAGTAGAGTTGCTGTTGCCTCCATAGTATAGGTTTAGAAAGATACTGATACAAGTGTATGAGTGTGCCCCAAACCTTGGCCAGTAGTGGATGTTACAAATGAAAACATTTTGAAAGTTTAAAGTGTGTGGGGAGGAATGATATAATTGACTTTTTATCAATTACTACTGAGGTTGGAATTATTTTTATGAGGGGAGTTGTATTTCTTTTATAAATTGCCTGCTTTTGGTTAGTTTTTGATGGAGAGTTTGGTCCTTTTCAGATTGATTTGAAGATCTCTTTATATATTAAGGCATTCACTTTTTTCAGACATGTGCACAGTCTCCCCTCCCACCAGCTATTCTTTTGTGTGTTTGTTTTTGAGAGAGAGGGAAAGAGACAGAGGCAGGGGGAGGGGCAGAGGGACAGAGAATCTGAAGCAGGCTCCATGCCTGAGCCAAAATCAAGAGTCAGAACACTCAACAGACTGAGCCACCCAGGTGCCCCTCCCTTTTGTGTTATTATGTAGTCTGATATACCCAGTCCTGCTCTGTGCTGACTGTGTGACCTTGGGCACATTACCTAACCTCTCTAAGCCTTAGTTTCCTTGTTTTTTAAATTATTATTATTTTTAAGATTTTTTTTTGGGGGGGGGTCAGAGAGAGCACAAGCAGGGGGAGTGGCAGGCAGAAGGAGAAGCAGGTTCCCTGCTGAGCAAAGAGCCCCATGTGGAATTCATTCCCAGGACCCTGGGATCATGACCTGGGCAAAAGGCAGACCCTTAACTGACTGAGCCACCCAGGTGCTCCAAGTTTGTTTATTTTTAGATTGAAGATAGTGTAAGATAACATTTAGCACAGAGCTGACACACAGTAAGTAAATAATAAATGTTAGCTGTCTTCATTAGTAGTCCATATATGGCTTCTGGGTTTCATGCTCTACTTAGAAAGACATCCTTATGCTAAAATTTAAAATATTCACCCATCTATCAAACTAAAAAAGTAACGTGAGGAATATTATTGCACAGTATGCTACTGATTGTTTTAAAGAGGAAAAATAATGTATACATATTTACTTGTATGTTATAGGATATTTCTGAAATGAAACCCAAGAAACTGGTAATGTTGGTTGTTGTAAGAACTGAGTTGACTGAAGCATGTAAGTGAGAGGAAGACTTTTGACCATGTGCCTTTTTGTATTTTTTAGACAAAGAAGTCCCCAGATTTTAATTGAACTTCCATTTTTTTTTCTTTCCTATTTTTTCACTTCTTATTTTTTTGATCCATCTGGAATTTCTTTCTAGGGTAGGAAAAGAGGTAGAGATATCTGGGGAATATATGTGTGTATGTTTTCTCCTCCAGATAGTTAGCCAGTTGTGTGAGCACTGTTTAGTCAGCCTTTAGCCCACTGATTAGATTCGCAACTTTCGTCGTTTACTAAATATGTTCGCAACCGTTTCTAATTTATTATGTTCTTGATCTCATATCCTTTAAATTGCTGTTTTATAATTTTATTATTTATTTACTTACTTTTAAAAAAGTTATTTCAGTAAGAGAGTGTGGAGGGTGCATTTGGGGAGTGGGGGAGTGGGCAGAGGAAGAGGGAGAGAGAACTTCAAGCCGAGTTCCTGCTGCACGTGGAGCCTGTCCTGGGGCTTTATCTCACAATGACCTGAGGTGGAACCAAGAGTTGGTTGCTTAACTGACTGACTACGCCACCCAGGTGTCCCAGATTTATAATTTTAAAGCTGATAGGTCCCCTCTTCATTACTCTGGTTTTTTTCCCTAAACTTTGATAATTCTCGTCCATGTATTCTCCCAGATGAACTTTCGAATTATTCTGTGATGCTCAATAAGACATCTTGCTGAGATTTTTATGGGGAATACTGCATATTGACTAGAAATACCAAAAATTTATAGGTTAATTTTGGAAGATTGTCTTTATGTACTTCCTCTTCTTTTGTTCAAATAGACTTTTTTATGTTCTTCAGTAGGTTTTCAAACTTTTCAAATAAGTTCTATCTATTTCTTCTTCTTCTTTTTAAAGATTTTGTTTATTTATTTGAGAGAGAGAGAGAGCGCGCGCACATAAGCAGGGGAATAAGTAGAGGGAGAGGGAAAAACAGGCCCTCCATTGAGCAGGGAGCCTAATGTGGAGTCAGTCCCAGGACCGTAGGATCATGACCTGAGGAGAAGGCAGACGCTTAACCAGCTGAGCCACCCACACGCCCCTCTTACTTCTTTTGTTCAAAAAATATGGTAGGGAATCAAACAATTTATATTCTAGTGGGGAAGGACAGCGTATAATGAAATAAAACAAACAAATCCATTTCAGGTTGAGATTAATTTATAAGGGAGAAAAAAAGGCTTATGTGGTTGAGAATAACTGATGGGAACTCACTTTATAAGTGGTTGGGAAAGGTCTTTCGGAGGAGATGACATTGGAACTGAAACGCTAAGTTTGATAAAAAAAAAAAAAAAGGAGTCAGCCACTTGACTGAGCCAGGAAGAGCATTCCAGGCAGAGAGTAAAGAAGGACAAAGTCCTGAGGCAAGTCAGGTCCTGGCGCAGGATGAAGGGACTGGAAGGAAGCTCATGTTGCTGGGACCTACTGAGCAATCTGGAGAGGAAGCAGGCCAGATCAGGTGGGGCCTTGTGGGCCGGAGTGAGAAGTTGGTATTTTATTTAAAGTGTGTGGTGGCCCCCTGGAGAGTCTTAAGCAGAAGAGTGACATGTTCTGATTTATGTTTTAAAGAGATACAGCTTTTTGAGTGGAGAGAAGTATTAACGTGGGAGGTCCAGTTAGGGTTTTTTTTTTTTTTTTTTTTGTAGTAAGTAGTGAGGGTGAGGGTAGTGGTGATGGAGAAGTGTGGGGGGCTTGGGGTGGGTCTGTGGAAGGAAGAACAGGACTTGCTATTGGAATGGGTGTTACTGAGAGCTAAGTGCTGTTAGGTGCTGGGGAGGCCATGTGAGCAAAACAGAGTTGGTCCCTGCCCTCACATGCATCTGGTGGCTTTGTTTTTTGTATAGAATTTCAAGTCAGTTGCTTTTTTTCTACCTTATTGTGGTGTATGCCTTAGAAATAGTCTGTTCAGTAGCCTTGTTTGATTTTGCTTCATAACCTGTAGCAGTCTCTGTTAGTGGGTCAAGGGGGAAACAGCACCATAGGATCTTTAAGAGATCTGTTTCTGAGTTAAAAACAAACCAACCAACCAACCTTGGGGAAGTTACTCAGGCTCTCAAAAGCCGTAATTAGGGATAATAATGGAACTAGTTTTAGGTGAGCTCCTTGCAGGCCAAGCTCTTAATATACTGCCTAGTACATAACAAAGACTCAGTAAATGGTAACTTTAAAAATTCTTCGTAGTTATCATCCTGTCTATTAATTCTGCAGTATATTCATTTCTTTCCTTTTTTTTTTTTTTTTTAAAGATTTTATTTATTTATTTGACAGAGACACAGCGAGAGAGGGAACACAAGCAGGGGGAATGGGAGAGGGAGAAGCAGGCTTCCAGTTGAGCAGGGAGCCCAATGTGGGGCTCGATCCCAGGATCCTGGAATCATGACCTGAGCCGAAAGCAGATGCTTAACGACTGAGCCACGCAGGCGCCCCAGTATATTCATTTCGTATAGTTGCTGGAATGAATGTTGCTCAGAGAATCGGTTCAGTATAGTGCAGCTGTACCACACAGTTCTCAGTTGCGTTGTTGTCTACTACTGCTGTCTTGGGAAATTTTTCTTTTCTCACTTTATGTAGGGTGATAGCAGCATCCCCCCCTCCCTCCGCAAGTTCAGGAGTTATTTGTTGAATGCCTGTATTAGAGTAATCAAATAATTATGCCCTTACTAATGTTTCTTTTAATATCATACTTGATTGGGGTCAGATAGTTGAACCCGAAGGGCCTTTTTTTCTTTAGCTCTCATTCATCTGTCTTCTAAGTGAGGTGTTCAAAAGAGCCTACAAGTAAAATAAATACTTTGTTAATGGCCTTCCCGCAGAGTAGCTCCTTTGTTTGTTTGTTTGTTGAGGGACGAATGCCTCAGTTTATTTTACAGGAGAAATTTTAGTCGTGAATTCAACACCTCTCCAACCTCATACAAATTACAGAATCCACTTGATTTCTAGGGTTTCTGCTCAAGACTGGCCTCTGAGATGGGCTCAGGAGGTCTGCTTTCTTTTTCAAAAAGATTTTATTTAATTGAGAGAGAGAGCGGAAGAGAAAGGGAATGAGTGTGGGGAGGTTGGGGGGCAAAGGGAGAGGGAGAAGTAGGCTCCCCGATTGAGCCAGGAGCCCAACATGGGGCTCCATCCCAGGACCCCGGGATCATGACCTGAGCTGAAGGCAGATGTTTAACTGACAGAGCCACCCAGGCCCCCCAGGAGGCCCACTTTCTTTAAGTCATGGCCAATCTGGAGAGCCTTAGGTAGCTGGGCTATCCCAGGGGGTGGCCCTTAGCCTCTCCTTGCTTAAAATACTTTTGGGTTTGGACTAGAGCTGGGCTGCTTTATGAGAATTAGTGTGACCTGATTTGTCTCAGGTTAATAACTAATATTTTGTCACCTGTGGTATCATAGAAGCCATTCTCCTATCCCATACTTTTGTATCAAAAGGTTTTATTCTTTGATCATTTAAAAGAAAATTGAATTGTGTATTTTGTAGGGTCCTTTTTTTTGCTTTGGTAAAACATGGGCTTCTCCTCTGTTGTGACCCTTGGTGGATTCATTCTTGCTTATCTGGAGAGGCATTTGCAGTCCCGCCGCAGTGAAGTATATTTTTAGCTATTTTTTCCAAGATAGCTTAGGCCACCTTGAAAACCTGTCCAAGTACATTTTGGTTATGCAAAGATTGTAGGCCAAAAGCCAGGAGTTCCTGGTGAGAAGGAATTGGACTTTTATTTTTGGGGTGGGGAGGGATTATATTTGAAATTTTGTTGATGCGAGAGAAGTTTCCTGTTGAGTAAATTGATGTCTGTCTTTTTTACTTTTATAGGGGAAGATTAAAAAAGGAATTTAAGTAGACCAGTTTCATTTTACTATGTTTTATTGCCTGTTTACAAAACAAACGAGACTAGTTTGGGGTTTATTCATAAAATTCAGATGAAATGTGGGGTGCCTGGGTGGCTTAGTCAGTTAAGCATATGACTCTTGATTTTGGCTCAGGTCATGATCTCTGGGTGGTGGAATTGAGCCCCCCCTGTGTCAGACCCTGAGCTGAACATGGAGCCTGTTTAAGATTCACTGTCCCCCTCCCCTCCCCCCTTTAAAAAAATTCCGATGGAATGTGCTCTTCTCACTTACAATGCATCTAGTTTTAGTATATTCTCATTCTATAATATTGTTATATAGTTAATGTTATGAGGGGATTGTGCATAAAACTTTGACTAGGTTTCGTAAACATTTATGAATGAGGAATGTAACTAACCCCAAGGTAATGAGTTTTGGTGCTAAGGACTGAACTTAAAATTTGAAACTGCCACTTAAGGTCTCCTTTTCCCCTTCAGCCTTAACGTTAAATTGAATTCTTGTAAAAGAGGTTTCTTGGTGAGCCCTGACTGGAGTGAGGGCAGAAGGCAGGACTTGTTTGGGGGGACCGAAGAGGTAGCTTGTGAAGGTCCCCATTCTCATTGAATGGGAGTATTTCTCCTCCGTGGGTTTTATACATTTGGCTCCTGCGTAAGATATTTAAGGAAAGAGTCTGGTTAAAAAACAAAAACAAGGGGCGCCCGGGTGGCTCAGTGGGTTGGGGCCTCTGCCTTCGGCTCGGGTCATGATCCCGGAGTTCTGGGATCGAGCCCCGTGTCGGTCTCTCTGCTCCGTGGGGAGTCTGCTTCCTTCTCTCTCTCTGCCTGCCTCTCTGCCTGCTTGTGATCTCTGTCAAATAAATAAATAAATTCTTAAAAAAACAAAACAAACAAAAAAAACAAAAACAAGGGATGCCTGGATGGCTCAGTCGGTTAAGCGGCTGCCTTTGGCTCAGGTCATGATCCGAGGGTCCTGGGATCAAGTCCCTCATCAGACTCTTTGCTCAGCGGGGAGCCTGCTTCTCTCTCTGCCTCTCTGTCCCTCTGTCTGCCACTCTGCCTGCTTGTGCGCTCTCTTTCTCTCTCTCTGACAGATAAATAAAATCTTAAAAAAAAACCAAAACCGCAAAACAACTGTTGCTCTCAACTATTGCTTTGTGTCTTATGGGTAAGTTTTGAGGAGGGAAGACGTAGTGGTCTCCAGGCTGCCCCTCTTGTGGCCAAGACTAGGGCCTGCTTTGACCCATGTGTGCCAGAGGGGCTAATCTCTGATTTTGCTGATGTTTTCTTGCCAGCTGTGTTGGGCTGATAGTACCTGACTCTGTTTTATTTTTGAGAAAGTCAAGTTAAACTTCACTGAAATCACATCACAAAACTAGGATATCATGAAGGATTCCTGACAAAAGGGAAACATGGACAAATTGTACTTGAGTGACGCTGAATCAGGTGTTGAACTCAGGATTCATTGTTGCTGAAAACCAGAAGAACACAGACACAAACAATGCTGGTATGACATGGGTGTGTCATCATGTAGACCACCGTTGGAAAAAAATTTGGATGACCTTGAGCTAAGATCTTTCCTTTTGCCTCTCCATTCCATTTATAGCTTTATTTACTTAAGATGTCTGTGTTGGGAGGAGAGCTCAGAGATAGATCATGTAAGCATTTCTTTTTTTTTCTTTTCTTTAACATTTTATTTTTAAGTAATCTCCACATCCAGTGTGGGGCTCAAACTTAGAATCCTGAGATCAGATGGCTCACGAGCTCCACTGACTGAGCCAGCCAGGCACTCCAGATCATGGAGACATTTCTTAGGGGTGCAGAGCATAATTACATGGAAAACATTTATGAAATATTTCTGAACACTCACATTGTGAAATACTCTATAGCTATAGAAAGAATGAAGAAGCTCTTTGTAGCCTCATGACAATGATTGCTATATTGAAAAAGATACATTCAGTGATTAAAGCAGGCTGTAGAACAGTATGTATCTACTGTGCTGCCATTTATGTAGGGAGGGAAGTGTGTGTGTGTGTAGGATATGTCTAAAGGATACTTTAGAAACTAGTACCTGCAGTTGCCTTCTAGAAGGACAACGGAGCTGGGGGACCAGGGTGAGAAGATTTTCCTTTTTGCCTTCTGTGGGTACTAAAATCATACACACAATAATACCTATTTCCAAAAACAAAACAAATGCCAACCCCACCAAGAACCTCATGTGTTGGCTCTTCCCCTCCCCCTGGAGCACAATGTAGGGGCACAGGAGGGGAGTGTTGTGTAGTTTGAGTGTGCGGCCGGTTGCAATGCTGCAGTAAAGACCTTTTGTACAGTGAGTGTGTGTCTCCTTAGTGTATGTACCAAAATTGCTGGGTTGTAAAAGGATGGCATTTCAGATCAGCGTGGAAAGACAGATGTGTTCAGTAAGGGTTTTGTTGGGATAATTAGCTGTCAATTAGTGAAGAAAATACAACTAGATCCCTACCTTACCATTTTTTGGAAAAAAAAAATTAGGTGATTATGGACCAGGTATATGTGTGTGTACACACACACACACACACACACACACACACGTACATACATACACACACCTTAAAGGAGTACAGAGGGGAAGGTAGAGAATATTTTTTTACTTTGGAGTAGAAAAGGTCTTCAGAAATGTGGAAAGAAATCGTGAACTCTGGATGAAAATATTTGTAACATAAAGATAGAAAGGGGATTCATATTCAGAATATTCAGAGGGAGATATTTTGGTTTCAAGACATGTACCAGCAAAACCACAGGCTGATTTCCCTCTGCCTCTTGTCTGGCCTCTACCCCTCCCACCCTGTTGTTCTTCTCAGGCCTCCTTGCTTTGCCTTAGGGCCGCTGTGGTTCCTCTCCAAGGATTGTGCTTGTCTCTTGTTCTCATCTTTCAAGCTTTGGCTCAAAAGTCATCTTAGAATATAATTTGTTATCCAAACTGGGACAGTTTTGAGAAGGAAATGGAGCATAATTAATAACTGCACTGGGACAATAGCTGTAAATTGGTTCTGTTTCAGGAAATCAGGGCAAAGGGTCAGCCTAGCTGAGATTGGCTTTCTGTGATCACCCCATCAGGAATGTCTCCCTTATCCCTTCTCTTCCATCCTGTTTTATTTATAGCCCTTCAGGTCATCATGTGTATGTCTTGATTATTGTCTGTGTCACTTCACAATAAGAGGGCATGTCGCAGTCGCCATTCTGTGCCAGTGTTTAGAACCAGGTTGGTATGTAATAGTGTACTCCTCAATAGATGCTTGTTGGATATGTGACATTTCTGCCTTTGGTCTTAAAATCTTGTGAAGATATGATAGACATATTGAAAAGTTAGATAGAAATGTTATATACAAATCATACTTTTATAAAACAAAATGTTCTCACGTTTGTGGACATTTTGTGGCATACTCTATATAAAATTTCCCATTACCTAAACATTTAAAAAACAATTTCTAGGGGCGCCTGGGTGGCTCAGTCAGATAAGCACCTGCCTTTGTCTTGGGTCATGATCTCAGGTCATGGGATTGAGTTCCCTGTTGAGCTCTCTGCTCAGCAGGAGTCTGCTTCTCCCTCTCTCACTCCTTTGGTGCTCTACCTCTCTCTCCCAAATAAATAAAATCTTAAAAAAAATAAAGAACAATTTTCTGAGCTGATGTATTGGATGTTTAGGATAGTTCCTCGAGGAACATCTCAGGCATTCATCTTCAGGTATCTCTGTATTGAATAATCAAATGAATTCTTAGAAGTGGAATTGCTATGGTAGAGGATATGTGTATTTTCAAGGCTCATAGTGTGTATTGCTATCTTTCTTTAGAGAGTGATTAGTACCCATTTTACATATACATTAGTAGTCTGTGAAAGAGTGCTTTTTTTCTCCACAAACTGTCACCATTACTAGGTATTATTTTTAATGTTTTGCCAATTTGGGAAAAATTATTTATTTATTTATTTATTGTGATTATTGATGAAATTGGTGTCATTATTTTTATTCCCTTTGCTAATCCCATATTTCTGTCATGTCATATTTCTGTTATGCTCATTTTTTCCTTATTGATTTGTAAGAAATAAATATGTTTGTTACATCAAAATTTCGCTATTTTACTTTTTTCTAGTTTTCTTTTTTTCTTAAATGAATATTCTTTTTTTTTTTTTTTTTTTTTAATTAAGCTCTGCATCCAGTGTGGGGCTTGAACTCATGACCCTGAGATCAAGATTCACATGCTATGTCGACTAGCCACCCAGGCACCCCTACTTTTTCTAGTTTGTAGTTTGCTGTTTTGAGGTATCTTTGCTGTTCAGAAACAATATATATTATATAATGTTATATATATAATATATATATAATTTATTTGATAAGATTAAGATATGAGTCTTATTGTTTCTGTTTTTGGGGTTGTGTTTAGGATGTCCTCTCCTTAATTTATATATGTATTTCCTTTATTTTCCTTTTAAAGATTTTATTTATTTATTCATCAGAGAGATAGGGAACAAGCAGGGGGAGTGGCCAGCAGAGGAAGAAGCAGGCTCCCCACTGAACAAGGAGCTGGAAGCATGCTCAGTTTCAGGACCCTGGGATCGTGACCTGAGTGGAAGGCAGATGCTTAACCGACTGAGTCATCCAGGTGCCCCTATATGTGTATTTCTTTTAGGCCTTTTGAAAGTACTGTAAATGTTAAAAGCAGACTCCCCATTGAGCAGAGAGCCCAACACAGGGCTTGATCCCAGGACCCTGGGATCGTGACCTGAGCCGAAGGCAGATGCTTAGTGACTGAGTCACCCAGGCGTCCCACTACAGTCAATTTTAGAACCTTTTTTGTCACCTCAAAAAGAAGCTCCAATACAGTGGAATATTATTCAGCCCTAAAAGGGTAGGTAATTTGATATATGCTACCACATGGATAAGCCTTGGAAATACTGTGCAAAGTACAGTTATCCAATCAGAGAACATACCATTTGATTCCACTGCTGTGAGGTCCTTAGAGTAGTCTGGTTCATGGAGACAGAAACTAGAATGGTGGTTAGCGGGGACTGAGGGGAGAGGGACTGGGAGTTAGTGTTCAGTGGATACAGAATTTTAGTTGGGGGCGATGAACAAGTTCTGAAGATGGATGGTGGTGGTAGTTGTACAACAACGTGATCGTACGTGGTGATACACAATTATACACTTAAAAATGGCTCAAGTGATACATTTTATGTATATTCTACTGAAGTAGTTGCTGTTCCTCCATTCCCCTCCTGTTGTCGTGGAGATTTGCATCTCCTGTACTTTCAGATGAAAGGAATCATACGAAGCGTGGACTTTTATGATTGGCTTCTTGTAGTTTGTGTAATGTTTTCAAGGGTTTGTCCAAGTTACAGTGTGTATCAGTACTTCATTCTTTTTTGGTGGGATAATGTTCTCTTGTGTGGATATACTTGATTTTATTTATCTATTTATTACTTGATGGACATGACGTTTGGGTTTTTTTCCAAGTTTGTGTAGTTATTTTAGGATTTAACTTGAGCTCTGATGATTCTAAGAAGTAAAAACCTCCATCTCTATTAGGTGAAGGAGGACTCAGTGTAAGACTGTGTATGTAGTTTAACAGGTATCCAAGGTCAAGGAAAGGAGTTCAGCAGCTTCTCATGGGACTGACCCTGGAGCAAAGACTCAGGAGCCAAGGCAGTTGCTTCTGTGTCTCCTGGGCCAGCAAGGTCTCTTGGCTCCCTTTGTCTCTGCATGTCTGCTCTAGTCTGTGTCTAGACAGGCATTCTCTGCTCCCTCTGCAACCTCTCTGGCAACCCTCCCTCTGCAACCTCACTGTGACTCCTACTCTTGCTAACTTTGCAACTCTGTTCCCTGTAGCTGTGGTTCTCAATTCCACATTCCTGGTGAGGGACCTAAGTGGTACATCCCTTTTACACTAGGGGAGTTCACTTGATAGAAACGTGGTGTCAAAGCTTCACCTTAACTAGCGGCAGATTTTCCAGAAGGAGTGTGTGCATGGACCTGGTGTGACTTGCCTTTCTGGGTCACTAATGCTAGTCAGTCTGAAGATGACTTAGTTCTCTAGGCCAGTGGTCATCAAACTTCTTGGTCTCAAGAATCCTTTATATTTTTGCGGCTCCTGGGTGACTCAGTTGTTAAGTGTCTCCATCGGCTCAGGTCACGATCCCACGGTCCTGGGATCGAGCCCCACATCGGGGGGTCCCTGCTCGGCAGGAGGCCTGCTTCTCCCTCTCCCACTCCTCCAGTTTGTGTTCCCTCTCTTGTTCTCTCTCTCTCTGTCAAATAAATAAATAAAATCTTAAAAAAAGAAAGAATCCTTTATACTCTTAAAATTATTTAGGACTCCAAAGAGTGTTGCTTATGTGGGTTCTATATGTTGATATTTACCATATTAGATATTACAGTGGACATTTTAAAGATATTATTAATTCATGTTAAAAGTAATATAAATGTACCATATGCTACTATAAAAAACATCTTTTATGTTAAGTAGCTGTTTTCTGGAATAAAACAAAACTTGAAAAGAGCGGCATTGTTTTACATTTTTATAAACCTCTTTGATACCTGGCTTAAAAAAAGATAGCTTTATTCTCAAATCTGTTCCTGCATTTAGTCTTACAGTATATTGTTTGATTGAAGTTTATGAAGAAATGATCATCTCATACAGATATGTATTTGGAAAAGAGAGGGATATTTTAATAGCCTTTTTATTTATTTATTTATTTTTAAGATTTTACCCATTTATTCGACAGCGAGAGAGAGATCACAAGTAGATGGAGAGGCAGGCAGAGAGAGAGAGAGAGAGAGAGAGAGAGGGAAGCAGGATCCCTGCCGAGCAGAGAGCCTGATTCGGGACTCGATCCCAGGACCCTGAGATCATGATCTGAGCTGAAGGCAGCAGCTTAACCCACTGAGCCACCCAGGCGCCCTTAATAGCCTTTTTAGATAATTGTAGATACTCTTTGATACCACACCCTAACTGGACAAGTGGCAGCTTTTTTTTTTTTTTCTTTTTTAAAGATTTTATTTATTTATTTGACAGAGAGACAGATCACAAGTAGGCAGAGAGGCAGGCAAAGAGAGAGAGGGAAGCAGGCTCCCTGCTGAGCAGAGAGCCGGATGCAGGACTCAATCCCAGGACTCTGGGATCATGACCTGAACTGAAGGCAGAGGCTTTATTAAGCCATTGAGCCACCCAGGCGTCCCAAGTGGCAGTTTTTTAAAGGTTAATTGTTGTGTAGGATCTGAAACCGTATCAATGAACTTTTCATATTCCATCACATTAAACATTTATTGGGTTGTATTGTACTTTATTTGTAGTAAAATGTATTGAACTTTAAGTAAATATTATATTCATGAATAATTTTATAACATTCTGTATTGGTCATTTGGAAAATACTGATTCATTGAATTATACAGATATTTCAAATGTTGACATATTTCATAATGTAATATCAAAAACTCACAATTGTTAGTATCACCACCACTCTTGCCAGAAAAGTCTTTAAATGTGGGGAAGCTGTCAAGCTCATGGAAGCAGATAAAAGTTTTTCCAAAATTCTAATTTTCATGAATACTGGCAGTTGTTTTCCTTGAAGTGATAAGCTCACTTTGTTCTTCCTTGAACACTTTCTTATCCTGAATGTCTTCTTAGGCTATTATTTTGGGGGCAGAATTATTTAATGAAGATAATATTTCCTCTGTGTAAATGCTTGCCTTATAGATACTCTGGAATCTTTTTTTTTTTCCTAAATTTTTATTTTAATGTTGGCTTTATGCCCAATGTGGGGCTTGAACTCATGACCCTAAACTCAGGAGTCACACACTTTATCAGCTGAGCCAGCCAGGCACCCCATCTTGAATCTTTTTTTTTTTTTTTTTTTAAGAATTTGTTTATTAAAAAAAAAAAAGTTTATTTATTTGACAGAGAGATCGGAAGTAGGCAGAGAGGGGGGAAGCAGGCTCCCTGCTGAGCGGAGAGCCTGATGCGGGGCTTGATCCCAGGACCCCGAGTTCATGAGCTGAGCTGAAGGCAGAGGCTTAACCCACTGAGCCACCCAGGCACCCCTGAATCTTTTTAACAGTTGACTTTTTATAACCCCAAAACTTAAAACCGTAGATTTTTGTTTCTGTAATAGATCACGTTTGATTCTCAGACATTCATCGACAAAAAGGACATTTGTTGAGCATTTGCTATGTGCCAGGTACCATGCTGAGATTGTCTATACACCTTTTTACTTTCTATAGCTACTGATATTGTTGTTTGTGATATATTAAAGAATGTTTTATAAGTCTACCAGGAAAGACCCATTCATGCTTTTCAAACTCCAATAACTTATATTAAGTAAATACATGAGAGAAAGCTTTTACTGCTAATTGTGGTTTTATTTATGTAGCTATAGTTATAATTTATTAGAAGTACACCTGGTGCTTTAGTTCTTATCAATTCTATTTTTTCCCATCCTGTTTAGGTGGTTTCCTAGAAACATGATTGTTTGTTGGACTTGATCTCACAGCCTGGTGAGGACTTCTTTACTGATAATGTCAAGTTCAGGTTATCCTCCCAACCAAGGAGCATTCAGCACAGAACAAAGTCGTTATCCTCCCCACTCTGTTCAGTACACCTTTCCCAGCACGCGTCACCAGCAGGTAAGGAGCAAACACTATGCAGTTGCGTAAGTTGTGTTTGTGTGTGTTATACTTTTTCTGTTTAATACATTTGTTGGTCAGAAACCAAATATAATTGGTACATCTGTGTATTTTAAATGTCAAGAACTGTTCTCAAAGATTGGGAGCCAAAGGGTGGAGATTAATTATCTTTTGTCTTAGTATGGTTTTATTCCAGATTTCAGGGGGTGAACGTGTCTGTTTTTGTTTGTAGTAGTTGTTGATAGAAAAATACCAGTTGTCTCGGGTTTCCAGGTTAAGACCTATGTTTATTGCTCCAAGTTCTGGTTGAGAATTAAGCTGGCCAGATAACTTGGTGTCTCTTGAGTGATGGCCAGGATAGGGCCTATACCTTCTTGAGAGGTTGATGGCAGGTAGATGGAAGAGTTTGTATGCTGATTTACCTTGTGAAAAATAAAATAGATGAAATTATTAGCTCAGAGTGGGCTAGGGACAAGAGTGTGAGAGGTTTGAAGAAAAAAGGGAAGGGAAAGATAAAATGGTCATCTCAGAAAAAGAAAGCTAATTTACCAATAAAATATTGTTCAGAGACTCCTATGAGTGTGGTCATGATTATGGAGTGAGAATGGGCATTGCTATCTTGTTCCTTTTGGGAAAAATTCACTTTTCAATGTTAAGTATGTTTGTGTATTTTTGTAGCTGCCCTTTTCTGCTTAAAGAAGTTGCTTTCTATTGCTGGATTGAGAATTTTTATCATGATCGGGTGTTGGATTTTGGTTGCGTTGTCCTCTCTCCACCCATGTTCTGTCTGAATACTAATTTCCTAGATCATTGTTCTTCCTCGTTTTTGCCTTTTTAAAATTGACTGTTTTAGTTTATGTATAATAAAATTTTATTATATGTGTACATTTTGACAGTTCATACACCATAAAACCAGCACCAAAATGAAGATGTAGAGTATTTCTGTCACCCCATCCCTTGTACTCCATCTAGGTCAGTCCTCCTACTCTACTTTGCACAAACCTCAGCTCTCAGGAAACCAACTGCTCTGCTTTTTGTCATACCAGATTATTCTTGTTTTGAGGTTTTTGTTTTTTTTTTTTTAAAGATTTTATTTATTTATTTAACAGACAGAGATCACAAGTAGGCAGAGAGGTAGGCAGAGAGAGAGAGGAAGGGAAGCAGCCTCTCCGCTGAGCAGAGAGCCCGATGTGGGGCTCAATCCCAGGACCCTGGGATCATGACCTGAGCCGAAGGCAGACACTTTAACCCACTGAGCCACCCCGGCATCCCCTTTGTTTTGAGTTTTATATGAACTTTTTATTTGTGGCTTCTTTTGCTTCCCCTGTCTTTGAGATTTATTCATGTTCTGGTGCATCTTAGTAATTATTTTTATTGCTGGATATGGACATACCACAACTTATCTAGTTCCCTGTTCCAGTTTTCAGCTATTATAAATAAAATTATTTAATTAACATGGATCTCTGTTTTATCTGATTATATAAAGAAGTATTGCCTTATTTTCTTAATTGTATTATTGGAGAGCATGCGTTTTTAATTTTTATGAAGTCTGCTTTACTAATTTTTGTCTTTTATGTTTCTTGCTTTTTGTGCATATTTAAGAAGTTTTTGCTAAACACCAGCTCCCTAAGACTTTATCCTGTGTTTTCTTGTCTAAGTTTTATAATTCTGGGTCTTACATTTACATCTGTCACCTATTTTGAATTAAATTTTGTTTTTTGATGTAAGGGGATAATTGAGGTTATTGTTTTGCATACAGCTTTCCAGTAGTTCTAGAAACCATTTGTTAAAAAGATTTTTCTTCTTTCTTTTTTTTAAAAGATTTTATTTATTTATTTGACAGAGAGAGAGAGAGAGACGTCAAGACAGGGAACACAAGCAGGGGAAGTGGGAGAGGGAGAAGCAGGCTTCCTGCTGAGCAGGGAACCCAGTGCGGGGCTCGATCCCAGGACCCTGGGATCATGACCTGAGCCGAAGGCAGATGCTTATCAACTGAGCCACCCAGGCGCCCCTAAAAAGATTCTTCTTTCCTCACTGAATTCCTTCTTGCAGATTTTTACTGAAAATCAGTTGACCATATATGTGCAAGTCTGTTTCTTTATACATTTTCCTCTATACTGTTGATGTATTTTGTGTATCTTTACCTTATCGATGTGATTTTCCATGTAAACAAACATGTAGTCCTTTAATAAAGCACTTGCCACTGTCTTCATTATTATAGCTTTAGAATAAATTGAAATTGAGTAGTGTGATTCTTTTCTGAATTGCTGTTTTGAATATTCAAGTTCTTAACATTTCTCTCTACACTTTAAAATCAGCTTGTCAGTTTCTACAAAAAGACTTACTTATTTTTTTTTTAAAGATCTGTTTATTTTGGGGGGGAAGGGGCAGAGGGAGACAGAGAGAGTCAGAAGCAGATTCTGCTCCTGACCCTGATACCACAACTTGAGCCCAAACCAGGAGTCGTTGCTTAACTTAACCTAGGTGCCCCTTGCTGGGATTCTGATTGGCTTTGTATTGAGTCTAGAGATAAATTGGGGAGAGAATTGACAACATAACAACCTTAATTTTTCTGGTCCAGGAACGTAGTATAAGTGCATTTATTTTGGTCTTCATTAATTTTTCTCAATAATGTTTTGTAGTTTTTAGTGTGCAGGTCGTATACATCTTTTGTTGGATTTGTTCCTAAATGTTTCATATTTTTTTTAAAAGATTTTATTTGAGAGCAAGAGGGGGGAGAGGCAAAGGAAGAGGGAGTAAGAGAAGCAGACTTCCTCCTGAGCAGGGACCCTGATGTTGGGCTTGATCCCAGGACCCCAAGATCATGACCTGAGCCGAAGGCAGATGCTTAACTGACTGAGCCACACAGGTGTCCCAATATTTCATATTTTTGATGCAAAAATGTATTATAAATGTATTGGTTTTGGAATTTTAATTTTCAGTTCATTGCTACTATGTCTATTTATCTTGTGTCCTGCAACCTTGTTACTTTAGTTGCTTTTTTATAGATTTCCTAAGTTTTTTTTTTTTTAAATTTTTAATTTGTTTGACAGAGAGAAAGAGACCACAAGTAGGCAGAGAGGCAGGCAGAGAGAGAGGGGGAAGCAGGCTCCCCACCAAGCAGAGAGCCGGATGCCGGGCTTGATCCTAGGACCCCGGGATCATGACCTGAGCCCAAGGCAGAGGCTTAACCCACTGAGCCACCCCGGTGCCCTGAGTTTTTTTTTTTTTTTTAAGATTTTACTTATTTGACAGAGATCACAAGTAGGCAGAGAGGCAGGCGGTGGGGGGGGGAGCGGGAAGCAGGCTCTCTGCCTAGCAGAGAGCCTGATGTAGGTGGGGCTCAATCCCAGGACCTTGGGGTCATGACCTGAGCAGAGGCAGTTAAGTCAGAGGCTTAAGTTAAGGCAGAGGCTTAACCCATTGAGCCACCCAGGTGCCCCTCCATAAGATTTTCTATGTAGATGATCCTGTAATTTGAGAATAAAGAATTTTGCTTGTACCTTTCCAAACTGGATGTCTTTTCTCTTTTCTTCTTTATTGTACTGGCTTTCATTGCTTGTAAAAGTGTTGAAGAGGTGAGTGACATTCTTGACTTATTTCTCATCTTAAGAGGAAGGCATTCAGTCTTTGACCATTAAGAATGTTGTTAGCAGCCGATGACTACACTTGTCAGGGGAAGCATTGAGTAATGTCTAGAATTGTCAAATCAATATGTTGTACACCCGAAACTAATATAACATTGTATGCTGATTATGCTTCAGTAAAAAAAAAGAACGTTGTTAGCTTGGGAAGTGTTTCTTCCTCCTATATTTTCTTAAAGAGTTTGTGTAGGATTAGTATTTTTTCTTCCTTAGAAGTTTGATAAAATGTTTCAATGAAGTCACCAGGGCCTAGAATTTTCTTTGTGTGAAGAATTTATTTATTTATTTATTTTTATTATTTTTTTTAAAGATTTTTATTTATTTATTTGACAGAGAGAGATCACAAGCAGGTAGAGAGGCAGGCAGAGAGAGAGGAGGAAGTAGGCTCACTGCTGAGCAGAGAGCCCGATGTGGGGCTCGATCCCAGGACCCTGAGACCACGACCTGAGCCGAAGGCAGCAGCTTAACCCACTGAGCCACCCAGGCGCCCCTGTGTGAAGAATTTAAATTATGAATTCAGTTTCTTTAATAGCTATAATTCAGATTATTATTTTTTATTGAGTCAGTTTGGCGAAGTTTTGTTCAATAAATTATGTAAGTTGTCATACTATTCCCTTTATCTTTTAAGTGTCTTTGAGATCTGTTGTGATATCATTCCTAAGGTTGATAGTGTTTTTCACTTCCTTTTTTTCTTTATTAGTCTAGCCTAGGGGTTCATCAATTTAATTGATTCTATTCTGAGAATAACTTTGGTTTCATCCATCTTCACCATTTCTTTTCTATTTTATTGATTTCTGCTCTTTATTATTTGTTCTTCTCTAAGTGCCCACATATATAACATTTCTGGAATCTTTTACTGCTTTGTGTATATTCAAGTTTTCTTTTTTTTTTTAATTTTTAATTTTTTATTTATTTACTTTTTTAAAAAAAGATTTTATTTATTTATTTGACAGACAGAGATCACAAGTAGGCAGAGAGGCAGGCAGAGAGAGAGGAGGAAGCAGGCTCCCCGCTGAGCAGAGAGCCCAGTGCGGGGCTTGATCCCAGGACGCTGAGATCATGACCTGAGCTGAAGGCAGCGGCTTAACCCATTGAGCCACCCAGGCGCCCTATTCAAGTTTCCTTTTGATACTACTTTTGATACTATTCAGGCAAAAATGCCTGAAAAACATCATTTCTCTTAGTGCAGGTCTTTTGGCAGTGTACTGTCACGTTTTATTTATCTGAAATAGTTTATTTCAGCTTGATTTTTTTCTTAAAGATTTTATTTATCTATTTGAGAGGGAATGAGAGAGAGAGCATGAGAGGGGGAAGGGCCAGAGGAAGAAGCAGACTCCCCGCTGGGCAGGGACCCGATAACTCCAGGATCACCACCTGAGCCAGAGGCTTAACCAACTGAGCCATCCAGGTGCCCTTTCAGCTTGATTTTTTTTTTTTTTAAGATTTTATTTATTTATTTGAGAGAGAGAGAGAGAGCACATAGTAGGAGGAGGGGCAAAGGGAGAAGACGACTCCCTGCTGAGCAAGGGACACGATGGTGGGGGGTTGATCCCAGGACCGAGGGATCATGACCTGAGCCGAAGGCAGGTGCTTAACCAGCAGCCACCCAGGGGTCCCTCAGCTTGTTTTTGTTTTTTTTTTTTAAATAATTTTTAAAAATTTTTAATAAACATATAATGTATTATTAGCCCCAGGGGTACAGGTTTGTGAATCGCCAGGTTTACACACCCTCAGCTTGATTTTTATTTTATTTATTTATTTATTTTTATTTATTTATTTTTTTTGACAAACAGAGATCACAAGTAGGCAGAGAGAGAGAGAGAGAGAGGGAAGCAGGCTCCCTGCTGAGCAGAGAGCCCCATGCGGGGCTCAATCCCAGGACCCTGGGATCATGACCTGAGCTGAAGGCAGAGGCTTTAACCCACTGAGCCACCCAGGTACCCCTTCTGCTTGATTTTTAAAGAATATTTTTACTTGATATAGGATTCTAAGTTATGGCTCAGCACCTTAAAAGATGCCGTTTGTTGTATTCTGGCGTGTATGGTTTCTAACCAGTAGTCTTTGGTCATTCTTATCTTTATTTATATGTAAGTATCTTTTCCCCTCTTTGGTTACTTTTAAGATTTTCTCTTTATCACTTGTTTTCAGCAATCTGATTATGATGTGCCTTTGTTGTGCCTTTTTTTTTTTTTTTTTAAGCTTTTTTTTTTTTAAATTTGACAGACAGAGACCACAAGTAGGCAGAGAGGCAGGTGGGGGCAGGGGAAGCAGGCTCCCTGCTGAGCAGAAAGCCCGATGGGGGGCTTGATTCCAGGACCCTGGGATCATGACCTGAGCCGAAGGCAGAGGCTTTAACCCACTGAGCCACCCAGGTGCCCCTGTTGTACCTTTTGAATGTATATGTTATTGTCTTTGACATTCACTGAACTTCATGCTTCTGTGGATTTATAATTTTCATAAAATTTGGGCAATTTTCAGCCTTTATTTCTTTAGATATGTTTTTCTGTCTCCTCTCCCACTAGGGTTTTTTTGTTTTTTTTTTTTTCCCCTGAAACACCAGTGACTGGTATTTAATATTAATCCTACAGATCACCGGACCTCTATTCCTTTTATTTTTTCTGTTTTTTTTTCTTCTGCAGTTTCCAACCTATTTTTAATTTTATCTAGGGAAATTTTCATTACAGACATTGGATTTTTTAAATTTTTGAGTGGAATAGGAACATTGTGAATTTTATACATTTTAGTACTGCGTTTTGTTGTATTCCTTTAAAGAAAGTTAGATTCCTTCTGGTAGGCAGTTAACTTTTGAGGTTTAGTTTTAAACTCTTTAAGGGTGAGTCGAGAGAAGTCTTTATTCTAAGTCTTATTTGTCCTCCACATCTAAACTTTTCTCCTCCGGGGTATTTAGTGATTATCTCATGTATTCACTGAGGTTTCTTCCTGCTGGCTGGAGGAAATTTGAATGAGTTCTGGCCCAGTGTAAGCTCTGGGAATTGTTTTACAGTTCCTTCAAAGTGTTCTTTCTAAGAACAACCAGAGATGTTTAGGACTGAGCTGTGCTCTCCTATGCACTTGCAGATTGGAATTCAGCCAATGACCTAGGAGAGCCCAAGTTCACATTTCCGGAAATCTTTCTGTATGTGATTCCCTCTCTTCAGAAGGTCTCCAGAAATGCTCTCCATGTGGCTTTATCAAACTACTGTGATTGCTTCTTGAGGGAATGAGAGTACAGGGCGCTGTTTGGATTCCTTTCCCAGGGATGCAGTGTGGAAATTGCCTCCAGGCAGAAAGCTTGCAGTGTAGCAGGACTCACCCCTCTTTCTGTGATTTTTCTCAGAGACTGAGACCTGTGCAGCCTGTTTTCCAGTGTCTGAAGATAGTTAACTACATTTTGTTCACTTTTTTGGCTGTTTACTGTGGGAATATCATTCTGGACAGTTACATATTCACAGCTGGAACCTGCATGCCCTGGTGTTTGTTTCATTTCACTACTTATTCTCAGTCTGTCTTTCTGGATAGTCCATTATTTAGAGATTCTTTCAGAGAGTCTGTGGTTGGTACATTTTCGGAGTCCTTGAATTCTGAAAAGTTTGTAGTCCTAAAATTTGAGATGGTTTGGTTATTGAATTTGTGGGTTCAAAGTTGTGTCTCTCTGAAGTTGTTTTTCTCTGGTCTGTTTCCTTCTATATAATGTTGTGGATGAAAAGACTGTTTTTTACGATCCTTGTTACTTTGTAGGAAACCTGTTTCCTATTTCTTATGACACCTAGTCAAATTTTCTTTCTATCCTTGCTTGTCTGAAATTTTTGTTGTGTCCATCCAGTGTGATGAATTAATTTTTAAACTATCCCCAGCTTTTCTCTTATGCCCTTTTAAATGCAAGGACTTTGTCTTTTCTAACTTCTGAGAAATGCCGTTCTTTCTTAGAATATTGTCTCTTCACCTGTGGGTATGGGAGGTCGGAACGGTTTAATCTAGCCCCATTTTTAATGTTTCTTCTCTAATTTCTGTTGCTCTGTGCTTCACTGTGTTATAAGAGAATGCCTCTGTTCTGTCTTTGTTTTCGCTTCCTCTTCACCTGTTCTGTTCTACTATTGCTTAATTTTATCGATCAACTTTTTATTTCTTAGAATGTTATTTGGTCCCTTTTTGGGGGATATAATTTATACTTGTGTCTTTTTTACTTAGTCTTTTATCTATTTCTTTGGATGTGAATTCTTTTTTGAGTGAGTTATGGTGCTTTTTAATTTTTAATTTTTTTAATTTTTATTTTTTTAAATCTTTATTTATTTATTTGACTGACAGAGATCACAAGAAGGCAGAGAGGCAGGCAGAGAGAGAGAGGAGGAAGCAGGCTCCCTAGCAAGCAGAGAGCCCGATGTGGGGCTCAGTCTCAGGACCCTGGGATCATGACCTGAGCCGAAGGCAGAGGCTTAACCCACTGAGCCACCCAGGCTTCCATATGGTGCTTTTTAAAAAGTGGTTCTGACTTGGGGCATCTGGGCCGCTCAGTCCGTTAAGCATCTTCCTTCAGCTCACGTCATCTTGGGGCCCTGGGATTGAGCCCCTTGTTGGGTTCCCTGCTTAGGGGGCAGTCTACTTGTCCCTCTGCCCTTCCTGGTGCTCATGTTCTCTCTCTCAAATAAATAAAATATTTTAAAAAAATGGGGTTTGAGTTTTCTTTAGTGTTTAGTGTTTCTTGATTATGTTTCCAACTTTGTATCTGATATTTTTTCTTAGACTACGTAAAATTATGTTTTACTGTTATGTGGGCTCTCTACCTCTTCTTATCCGTTCCTTGTTTCAGTCTTTACTGCTCAGTTTTATTCTGTTTATGATTAAAAAATTTTTTTGTTGACATACTATTCATATAAAACTCACCTTTTTGGGGCGGCTGGGTGGCTCATTTGATTAAGCATCTGCCTTCAGCTTAGGTCATGATCCCAGGGTCCTGGGATTAAGCCCTACAACTGGCTCCCTACTCGGTGGGAAGCCTGTTTCCCCTCTCTCATTCCCCCTGCTTATGTTTCTTTTTTTGCTGTCTGTCTCTCTGTCAAATAAATAAATAAAATCTTTTAAAAAAAAAAAACCGTCACCATTTTAAAGTGCATAATATAATAGCTTCTAGTATATTCACGGTGTTGGGCATCCATTACCATTATCTAATTCCAAAACTTTTTTTTTTTTTAAGGATTTTATTGAGTGGTGAGTGAGTAAGAGGAGAGCACATGGAGAGGGAGGGGCACAGGGAGGGGCACAGGGAGGGGGAGAAGCACACTCCCCTGCTGAGCAGGGAGCCTGATGCAGGGTTTCAATCCCAGGACTCTGGGATTATGACCTGAATCAAAGGCAGACATTTAACTGACTGAGCCACTCAGGCACCCCTTCCAGAATTTTTCTGTCATCCAAAATAAAATACCTCATACTAGTTAATCCCAATTCCTGTCTTCCCTCCATTCCCTGGCAAAAGCTAATCTACTTTCTGTCTCTGTCGATTTGTTTCTTATAGACCCGGTGTATATAACTGGAATCATAAAATATGTGGTCTTTTATTTCTCTAGTTAGTTAGCATTATGTTTTCTAGGTTCATCTGGGTTCTACCGTACTTCACTCCTTGTTAGGATTGACTAACATCCCATTGTATAGATACACCACATTTTGTTTATCCATTGTGAGTCACTGGGCATTTGGATTCTTCCTGCTTTTTGGCTATCGTGAATAACACTGCTTTGAAAATTTGTATCCCAAGTTTTGTGTGTGAACATATGCTTTTAATTACCTCATGTGTATACGTAGGAGAATTCCTGGGTTATTTGGTGGTTCTAAGTATAAGTATCTGTTTATGATTGTTAATGTTAATAGATTTCTTTTGAAAAGAAGCTTTTGTCTTTTCAACAGAAAGTCAGAAGTATGAAGAACAAACATTAAAAACGCCCACCTGGAATGGTGGAGAAACTATTACATTGAACTAGCAGGTTGAGGCTCTGGACTTCTTTCTCTTCATTTGTAGATATACATGTTTTTTTTTTTTAAGATTTTTGTTTACTTATTTAACAGACAGAGATCACAAGTAGGCAGAGAGGCAGGCACAGAGAGAGGGGGAAGCAGGTTCCCTGCCGAGCAGAGAGCCCGATGCGGGGCTGGATCCCAGGGCCCTGAGACCATGACCTGAGCCGAAGGCAGAGGCTTAATTCACTGAGCCACCCAGGCGCCCCCGATATACATGGATTTAACTCAGTGGCTTCTGTGGCCCTTCCTGCTCACCCATTTTGAATTTAAGGTTGGAGCGCTTTTTAGGATTTCATATTGAACACATGAGTTTGAGATCTTAACTGCTTGAATAATATAGATGGGAAGTTACTGTAATGCATGTTTCTTAGGAGAATGAGTCAACTACAGACTGAACACCAAATTTCATTTTGAATTCTTTTGAACAATACTCAGTTAAAATGTTGATTGTTTTAGGTTGATGGGGACGAATTAGACCAGTGAAAGGTGGAAATCATCATTGCTGTTTCCTTCCATACTTAGTGGCCCGTAACTGCCTCTGTGCATTTATACGTGGTTTAATTTCATGACGCTTTTCACTTTTTGGCTAATAAGTAATGTATGATTGTTTTAATACTAGGAATTTGCAGTCCCTGATTATCGTTCTTCTCATCTTGAAGTCAGCCAGGCATCACAGCTCCTGCAGCAGCAGCAGCAGCTTCGCAGACGACCCTCCCTGCTCTCAGAATTTCACCCGGGTTCTGACAGGTAATGGCTCTCTTTTGTGTTTCCGTCTGGGACAGAGCTTCTCAAGTGTGTGTGTGTGTACTTCACAGGTGTGCCATTGGGTTTAACGTGGTTTTTATGTTTTATAATTGTATAACCAAGCCATGACGGGTCATTTATCGTTTACATTTTGAGCTCTTTTATGTTTGTTGATCTTTTGGAGTAGTTACCATAATAGTTAAAAAAAAAACAACACCTCTTAGATCTTGTTTCCAGAGTTCATAGTTCTGCTGTGCAGTGGGAAGTCAGGTAGACCTAGGTTGCGATCCTGGTCAGCTTGTAATCTTGGTCGTGTGTATAAATGTGTTCTTAATTTAGGCTGCATGATAGAACCACCTTGGTTTTTAAACTTGATGCCCAAGCCCCATCTCAGAAGAATTTAAATCAGTTCCTGGGATTGGGCAGGGAGTGGTAGGCGTCCGCGTATGTCTGGAGTTTCCCAGGTCATTCTCATTGGCAGCTAGGGTTGCAAATTACTGATGCAGACTCCTCAAACCTTAGTTTTCTCACTTGTACTTTTGAGAATAGTAATGGCAGTGTCCTCAAAGGAGAGGAGTTGTTGGCCCTGTTCATGGTAGACATTCATTTTCCCCAATGTCCTTACATCTCTGCTCTCTCTTACCCCAACTTTGCTCTTAAAGTATTTTGAAATATAATAGCTCCTTTTATTAAGTGGCCTTTTTGGGTTTCTTGTTTTAGCACTTTTATAAAGAATGTGATTTTCTATTTTAAAAATATGTTTACTGTTCAGGTTTGAAGATGATAAAAGGATTGAAATTATTTGGCTGTGTTTAAAATTATTATAAAATACATTTTTTGGTGAATGTTGTGGAGAGAATTGAGGTCACTCTCCTCCATAATATCTAGCAAACATACAAAAATAACTCTTCAAAAAATGACCAAAAATCACCCTGTATAGAGAAGGAAAGGCATACAGCCACACTGCTATAAACTCGGAAAAGTGGCACTCAAGAAAGGACTTAGAAGAATCTTGCATGACGTGGCCTCCTAGTTTCTAATTCTCTCAAAGAAGTAGTATTGAAGGAAGAAAAGGAAGTATTGAAGGAAGAAAGAGGAAGAAAGAGGGTCAGTAAAATCCCAGGGTTTCTCATAAATACTCTTGGATTTGAGAAAAACATACATGGTGAGGGTGTAGTGGTGATGAGTTGTTTGCTTGGGAATCCTGTTGTGCCATCTTGCAGGAAGGGCAGGCGTGCTGTGCTTTTTTCCAAAGTGATGAGCCAGAGCCCTCATGAGTGGTTACGTGTCTAGCTTGTAGAGGAAACCAGGATCCTCAACAAAGGCTATCATAGCCCCAGCCAAATTTCCCTCTCCTTTGCCCCATTTCCCTGTTCCCTCAGGCTATAGAAAAATATAGAAAGCCAAACCCAGTCCTCTGTCTATAGACAAATGCCCCACAAAGGAAAACCCCCCCATTCTACACCAAAGAGAAAATCTGAGTAGGGCTGCACATGGTGTACCCGAGCAGTACAGTAACGATGCTAGGAATGGGGCAAAGACATGCCTGGAAAAGAAAATTAAAGAAAGCAATACAGAGTGTGAAAAATAAAGACCCCATTGGGTAGAGGATGAAAACTGAAGAACTTGCTCCCCCTCAGTGCTATGTGCTACAGGAGAAGTAAAATTAATAATAGGGTCTTTAAAAGGTACAAGGCAACCCAATTAGATAAAATGAAAGATTGGACATTCCAGTGCGCCCAAGCTCACTGCTATAAATTCAATATATAAAATAAGATAGAGGAATGAAACAGGTGTGGCTAAAATTTAGACTTTTGTCTTGTAAGAAAGTCTGGAGATAATCGGAGTGGTGCAGAAGCATAAAAATGAACGCCATTAGAAAGAAGTTGGTAAATATGGAGGATAAATTAAAATCATCCAACATATCATAAGACCATGTGTTTCTGAGGTGGAGAACCTGTAAAGGAAAGGAAATAATATTCATAATTTAAGAAGAAGGCTTTTTTTTTTTCCTTTTGGTAAAGTGAAGGAAGAGCTCTGCAGACTGATGGGGCTTATCTTGCTCCAGGGATCACTTATACAGAATTATCGACGCTAAGACAGATCCTGGTTCAGTTCTTAAAGTTCAAGGGTAAGTGAAAGAATCAGGAATCCAGGAAGCAAAAAAAAAATTCTTGACAGGGAGGAAAAAGAGTCTGGCTTTAAGCTACTGCAGTGATAGAAGATAGTAGAGCAGTAGCTAGAAAAAGACATTGAGATCTTAAGAATATTATATGTCACTTAATTTTAAGAACGAAAGCAACAGGCACACAGTTTTAGACATGAAAGCACTGATCATCTAAAACTTCTTGAAGAATTTCTAGGTGATGGAATTCAGCCAATAAATGGAAGCCATGGTGAAAGGACTAGTAAAGCTGCATACCTCCTTGGGTGAAAAGTCTGTGTGAGGCACCTAGATGAATTATGGTTCCATCACTGAACATCAGTAGCAAATCTTGATAGTGAAAAATGATAAAACAGGACCTAGAGGTAATGTAGATACTGGGAGACCGTTTAAAGATATGCACTTGAAGAGTGCGCCTGGAGTGATTTAATACTACTACTTTTTTTTTTTTTTGCCTTTAGTTTTATTTATTTATTTTTTTTTTTGTATTTTATTAACACATAATGTATTTTTTGCTTCAGGGGTGACTTGAATTGTTAGGTTAATAAAAAAATTCCTATCTTTTTTTTTTAAGATTTTATTTATTTATTTGGGGTATGTGGGTGGATCAGTTGTTAGGCATCTGCCTTCGGCTTGGGTCATGATCCCAGGGTCCTGGGATTAAGAGCCCCACATCTTCTCCCTCTTCCACTTCCCCTGCTTTTGTTCCCTCTTTTGCTGTCTCTCTCTGTGTCAAATAAACAAAATCTTAAAAAAAAAAAAAAAGAAAAGATGCAGAATAGTTGAGGTCATTTTAGATATTATAAAAAACTCACTGAAATACTCAGATAATTGGTTTTCCTTTGAGCAACAAGAGAAGCCAAATCATGCTGGTAAATTTGAAAATTTAGGTGAATTAAATTTAGTTTCAGAGAATAGCCTTCCATAGCTAGGCATAAATAAAACCGGTTGATGTAATTATAGATGATGTTTGTGGATCACTGTTCTTGAATAGCTATGAACCTTATGACATATTCCCCCGAAATGAGGGTTATCTCTTCTTTAAAATTAAAATGATAAGGTATAGGTATATTACAGTTAAAAATACCCAACTAATAACTTTAATTCATTTTAAACATATTTAAGGTGGTATTAGGAGGTCATGGAAGTCAGTAAAATATAAGAACTTCTAAGTTTAAAGTCTACAGAAATTTTTTGGTACGAAAATCTGATGTTTGTTTTTTTTTATACCTCATTTATCTATTCATCAGTTGATAGATACTTGAGTTTTCATTTTTTGACTGTTAAGAATAATGCTGGTAGGAACATTCATGCACACATTTTTATGTAGCCATGGATTTTCCTTTCTCTTGGGAATATGCCTAGGAGTAGAATTGCTTTATCATATGATAGTTCTCTGTTTGCCATTTGAGAAATGACTAGACTGTTTTTCCAAAGTGGCAGTACCTTTCCACTGGTGTTGGTTTTTAAAAGGCAGTATGTTCATTTAAAATGCAGATTTCATGCTTAACTCCCCCAGGATTCCAATATAAAATTGCATTTGTTTTTGAGATTTTAAATGTTAAATTATACATTTATTTATCCATGAGTAGTTTTGGTCTTCTAAAAAGGATGGGCAAGCTGAAATGAGAAATAGCCTGATTTCTTTTTTCTTTTTTAAAGATTTTATTTATTTGAGAGAGAGAGAAAGAGAGAGAGAACGAGCACTAGTGAGGGATAGGGCAGAGGGAGAGGGACAGGCAGACTCCCTGCTGAGTGGGGAGCCTAACCTGGGGCTCGATCCCAGGACCTCAAGACCATAACCTGAGCCGAAGACATACACTTAAATGACTGAGCCACCCAGGTATCCCTAGCCTGATTTCTTGATGGAAAGAGAACTTTCTGTACTCAGTGTTTGTCTTAATTGTCCTGTGTTCTTTTAGCCTTATGTTCTTTTGCACTGGGTGTATTCTACCTTCTGGCTTGGGTAAATCTCATGGGCAGATTCACTAGAGGTGAAATGTGATACTTAGAAGTTAACTTTTGTAGGTTGAGGGGACAACTGAGGGCTGAAATCCCTCTTGGGCAGTTGGCCAGGCCCTGTGTACCAGAGGATTGCATTTGCTTATAGATATTTCACACACAATTTTCTTGCAGACCAGCAGTGGTCCTCATTCTGAGTGCTTTGTTGAGGGGCTGGGCTGGGGCTTTAGTCTAATGCTGGATCCTTGTTTCTGATAGATGAAACTATCTATCTGGTCTGATAGATGACCTCTGGCTGCTCTGTGGGGAATGAATTTGAAGTGGATAGACTAGAAGCAGAGAGAATATATGAGAGACCCGAAAGAGAAAGAGTGCGGGCATAAGGTATGGTGGTGAAATGGAGTTTGAGACAAGACAGGCTGGAGTCAGGAGGTGAGGCCGCCAAGTCCTGGCAGTTGGCAAAGGCAACGGAGGAGACCCGGATGAACGTTAGGTTTCCAGCTTGCTGGATGGCTGTTGGTTCCATTGCCGTGACACTGGGCTAGAGATTGAAGAAAGAGCAGCGAGGGAAGGAAAGCTTGAGTTTGGTTAGAGTTAAGTTTGAGGTTCCTGTGAAACTTCCAGATGGAGATGTATCCATCATGCTCAGGGGAGGACCCAGATTGGTACGTGTGATCCCGGGAGGGCGGAAAATGAGAAGAACCAGAGTTTAAAGATGAACCCAGAGGGTCCCCAACATCTAAAGATACCATGAGGCAGAAACCTCTGAAGGAGAAAGAAAGAAAGAAAGAAAGAAAGAAAGGAAGGAAAATGATTTTGAAATAGTGGTCTTCAAACTGGCTATTTGCGTGTTTCTCAAAAGATATATTACACATTTTTAAGTTGACATCAGAAGTTTTTCATACGTCTTAAAAGGTGAAGATAATTTGTCATCTGGAAAGTATATTGCTGTTTTAAAGCAAAACTGCTGCAAGACACTTTAAGCTTATCTGATGGAATCTAACTACCGTAGTGATTGGCTGGGCTCATCTGCTTAAAATGATACTGTATATGAACAAACTTGTCCCTGGCAGAACTTCTTATTTTGTTCCTTTTTTCCTTGGAACTCATTTGTTGATTTTTTTTTTCCACAGAATATATCCTAATGTGATTCATTTTGATTGTTGAGAGTCATTTATTGATCAGCCCATCTCCTGTTTTACCAAAAAAAAATAAGTAGAAGGATCTGTTTCTAAAAGAAGATAAAAAACTTGGTACATTTATATGTATGCCATTGAAATATAATTATTATTACAAGATTGATCAGAACAGCAATCATTTAAGAAAATGAGAAACATGGGACGCCTGGGTGGCTCAGTCGGTTAAGCATCTGCCTTTGGCTCGGGTCTTGATCTCCGGGTCCTGGGATTGAGTCCTGCTGGGAGCCCACTTCTCCCTCTGCCTCTTGCTCTCCCTGCTTGTGCGCTCTCGCTCTCTCTGTCTCTCTCTCTGACAAATAAATAAGATCTTAAAGAAAAAGAAAATGAGAAATTTATCAAATATAAGTAAAATTTCATGGAAATGCATCCATGCATTAATGAGATAGACAGGGCTGTTTACTCTGTTCTTCTGTTTTATTCTTATGAAGGTACCATGAAACTTTACTCACAAAAACAATTTCTCGTGAAGGGTATACCCTAAATCACATATTTATCTAAGGCAAAAATGTTAACAACTGAGCTTCTTCAACTTTGTTGAAAGCACACATTTGGGAACCGTTGGCTTGCAGAAAGGATTTGTTTCTTTGCAGCCCTGGTGGTATTTACACTTGGGGGTCAGTGCTCCAGTGGCAGGTCCAAGAAGGCTGAGCCGGAAGCTTTTTGGGTGTGCACGCGAGAGAAGGGCAGTTGTGGGAGAAGCAGAGGGGAGAGCTTCAGGTCTGTTATGCAGCAAGTCAGTGTAGGTAAAGAGTGGATCAGGAAGCTCGGAATATCTGGAAATTAACTGTTTTAAAATGATCTGTGCTTCCCCATGGAAAACTGCTGTGTGTGCCCCAGAAGATTGTTATATGTTAGACCATGACAAGCAGGGCAGACAGTGTCTTGGAAACCGAGAGGCGGAAGAGTTTCAGGAAGGGAGGGAGTGAGTAAGGGATAAGATGTAGCAGACGGGTCAGCATATGTCTAAAAATACTCCCTTGCTTTCAGTATCAGGAGATCGTTGCTGGTGACCTCTTTAGTGAGTGGTGACCTCTTGTAATATGATAAAACGATGGGGGATTAAGTCAGAGTCCACTGAGTTGAGTGAATGGAAAAGACTAACTGGTGAAAGAGTGTGTAAATCATCCTTTCAAGTAGTAGCAACCTTCTAATATAAAATTTTTGTGGTAGCCTTTCAGATCTCTCTTTAGTTCTTAGGCGAGTCTTTATTAATCATGATTCTAAGAATTAATTTGTGTGTGAACTTTTTTATTGTGGTAAAATGTATGTAACATAAATTTACCATTTTAACCATTTTTAAATGTCCAGTTTAGTGGCATTAAAAACATCCACGTTGTGCAACCATCACCACTATTTCCAGAACATTTTCATTACCCCAGAGAGAAACTTTGTTCCCATTAGGCAATAATTCCCCCTCCCCCTCTCGACTCTCAGTCCCTGGTAACCTCTAATCCACTTTCTTTCTCAATGAATTTGCCATATCAGTGGAGTCTTATAATTGTCCTTTTGTGTCTGGCTTGTTTCATTTAGCATAATGTTTTTAAGGTTCACCCATATTGTGGCATGTGTCAGACCTTTATTCCTTTTTGTGGCAGAATAGGCCACTGGATGAAGCATATACCACATTTTATTTACCCGTTTGTCTGTCAGTGGACAAGGGTTGTTTCCTTTTGGCTGTTGTGAAGGATGCTTGAACTCTGGTGTACAAGTGTCTGTTTGAGTCCATTTTTAGTACCGTTGTGTCAGAGTCCTTGTTTTCAGTCCTTTTGGATATATACCTCGTACACCAGGTGGGATTGCTGTGTCATATGGTAATTCTGTGTTCAGTTTTTTGAAGAACTGCAGAATTTTTCCACAGTGGCTATATAGTTTTATATCCCCAGGGGTACTGCACCAGGTTCCAATTTTTCCACATCTTCATAAACACTTGTTATCCCCCCTCCCTTTTTAAAAACAAGTTAAGCCACTCTACTAGGTATTAAATGGTACCTCATTGTGGTTTCGATTTGTGTTCCCTTAATGATGAATGATGTTGACCATCTTTTCATGTGTTAATTTGTATATCTTTGGAGAAATGTCTGTCAAATCCTTTGCCGGTTTTTCTTCTCTCTTTTTTCTTTCTTTCTTTCTTTTTTTTTTTGAAGGGGGATGTCTTTTTATTCTTCATTTGTGGGAAGGATTTCTGTATATTCTGGATATTAAAAGCTTTTCTGGGGCGCCTGGGTGGCTCAGTTGGTAAAGTGCCTGCCTTCAGCTCACGTCATGATTCCAGGATTCTGGGATCAAGCCACAAGTTGAGTGGGCTCCCTGCTCAGCAGGGAGTCTGCCTCTCCCTCTCCCTCTGTTCCTCCCCGCTGTTAGTGTGTGCTCTCTCTCTCTCTCTCAAATAAATAAATAAAATCTTTTTTTTTTTTAAATTTATTTACTTATTTGACAGGGGGGTAAGGGTGTGTGAGCACAAGCAGGGGGAGTGGCAGGCAGAGGGAGAAGCAGGCTCCCCATGAAGCAAGGAAGGACCCTGATGTGGGGCTCAGTTCTAGGACCCTGGGATCATGACCTGAGCCGAAGGCAGACATTTAATTGACTGAGCCACCCAGGCGTCCCTGGAATTGTTTTCTTAATTTCATTTTCACATTGTTCATTGCTGGTATATAGAAATACAACTAATTTTTGCATGTTGAATTTGTATTCTGTAGTTTTGCTTTTATTTATTTATGAGCTCTAACTTTGGGTGGATTCTTGATATTTTTCTACATATGAGATTATGTCATCTGAATAGAAATACTTTATGTCTTCCTTTCAGATTTGGAGGCCTTTTATTTCTTTTTCTAGCTGAAATGTTCTGACAAGAACTCCCAGTACTATATTGAAGACAAATGGCAAAAGCAGCCATCCTTGTCTTCTTGAGGCTTTCTACTGCACTATATTTTGCGACATCGTTGTGGATTTTAAGAAGATAATGGATTTATGTCTTGAACGAGATTTCAGATTTTTAAAAAATACTTTTTTGAGAGACCAAGAGAGCGCACGTGCACACACACTCAATTAGGGAAGGGGACAGAGGGGAGACAGGGAAGCAGGCTCCCCGCTGAGCAGGGAGCCTGATGTGGGCCTTGATCCCAGAACCCTGAGATCATGACCTGAGCTGAAGGCAGACACTTAACCAACTGAGCCAAACTGGTGCCCCCAGATTTTGAAATATAATTTTAAAGACATCAGGGTTTATTTCATCATCTCTTCTAAAAAGGAAACCCAGTGATGGGGTGGTTGGGTGGCCTCAGTCAGTTGGGCAGCTGACTATCGATTTCTTCCCAGGTCATGGTCTTGGGTTGGACTCTGTGCTGGGTGTGGAGCCTGCTTGGGATTCTCTCTCCCTCTCTCTCTGCCCCCCCCCCCCAACCTCCTCTCTTAAAAAAAGAAATAAGTTGGGGCGCCTGGGTGGCTCAGGTTAAAGCCTCTGCCTTTGGCTCAGGTCATGATCCTAGGGTTCTGGGATCGAGCCCCACATCGGCCTCTTTGCTCAGTAGAGAGCCTGCTTCCCTTCCTCTCTCTCTGCCTCTCTGCCTAATTGTGATCTCTGTCTGTCAAATAAATAAAATCCTAAAAAAAAAAAAAGTTAAAAAAAATAAAAAGGAAACGCAGTGATAATCCTTTTCATTGAGAAATGTTTTGTGAGACATTTGTTTAAAGCTTGGCCACAGAGTAAAATGTTCCTTCTGTAAATACTTCGGTAGGAAAGGGAAAGTGAAATTAATGAACACCCACACATGGTACCCGGTATAGTACTTCATGTAAAGGATCAGAGACAGATTCCTGACTTTCAAGACACTTAAATGCTTGCAGAAGCTAGACAGAATATGTATTTTGGGGGTCAGAATTTCAAAGCAATGTTACATTTCCACTCAAGAGACTCATTTTTAAGTCTTAGTATCACAACTCAAGTCATTTACGTTTCCATGTACAGTTGCTGGGAGATTTGTTTTTTCCTGCTTGTTTTTATCATTGGTTCAAAATGGTGGCTGTTCTAGTTAAGATCGTACTAAATTCAATTATCATGGCATAGGTTTTAAAAAATATTTTAGGGTTATTTCTCAGCAACTCTAAATTTTCTGCAAATTGAAATCTTTTGTTAGGTCTTTCACTTTCCTGCTGCCACTCCCAACTCCCCTGAAGAATCTTCTTTCTATTAGGGTTAGAAGTTTAATAGCACTTTAGGGCGCCTGGGTGGCTCAGTGGGTTAAAGCCTCTGCCTTGGGCTCAGGTCATGATCCCAGGGTCCTGGGATCGAGGCCCGCATCGGGCTCTCTGCTCAGCGGGGAGCCTGCATCCTCCTCTCTCTCTGCCTGCCTCTCTGCCTACTTGTGATCTCTCTCTCTGTCAAATAAATTTAAAAAAAAAAAAAAGAAGTTTAATAGCACTTTATGTATATTCTTCTTCTGGGTTGGGGGAAGTGGGGGCAGGGGTTCACTTTAAAGGTAAGCATAATTTTCTCATTTATTTCAGAGTCCAGCCAGGAATGTTATCAGGAAGTTGTGCATCATTTTACAATTTTCAAGCATTTCTTTCGTTTTTATGTGTTAGGCCTCAAGAAAGGAGAACTGGCTATGAACAGTTTCACCCGGGGCCATCCCCCGTGGATCATGATTCACTGGAATCCAAGCGACCACGTCTGGAGCAGGTTTCCGATCCCCATTTCCAGCGTGTCAGCGCTGCGGTCTTACCTGTAGTGCACACGCTTCCAGAAGGGTTGAGGTCTTCTGCGGATGCTAAGAAGGTAAATATTTGTTCTCTTCCCCTGTGGAGTTGTCGGTCTGTAATGTTGATTTAGCCATAGCCAGGCGCAGCGCCCGAAAGAAAGTCTGATTATGCCAGTCTCTAAAGGTTAGTGCTATGGGAAAGTAAAAATTTTGTTAAACAAAACTGAAAACCACACACTTAGTGCTCCAGACTTTTAATCAGTACTTTTGACTTTTGGTAAATGAAAACAATCTGAGGACTGCTGTAAAGAAAAATTGCTATTGAATGAATCTCAAGCACTTTGTACCGGTTCTCTGGGCTGTAAAATGTGGTCAGTGGTTCCCAAGGTGACCACAGTTTTGTTAAATTTAAATTAAATTTAAAATAATCCCCTTAAATTCAGTTGCAATTGCCATGCTTGTAATTTTTGTAAAGATAATAAATTTTTTTTTCTAATTTATGTGAAAAATCGTTTCATTGGAAAACTTGAAAATACAGAGGAAAAACATTACCTGCACTTTTTTTTAAAATTTAAATTTTAGTTAACATAAGGTATAATACTGGTTTCTGCAGAATTCACTGATTCATCACTTACATATAACACCTGGTGCTTATCACAAGTGCCCTCCTTAACCCCCTCATCCACCTAGTCCATCCCCCACCCACCTCCCTGCATCAACCCTCAATTTGTTCTCTGTCCTTAAGAGTCACTTATGACTTGTTTCCCTCTCTCCTTCTTTTCTTTCCCCCCTTCCCATATGTTCATCTGGTTTTGTTCTTAAATTCCATATATGAATGAGATCATATGGTATTTGTCTTTTTCGTACTTACTCATTCAGCATAATACCAGCTAGCTTCATCCACATGGTTGAAAATGGCAAGATTTCATTTTTGATGGTTGAGTAATATTCCATTGTAGATACATACCACACCTGTGTGGTTTTTTTTTTTTTTTAAATTTATTCATTAGAGAGAGAGCATCAGCCAGAGCAGAGCAGGTGTGGGGGTTAGAGGGAATGGGAGGATCAGACTGCCCACTGAGCAGGGACCCTGACCCAGGGCTTGATCCCAGGACCCCAGGATCATGACCTGAGCCAAATGCAGACACTTAACTGACTAAGCCACTGAGGCACCCTGTGCTACTTCTTTATTCATTCATCAGTTAATGGACATTTGGTTTCTCTCCATAGTTTGACCTGTAATTTTATAATGTTGGAGTGAACTACTTTTATTATATAACTATATTTTGTGATATTTCACACAGTGTATATTGTGAATTTATGAGAAGATTAAGATCAAACCTTTTCTTGTGTTTATTTTTACTTGCCTTTTGTGAAATGCATGTTTATGCATTGTGCCCTTACTTTGTTGCTGAGTTTATCTTTTTTTTAACTGTGTATTTAGCTTATCATTAAGTCTTCAGATTAGGAAGTACCTGGCACTTAGTAGGTACTAAATAAGTATTTGTTTTAGAAATCATCAACTACTTCTTTGATACTCTTTTAACAGTGTAGTGTTAACCCTTTTGCTGTCCCTGCCCCCCCTTCCCCACTTTTTGTTAGCAGATCTTTCTCCCATAATGTTTATTTACCTTCATGGCTAATGGCCCTTTTCAACTTGAGATCAGATAAATAAGTACCCACACAGTTTTGTTGAGTTTTTATGCAGTGAAAAGTGCTTTAAAAGATAGTGAATATGGGGGCACCTGAGTGACTCAGTTAGTTGAGCATCCAACTCCTGATTTTGGCTCAGGCCATGATCTCAGAGTTGTGAGATCCAGCCCCAAGTTGGGCTCCACTCTGAGTGTGGAGCCTGCTTAAGATTCTCTCTCTCCCTTCTCTGCCCCCCCTCCCTCTCTCAGTCAATCAATCAGTCAGTCAATAAGGGGGTGCAATAAGGGGGTGCTTGGATGGCTCAGTCAAGTGTCGGACTCTTAATCTTAGCTCAGGTCTTGATCTCAGGGTGGGAGTTCATGCTTCACGTTGGGCTCTACACTGGACATGGAGCCAACCTTAAAAAATAAAAGAAAAGATAGTGAATAATGTCTTTAGTTTATTTTCAAATAGTTCTGCCAAAAAAAAAAAGAGAAGGTAGGTGTGTGCATATAGAGAGAACGCAAAAATAGCAAAAGATTAACCAGTGAAGAATAAAGGACAGATGCTTATCCATTCTACTGTTCTTTCAAGTTTTACATAAATTTGAAAATGTGCAAAATAATAGGTTAGGTAGGGGAAAAGCTCTTGTGATAAGCTAGAAATGAGCTTAACTTCTGGGATTTTTGAGACTTGCGTCACCGTGTGAAATGTATGTATTATAGTCTGTGGGTTTATAAGAAATGTTTTATAGCATTAAAAAAAGATACAGTGAATAAAAGTCTTCTTCCATGGCTGAATAAATTACTATGGATGTTATTTATAGCTGTTGAATGTTTTAGCAGAAAGGGATCTTAAAGTCTCATTCATTAAAATGTGACTTGTTGGATCATAGTATATTCTGTTTTCCATTTGATAGTAGAGAAAACAGATGTTAAGAAAAAGTAAGTGCCATAGGTGATGCCTCCTGAGTTCAAATGAAAATCCATGACCCCTGCCTCCTGGTCCTACTTTTCCCCCTCACTAAGTTGTAAACCGTGGCTTTTTATTTTATTTTATTTTTTTTTTTTTAAGATTTTATTTATTTATTTGACAGACAGAGATCACAAGTAGGCAGAGAGGCAGGCAGAGAAGGAGGGGACAGCAGGCTCCCTGGGGCTGGATCCCAGGACTCTGAGATCATGACCTGAGCCAAAGGCAGAGGCTTAATCAACTGAGCCACTCAGGCACTGCCCCCACCCCTTTTCTTTTTTAAATTTTATTTATTTAGACTTTTTATTTTATTAAGAAGTAAGGATTTTGAAAGAATTAGCATTTGTTAGTTTAGTTTTGTTTTTTTTAATGTTGTTAAGCCCAGGTGTATCTTTTATAGAAGAATTAGATCAGCCTGAAGGAGAAAGTAATTTACAGCCTTACCAGTTAGAGGTAGTTGTTAACTTTCTGGTCCTTTCTTCTGTCTTTTGGTGGGTATCTTAATGTGCTCACTTTGTACATTGTATGTAATTTTATTTTTGCTTAAGTATGTCATGAGCTTCTTTTTGTGTCAGTTAAGTTTGTAGCTATATTTTGGGGGGTTACTTAGTATTCCATATATGGATATAAAGTAATTTGTCATAAATGCAGGTTACCTGTTTGTTCATTAGAGTAATGATATATGTACTTCAGGCTGAGTTTTTGGTGTTTATTCTCACTTCTTCCCTTAAGGTAAATTCGTATTAGTAGGATCGATTTCAGATCAGAGTCAACATATTTTTCAGGCTTTCATGGTTATTTCTAGATTGCCCTGCTAGGGAGTGGGACCAATTTGTATTCCTGACAGCAGAACATAGGGTGCCCAACTCTTTTTTTTTTTTTTTTTAAGATTTTATTTATTTATTTGATGAGAGAGAGCATGTACAAGCAGGGAGAGAGGCAGAGGGAGAGGAGAGCAGGTTCCTTGCAAAGCAGGGGAAGCCCAATAATGGGACTCCATCCCAGGACTCCAGGATCATGACCTGAGCTGAAGTCAGTGACTTAACCAATGGAGCCACCCAGGCACCCCATGGTGCCCAATTCTTATGGAGCCTTGTTGATGCCACATAGTTGTTGCTTTAAAAAAAAAAAAAAATTGTTAATTTGATAAATTTTTAACTGTATTTATTTGCTTTTTAGTAAAATTTATGTTTTTCATTTGTTTATTGGTTATTCATTTTTCCTGATTTATGAGTTTTTTCATATCTGTTCATTTTTCTGGCAGTATTGTTTTGATTTTATATTGAGCTGTAGAGTTCACATTTTGGAAATGATTTTTCTCATTTGGTTTTTAAATGTCTTATTACTATCTTGGTAAATAGAAGATTGTGTTTAATCCATCAGCCTCTCTTTTTTTATATATCTTTTTTTTTTTTTTAAATTTTTATTTATTTGACAGACAGAGATCACAAGTAAGCAGAGAGGCAGGCAGAAACAGGCTTCCTGCGGAGCAGAGAGCCCGATGCGGGGCTTGATCCCAGGACCCTGAGATCATGACCTGAGCTGAAGACAGACACTCAACCTGCTGAGCCACCCAGGCGCCCTTTTATATATCTTTTGCTGTTGGCTTTTCTAAACCCAAGATAACATGAATACCCTTTTTTGTTTGTTAGGGGCTCCCTGAAATTTGCTAATAAATCTCATTAAATGTTTGCTACTATTTGGCTTTTATTGTGATACAAGATGTGAGGTAGGAATCTAACTCCTTTCCCAAAATAGCTAGCAGTATGTTCCAGCACAAGATTATAAACTCGATGAGGGTGAGCCTCGTGTCTGTTTTGTTCACCCTTCTACCTAGTGCCTATTATACAGTATAGTAGGCACTCAAGGAATTGTTTTTCGGGTTAGATATTTAACTAGAATGAAAATCAGTGGATAATACTGCTTTGTTATAGTTCTTAGGGCATGTATCAGATCACCTGAGGAACATTTCGAAAATGTGCAGAATTGAAATATAATCTGCTTTGCTATATACGTGTTCTGTAACACAAATGAACTCATGTGCATGTGGTAGGAGAATGTGTTAATATAACATGAAGCCTTGGTGGTTCCTGAATGTTTTTTTTTTTTTCTGCACGTTAATGTTTCAGAGCTTAGCTGTTTCATAATTATAAGAAGTAGCCTTCATGATGTCTGAAGACCTTAAGAAGATTTGAAAATTAGTACATTCAAGAACAGCTCTGGGTTTCACTTTAAGCTAACCTAGTGCAGATTCAAGTGTTGAAAAGAAACCATAACGATATTATCTCCTGTATTTTTTGTTTTTAAAGGTTGATAAAGGTTGATAAAGATATCCTGAATTGGATTTTTTATTTTGATGAAACATACTGTTTTCTGTTGGAAGCAAATGACCTCAAGGATTTACATCTTCACAACTGAAGCACGGACCACTCGGTGTAAAGCTAGCAAAGATTGACTGTAGGCCGATTGCAGCTGATTCTGGAGCTCAGTTGTATTATTACCTCTATCAGAATTGTTCATGTTTTTGTTAGTGCTCTGCTGACAAAGTTGTACGGGTTTTAAATAATAGCCATAATCCCGTTTTCCCCAGAAATCTTAGATTTAGTGTATGTTATTATAGAATATGAGATTTTTCAGGAATATACATATTTTAGCTGAAATCTCTGTTCCAGGGTCTTTTGGAACAACCATCCCGGTACAGTTATGTGCATTCTTGGTTAGAATTGCTGATTTCCCAGTTACTTAATTGTTATTTAATACATTTAGGGCTCCATAGTCCTATGAACTATGCTCATCCTAGGCTTCTTATAGTTTGGAGAAAACGAGTACCTTAATGTAAAATTCATCTGCTTTACAATATTGCTTATATCTTCACCTTAGACTGGAAATTAATAAACTCTGTGTGTGTTTGTGTGTGTGTGGACAGGGTGGTAGGTTTTGGGTGAAGGAGTTTTCCTTGTGCTGTAATTCTCTCTCTCATTTGGAGGTAGAATGGCTGAGATATTGGGTTAAGAGATCTTACGTGTGCTGTAGCGTGGGCAGGCTTGGTTGCCCTATATAAGGGTAGGTCTAGGTGTTAGTAGCAGCAGAAGTTCGTAGGTCATTTCTGTATCTGATTCTTGGCCACTGGAAAGTCTGAAAACTTTTTGTTGGGAACTGTTGGCCATATCATAACTTCTAAGTTGGGTGGGCACAAGATTTCACATGGAGTTTGTAGTTTTCCTAGCCTATAAGTTCAGACCTTTTGAAGAACCATTGTAAGGAAATGATTAAGAAATTGGTATCTTCCTTTGTTACGATTGCATTATTATTTCCCCAGATACTCTCTATAATCTCACTGTTGTTAACTAAAGGCTGTTTGGCCTCTTAGCCACCTCATTCTGTGTAGCTTTTAAGATATTCAGAATAGTGAACAATACGTCTACACTATGAAAGTGGTATAGACGTCAGTAGGGTGTGTTGCCCGTGTGCTTGTGTGAAAATTGCTCCTTCCGGACACCAGCCCTGTACTAGCATACACGGCTCTGCTGTGTTTTCAAGTGGACTTTCTCAGTTAAGCGAATCTTCACACTGATACTGGTTATTAGCGAGGAATTAATTATCGATTTTCTCCTCTAAAGGATCCAGCATTTGGAGGCAAACATGAAGCTCCATCCTCTCCAATCTCTGGGCAACCCTGTGGAGATGATCAAAATGCTTCACCTTCAAAACTTTCAAAGGAAGAGTTAATACAGAGTATGGATCGTGTAGATCGAGAAATTGCAAAAGTAGAACAGCAGATCCTTAAACTGAAAAAGAAACAAGTAAGTGTTTGATTTTACTGGTCTTTTATTGATGTTCTAAGAATGTATGTTTGTCTTTCTAACGAAGCTAATGTTGAGTTTTACATTAGCTTTCAACTTTTTGTACATGGAATCATGTCTCGTGTATTGTGACTTTTTTTTTTTTTTTGCTATTAGTTTCCTTAGTTGTATCCACTCATTTTCCCTGCTGTGTTTTCTGATTACAGAGAGCAAATCTTGTTGTCCGTTCTGTTTTTGATCTTACTGGAGGGTTTGTTCCTGGTTCTGCTATTTGACACAGTGGTGCTGTGTTTTTGGTTCACGTTTAAACCAATTTTCTAGGGCACTGGCACAAGAATGGCATTGCTTGGCTCGAGTGTACGCGCATCTTTGAATGTATTAGATGGTCCCAAACTTGCTAAAGTGGCAGCTCGGTTCTGCGCTCCCACCACAGCCTTACAAGTTCTTTTGCGCATATGCTTGTTTTCACCTGGTCATTTGTTTCAGCTGGATGCGAAATAGCTCTCACTGAGGTTTTACGTTACATTTCCGTTTTAGGAATGAGAGCTTGTTTTTGTTTGTTTATGAGTTATTGGTGTTCCTTACGTGGATTATTATTTTGTCATTTTCTTAATTTTACTATTTCCTAAAGTCTCTTGTCACTTACGTGTATGGCAGCTATCTCCTCATTTGTGGCTTGTCATTGTGCTTTTTGGGGATGGGATGAGGAAGGTTTTTTTTTTTTAATTGAAATAAATTCATATACCACAATGTTAATCCTTTTAAAGTATACAATTTTAGTGACTTTTAATGTATTCATAAAGTTGTGCCACTGTCACCACTATGTAATTCTAGAACATTTTTATCACTTCAAAAAGAAACCAAAAAATAAAAAAGAGAAACTGTATATCTGTTAGCAGTTACCTTCTACCCTCCCTCCCCCTAGCCCCTGGCAACCACTAATCTGTTCTGTGTCTATATAGATTTTTATCTGGACATTTCAGGTCAATAGAATCATAGAATATGTGACTTTTTGTGTGTTCGTTCATTTAGCATGTTTTCAGGATTCACCCATGTTATATTTTGTATCAGTATTTCATTCCTTTTTATGGCTGAATAAAATCACACTTCATGGATATGCTGTGTTGTTCTTTCATTCATCAGGTGATAGACAAATTTGGGTTGTGTTCACTTTTTAAAAATTTTTACTTTTTTTTGAGATTTTATTTGTTTATTTAACAGAGATCACAAGTAGGCAGAGAGGCAGGCGGGGTGGGGGGAGCAGGCTCCCCGCCGAGAGCCCAATTTGGGGCTCGATCCCAGGACCCTGAGATCATGACCTGAGCTGAAGGCAGAGGCTTAACCCAGAGCCACCTAGGCGCCCCTGTGTTCACTTTTTGGCTGTTTTTCGCAGTTATGAATCATGCTGCTATGACATTCATGTACTAGTTTTTGTGTGACCATTATTTTTTTCAGTTCTCTTGGATATATATCTAGGAGTGAAATTGCTGGGTCATATGGTAAATCTGTGTTTCAATTTTTGAGGAACCATGAGAATGTTTACCACAGTGACTGCACCATTTTACGCTCCCACCAGCAGTGTATGAGGGAGGGCTCCATTTTCTCTACTTCTTTGTCAACATGTTTGTTTGTTTGTTTGATAGCCATCCTACTCAATGTGAAGTGGAATCTCATTGTGGTTTTGATTTTAATTTCCTTCATGATTAAGGATGAATGGCTTTTCATGTGCTTGTTGGCCTTTTGTATAATTTTTTTTAGGGAACTATCCAGATTCTGGTCCCATTTTTTCATTGGGTTATTTGTCTTTTTATGGTTGAGTTGTAAGAGTTCTTTATATATTCTGGACACTCAGACATGTGATTTGTAGATATTTTCTCTCATTCTGTGAGTTACTTTTCACTTTCCTGATAGTATCTGTTGGTGTACAAAAGGGGTTTTTTCCCCCCTCTTACTTGACTCATGTAAGTATTTATTGAGCAGCTAGGGAGATACAAAGGTGGTAAAACATGGTCAAAGATGTGAGTCAAATGCACAAGTAACAGAAAGTGAAGTATAAGGTTCCTTGGATCAGAGCAGTCAGATGAAAGTGCTTTGGGAAGTCAGGAGGGAGATTGCTTCCAGCCTGGAAGGGGGTGTGGGTGGGTGGCAAACCAGGAACGGGGATTGAAATTAAAATAGAAGACTTTCGTCTAGATTGTTGATTTTCAGTATGGACTATATTTGTCTCTCTTTTTCCTCTCCCCATCTTTGGGCTTAATTTACCAGGACCGTTCAGCGTGCTTTTTCTAGACTTGCTTGCATTTTTGCTTTAATGTCTTCTACAGAAATAGATCCTTTTGCTGTTTTAGGATGTTTTTCTTCCTCCTTTTTTAAAGGATTTGTGACCTTTTGATTTTGGAGTTAATGGTTTTGAGTCTTTTCCATTCTGGCTTGATTTTTTTTTTTTTTTAATGCCTTTTTGACTGGAGAGTCAAGTATAGATTTCTTCACTGGAGCTTTTTCCTCAGCTTCCTCATTCTCATCAGCCAGTTTCACTTTTTTTTCTATGGAAACTTGCTGTCAGTTAAGGGGCAGATCACTTTCCAGATATGCTGTGGAGTTTCACACCTTCATATTCTGACTCTTCGTCTTCCTCCACAGCTGCTAGATGTTGTCCACACATATAGGACCTGGACCACATTTAGATCACAGGTGGTGTTATTTCAGAGCCCCCAGGGGAAACCATTGGCTGTACAGATGTTCTCAAAGTTGCCAGTGTTCTTTAGTTGGACTGCCTTCATAATTCATTGCCTCTGCTTTAACAATGTGCAAATCAACTTTTGCATCAGCCCCCAAACCGACCATTCTTAAAGGTAACTCATGTTCATTTTCATCAATATCCACTTTAAAATGATACTCTTTGGCCCTTGTTGGCCTCACAACTGAGAAGATACTTCTGGGGCCACACGGGGGCTCATGTCCTTGTCCATTGAATCTTCTTTGGAGTGGGAATCTTGTATGGGAGAGAGGGCAGCTGGAAATAAAGACTCCTGTTCCAGGGAACAGCCATGTAGGACTGAATCACACCAGGCCTGAAAGTTTTTACTTGTGTTGAAGCCCTGTTTATTTTTTCTTTTATTACTTGAGATTTTGGTTTCCTATCCAGGAAACCGTTGCATAATCTAAAAGCTGCAAGGATTGATTCCTGTGTTTTCTGTAAATTTTATTTTTTTCAACTGTAAATTTTATTGTTTCAGCTCTTAGATTTAGGTCTTTGAGCCTAATTGTGTTTTTTGGTGAACAGAATTTGTTTAGATCTTACATAAGACTACCCTGGGATCAGTTAACTATATTGTCCTTTTTTTTTTTTTTTTTAAAGATTTTTTATTTATTTATTTGACAGAGAGATCACAAGCAGGCAGAGAGGCAGGCAGAGAGAGAGGAGGAAGCAGGCTCCCTGCTGAGCAGAGAGCCCGACGCGGGGCTCGATCCCAGGACCCTGAGATCATGACCCGAGCCGAAGGCAGCGGCTTAACCCACTGAGCCACCCAGGCGCCCCTATATTGTCCTTTTAAAAGCTTCATAGTGGGATGCCCGAGTCGCCTAGTCGGTTAAGCATCTGCCTTCAGCTCAGGTCATGATGGTGTATACACGTTTACAGTTGTTATTTTCCTGGTCAGTGAAACCTTCTATTATAAGGTAATGACATTCTATTTCTTGTAATGCTTTTTGCCATAAAATTTGTTCTGCGTGATACTGATGTAATGAGATCAGCATTCTTTTGGTTGCTATTGACTCGTTTATCTTTTTTCTTCCTCTTTTTCCTTTCCTTCTTTTGTCTTTTTTTTTTTTTTTTGGAGAGGGATGGGGGAGCAGAGGGAGAAGAGAATCCCAAGCAGGTTCCACATGCAGCGCAGATTCCCACGTGGGGCTTGATCTCATGACCCTGAGATTGTGGCCTGAGCTGAAATCAAGAGTTGGACGCTTAACTGACTGAACCACCCTGGCACCCCAAAATGTTGGGATTTTTTTGTTTTAGAAGTAGGCTCAACGCCCAGCATGGAGCCCAGTGAGGGGCTTGAATTCATAACCCTGAGATCAAGAGTCGTACTTAACCAACTGAGTCACCTGGGTCCCCCTTTTCCTTTTATTTTCTGTGCTTTTATATTTAAGGTATATATATCTCTTATGTAGGTAAATAGCTGGATTTTGTTTTTTTACCTGGTTTGACAACCTGTCTTTTTTTCACAGGATAATTTGGTTCTTTTAACCTGATTATGGCAATTGGTAATACCCTCAATTATTTTTAACTATTTTATACTATTTGTCCTTTTTTTATCCTTCGGTATTCTCATTTGTTTTTTCTAATCCTTCTCTTGGATTGATTATTTGGTTCACTACATATTTTTCTACCCCACTGCTTTGGATTTTATCCAGTATTTTTTTTGTTGTTGTTTATTGTGGCTCCTCCCCACCCCTGCCAGTTTAACTTGAAGCCTAAAGCTAATTAGTACCTTAACTCTCTTCTTTTATTTTATTTTATTTTTATTTATTTGACAGAGATCACAAGTAGGTGGAGAGGCAGACAGAGAGAGGAGGGGAAGCAGGCTTCCTGCTGAGCAGAGCTTAACTCTCTTCTTGAGAAGTATTGAGGGCATAGAACTTCTCGATTTCTTTCTCTTTTCTCCTAGCTTTTGTGCTACTTTCGTCATATATTTAGTTCTTCTTTGTTTTATTTCAACCACCAAAGACTTTATTTTATACCGTCAGTGCTCATTTAGCTTTACCCATGCAACATAAATCTCCTGTTTGGGGGTACATGCTTCTGCTTGAAGAATATCCTTCAGAATTTCCTTTAGTGAGATTCCGTTCATTGGCAGATTAAGTATTCGATTGTTGTGACTTAAATGTCTTTCATTTATGCCTGTTTTTTGAAAGATATTTTTATTCGTTTGGTGTTACTTTTGTTCCAGCACACTTTCTTCTGGCTTCCACTTTTAAGACACCAATCCTTATTCTAATTTGTATTGTTTTGTGGATAGTCTCATGTATTAGGGATGGGTTTTTGTTTTTAAATCTGTCCAGCTTAAGACTTATTGAGCTGCTGCCTTTTAAAAAAAAATTTAAATTCCGTTAATTAACATATAATGTATTATTTGTTTCAGGGGTATATAGGTATGTGATTCATTAGCCTTACGTAATACCCAGTGCTCATTACAACACATTGGGCTTCTCAAATGTGTTGGGAGTTTTTAATCAGTTCTGGACAATTCTAAGCTATTTATCTTTTTTTTTTTTTTTTTTTTTTTTCTCTCCAGAAAATCTTTTTCTATGGTTTCATTGTTATCTCCTGAAATTCCTGTTAGGTATAACATCTTACACTCTTGTCTTCTGTGTTTCTTCGTTGTTTTTTCTTTCCCAGTTGCTTCTTGGGGCTACATTATGGGCAATTTCTTCATTTCTGTTTTTCTGTTTGCATTTCTCTTTTCAGTTACATCTAATCTGTCAAATACATCTTCAATTTCAGTTATGTTTTTATTGCTTTAATTTCTCTTAGGTTAATTTTTAAATCTCGTCATGTAAAAAATATTACCTTGCTTTAAAAAAATGTTCAGCCATCTCTTATTTGATTCTTGTTAATAAATTTATAATAATATGCCTGACAGTTATTTTAAGTATCAGTGGGTCTGATTCTGCTGAGTTGGTCATTAGTTTTTCCACTTGTGAAATAGTAGTAATACTGCTAATAATACCTTCAAAATGATGTGATGGTTATATGATATGTGGCATATAATAAATGCTCAGTAATGTGTAACCCACTATAATAATTAAAAATAATGAAATATGTTGTATGACCTTTATGATATGTATATGTATATTTATGGGCTATAAATTTTATTGAGGAATATAAAGGGCAACTTGAGTAAACAAAGAAATATACTACAGATGCATAGCAACACAGTATTAATAATTGAAAGAATGTGAACATCATTAATTTATATAATTGTATATGTTTTATACAATTTTGGTAAAAATTCTAAGTATTTTTAAATTTGCAAAATTATCGTAAAGTTCATGTAAAAGAACAAATAAGAGAGGAAAGTTTGTTTTTTGTTTTGTTTTTGTTTTTAGTCTTTCTATTACAATAGTTTTGTCCAGACTAAGAACAAAATGTGATTTCTGGAAGCTTGTTTATTCCTTTCTCCATACCTGTTTAATAAGGATCCTAAAAGAAGGCCCTCTGAGCAAAGGAAAGAAAGTGAATGGTTGAAGAACTCAATTCCATAAAAATGACTTCGTAGCTTCAAATATCTGTCTTTTGCTTACTTAGATAGCAGCCTGCAAAAGTACTTTGAATTCCAAGGTGGTCGGTGAAGCTTGTCTCTTGGAGGCATCTTATCCTTAGGTTGGCTGTGGTCCGACTTACACGACTAGGAGTCTTGACTATCAGCTGAATAGTACAGATATTTTTTCCTCTAGGCTTTAGTAGACGTAATATCTTTACCCAGTGTCTTTGCTGTCATCTTATGCAGTAAACTCACAAGGCTCTGTGTTGAGCATTTACTAGGTATCAGGCCCTGGCTTAAGTGCTGAAAAATAAAAAGCAGTGAACCAAGCACAGTCACTTCTCGGTTCAGTAATAATTGTAGGTAATATTTACCGAACTTTTATAGTTGTAATGTGCTTGATACATATCGAGTTATTTAATCTTCTCAGAAATCTTTGTGGTAGAAAGGATTAATTCATATTCCTGCCTTACATATGAGTGGTTTATATACTTGTTCAGGATTGTAGTAAGACTTAGAAAGGATCCCAGGATGCCACCACTTGAAAGGGGTGACCCTGAGACTCAACCCCAGGCAGAGCGATGCTGATCACTTTTTGTTTTGCAGCTGTACACAAAGTTGTAGCTTTGCCAGTGCCTCTTGATTGCAAAATATAAAGGTTGGCTGGGGTGGGGGGGCTGCACATGGTGCTGTTCCGAGTTAAGGATGAGTCTGTAAACGCTCCAGGAGGCTCTTCCTACCAGACATTAGCGCATACTCTTTATCTGTAACATAGACAAGTGTTTTCCTGTGCTACAAAAAGGTCATTGTGATGGAGATCTATGGGAGTAGTTTTGTATGTTTTAGCTTCTCTTACGATTTTGCTTTTAAATGGATCGAATTAAAATACAAAAGGATTTCTCTAATGATTATGTTATTTAGTTCTTAGTTAAAATAAATCTGATTGAATTTGTTAGAAACCTTGGATTCTTTAGACCTAGCAGATTAGAAGATTACCCCATAGAATTGCACAGTAGCATGTGTTATCTCTGGCGATTAATTACGGGGAGGGGTGACTGCATCAGATGCCTGATTCTTTCTTTCTGGGTCTCTTAGCAACAGCTGGAAGAAGAAGCAGCTAAACCTCCTGAGCCTGAGAAGCCTGTGTCCCCTCCTCCTGTGGAGCAGAAACACCGCAGTATCGTCCAAATTATTTATGATGAGAATCGGGTAAGCTCACGCCATTTCTTACAGCACAGGCCTGTAAAAGCACTTGGCTGTGCCTTTTTTAGTTATCAGTATGTTCTGTGGTAATGTTAATTGTATTAAGACCTGTTTTCTGTCATAATTTTTAATGTTCTTCAACTTTAAAGCTTGATTTTTTTTTCCTTAGAGATTGAAGAAAAATTGATAGGTGTATCTTAAATTAATATTTTATATAGTATATTGCATAAGTATTATTTAATGAGAATATAATTTTATCAGCTGTATCTCTCTCCTGTCATACAAAATTGGCAAGTAAGTTTGTAGCACATAATACAAAACAAGCCATTCTGTAGTTTTTCACTTTATAAAGGACATTTGATGCCAAATACTGATGTCATCCTATGAGAGATGGGTCATCGGATGTGAAATGACTTGCTTTCTTAGCTTAGAATTGATAGCTGGGGGTGCCTGGCTGGCTCAGTGGTTAAAGCCTCTGCCTTCGGCTCAGGTCATGATCCCAGAGTCCTGGGATCGAGTCCCGCATCGGGCTCTCTGCTCAGCAGGGAGCCTGCCTCCTCCTTTCTCTCTCTCTCTCTCTCTCTCTCTCTCTCTCTCTGCCTGCCTCTCTGCCTACTTGTGATCTGTGAAATAAACAAATAAAAATCTTAAAAAAAAAAAAAGAATTGATAGCTGGGCTGTAGTTTGAATTTTAGTTATAAAATGTGAGACCATTGACCTTTAGGTAGACTTTGCTTTTTTTGCTTTGTTAAGACAATTTCTTCTTTCATACTTGTAATTAAAAGTACTCATCGATTTAGGAAAGCCAGGCCTCAGTTCTGTGAATAATTTTGTGATGTCAAGTTAGTTTTTGGCTGGAATCCAGACCGGGAACTAGCAGTTAAAGGGAAATGGATTTCATCTTAATATAAAGAAAACTTTCCCACAGAGCTCCTTAACATTGGGCTTCTAGAAGTTCCCAGTCTAAAAAAGAATATGCTTTAAGTACTATGGGAGAGAATAGGTCTCTTAGCTAAAGATGGTCATAAGGTAGAGGTTGAGATTGTTGCTTTAACTGGTTTTCTTTGTAGTGAGTGGAGTCATCAGAATCAGTACATCTTACACAGGCAACCTATAACTTTACAATAGCCCAGTTCCCAAAGGAAATTGGCTTTAAGAAAGGCAACTGTCAATTAATTATTATATACACATTTATGGGAGTGATCTTAGACCAGAAATACGTGTATGTATATAGATAGGTAACTGAAAGTCATCAGATGTATAATAGGAGATAATAGGATATTTTACCTGTCAGAGGCAGGTAAAAATATGGGCAATTAACGTTATTTTTGCCTGGGTTCAAAACTAGTCCAGTTTATTGAATGGACAGAGCGATCTCCTTGAAGATCTGTTTGAAGATGTAACCAGTGAGAATGAACTGTACGTAAAGCAAGTGACGAGGACAGCCTTGTGGCTTTCCTGGAGGGTTAGTGACTCTGGTCAAGCAGGAATGTGGCCCAAGGTTCCAAGGTTGACAGCTGCTCCCTGTTTCAGGAAAGCCAGGAGCGTGGCGTTTTATGTTGAATCTCCTGCTTTTAAAAAAGTACTCTTGGGGGCCTGGGTGGCTCAGTGGGTTAAGCATCTGCCTTTGGCTCAGGTCATGATCTCAAGGTCCTAGGATCAAGCCCTACATCGGGCTCTCTGCTCACCGGGGAGCCTGCTTCCCCCCAACCCCCACCCCGCCTGCTGCTTTGCCTACCTGTGATCTCTCTCTCTCTCTCTCCAAATAAATAAATAAAATCTTAAAAAAAAATACTCTTTAGAGCAATAAAATCCTTTTGTGGGCTGATGGGTTTCATGGCCAGTTTAGGACCTCAGAGATAAAATAAGCAGGAATTAGAGCTAATAGTGGAAAAGAATCGTATAGAGTAAAATTTTGACTTCTTAGTGTGAGTCAGTTTTTTTTTTTTTTTATTAAAGATTTTATTTATTTATTTGTCAGAGAGAGAGAGAGGGAGAGAGAGCAAGCACAGGCAGACAGAATGGCAGGCAGAGGCAGAGGGAGAAGCAGGCTCCCTGATGAGCAAGGAGCCCGATGTGGGACTCGATCCCAGGACGCTGGGATCATGACCTGAGCCAAAGGCAGCCGCTTAACCAACTGAGCCACCCAGGCGTCCCTGTGAGTCAGTTTTTAAAGAAATTGAATTTAGTGATATTTATTAATTGATGAATTTCTTAATTAGCCTTGTCATTTCTTGTGAATTTGTGATCGACTAGGATGTGAGGACTGGAAACTATTGAACAAGATCTGATGGAGAGTTTAATTTGTGTTCAACTTTTGTATATCTATGTTTTCATTAATTAGTGTAGTAAACATTTCTTGGGGCCCAGCAACAAAACAAAGCAGTTCTCTCAGACCTCTTCTTTCCACTTTAGTGTGTGTGTGTGTGTATGTGTTCCGTTGTGTGTTGTGTTCTGTGAAGAATAGAACAGCATCTGAACTTGAAATCTCTCTCTCTCTCTCTTTTTTTTTTAAAGATTTTATTTATTTGACAGAGATCACAAGTAGGCAGAGAGGCAGGCAGAGAGAGGGGGGAAGCAGGCTCCCCGCCAAGCAGAGAGCCCGATGCAGGGCTTGATCCCAGGACCCTGGGATCATGACCCGAGCTGAAGGTAGAGGCTTTAACCCACCGAGCCACTCAGGCGCCCCTCTCATAGTAGTATTCTTATAGTGAAGACTTTTTAACTGGGAGTAGCTGTAGAAATCATCTTTTTGCACATCTCCTCCTCTTTATTGCCGCGCTCTGAGTTGTCTGCTGCTCTGAAGAGATGGACAGAGGCTCCTGGCAGGGAGGCCAGGAGAGCGCAGCTGGGCCTGGGGCCCGGGATGTCTCACTACGGCCTCACCGCACTGCCTTCTGTCAGGCCTTCACGGCCTTCTTAGCTTTCTTTAATGAATGACTTATCTGCTTCAACACCACAGGAAAGGAGAGATGGGTGAGGGCAAGAGGACATTTCTCTCGTTCCCTGTTTGGCAGCTGTCCACACGCTGGGATGAAGCCCGATGTGGCTTGGGAGATAGGGGCCATTATCTTGTATTAGGCATCGTTCGTTTCTTTAGAAAGTTAGTGGGAGGAGGAAAGCTACCCAGAAGTGACTGTTAATTTTAAAGTTGGCTTCCTGAGAGAAAAATTGTCTTGCATCATATTTAAACCTTACACTGAGATTCACTTCGTCTCTAAACAGACTCCTCTCCCGGACTATTTTTAACAGTTCAGTTTGCTGTTACCCTTCCCCGTTGTCGGTTCCAGAAATATTTATAAATGCTCTAATTTCAGAATTCTAATACATATAGAAAAGAGTGTGCATGGAGTGTGGTTTTCAAAGATATCTCGTTTATTTTTTGATCGCATGATTTGCAAGTTAAAGTGACAACACAAGAAAGAAAGGGATTAATGGTAGAAAGTATGCTTCGTGCCAGCAAGCACTGGTCACCTAGGCCAGTGTCCCGGGAGGTCTCTGTTTCCCTCTCTGCCACACCATAGAGTTAGTTCATCAGTCAAGAGCATCAGTCCTTCCTCCGAAGTAGTGGTCTGGTCAGTGGCTTCTCTCTTCCTCCTTTGGCAGTGGCTGATGTGAGCCCTCATCACTCACATACATAGTGAGTGTCCTTCCTTCAGTCTTCTTTCTTTCTAACCGGTCCTTCACGTTTGAGCCCCCTTATATTATTCTCCAAATAAAACCTTTTGATTGTTGGGGCTCTTAGGTGGCTCAGTGGGTTAAAGCCTCTGCCTTCGGCTTAGGTCATGACCTCAGTGTCCTGGGATCCAGCCCCAAATTGGGCTCTCTGCTCAGCAGGGAGCCTGCTTCCTCCTCTCTCTCTCTGTCTCTCTGCCTGCCTCTCTGCCTACTTGTGATCTCTATCAAATAAATAAATAAAATCTTAAAAAAAAACCAACCTGACACCTTTTGATTGTTTTCCACTTTCTGCAGAATAGCCTAAACTTTTTCTCCATGCTTACAGGCCTGCTTGCCTGGCCATTGGCCCAGTACTCCTTTTGAAGGCTATCCTACCAGGCTAGGTTTGAATGTTCCCCTGAAGTTGCTCGTACCTTTATCCCTGGATGTTCCCCCTCCCTTAAGGCATTCCAGGGTCTTGTGTCCTGTCTTACGAGTGCACTCATACTTCAACCCTGCTCATGTATCATTTTCCCTATGAAGCTTTTTAAGACCCCTCTTCCTCCTACTTATCATTGTTTTCTTAGTGTCTAGTCAGTGCCTGGCACATAGAACATACTGACATGTTTGAGGAACCAAGTACTTCTGTCTATAGACTTAAGATAAAAATTTTTAATATGGAAATGTGAAGGTTTTAAATTAAAATTTTTGTCTGCCAAACTTGATAGGTTAATAGTGTTCTTAGCAGTTAAGCCAACACGAAATCAGATGTTTAATAAAAGTTTGCATAACCAAAATCTTGGGGTCTGCAAGCATCTTAAAAGCCAGCCTTTAAAATTAGCTCTGAAGGGGCGCCTGGGTGGCTCAGTGGGTTAAGCCGCTGCCTTCGGCTCGGGTCATGATCTCAGAGTCCTGGGATCGAGCCCCGCATCGGGCTCTCTGCTCTCTAGGGGAGCCTGCTTCCTCCTCTCTCTCTGCCTGCCTCTCTGCCTGCTTGTGATCTCTCTGTCAAATAAATAAATAAAATCTTTAAAAAAAAAAAATAAATAAAAAAAAATAAAATTAGCTCTGAAAAGGCAAGTGCCTTTACATATTAGGATATTCGTAAGTATTTGACATAATATAATTTTACTCCCTTGTTTCTCAGTGTTATTTGTGGGCAGTTCCACTTAGCCTGCCAGTACTTGGTAGAGACGCTAATACAGAGTGCCTTGAGAAAGCAAATTTAATGGGTGCTTGGCGGCTCAGTCTGTGGAGCGTGTCGGTCTTGATCGCGGGGTTATATGTAGAGATCACTAGAAAGAAAACTAAAAAAAAAAAAAAAGGAAAATAAATTTAAAAACTGGTACGTGTTGGGTCTGGAGGAAGTTAATTGTAGGTGCTAGATACTCCCAAATTTATTCTCTATGATGATTTTATTTATGTGTTATTTAATATATGTCTGTAGCTAATCAATTTGAATTTTATGATCATTCCATTTTGACTTTTTGGGTTTGTTGTTCTCAACTGGAGACTTCTTTGATTGTTGTAACTTGGAGAAGAGGTGGAGTGCTACTGGCATCTAGTGGGATACAGCTAAATATCCCCCAGTGCATGGGACAGCCCCTGGAACACCTATTGGGCCCAAAATGGTAATAGTGCCAAGGTTGACAAATCCTGCCTTTAAATGATCTATAGAAATAGGATTTGCTCTGCAAACTTAATGGATTTTTATAGTTTTATATTTGACTTTTTTGCTATATTCATTTCTCATCTTAATAACCTTTTTAGCTTCTTGGAGTTTGGAAAGTGCTTTACAGTATTTTGTGTTTCTTAAACGCTTCCTAGTTCTTTCTACACAGTATATACTAAATGAATACTTGATGGATTGAGGTTGATATATGAGATGAAAAGGAGACTATTTATTTTAAGGGAACATTTTTCTTTACACTCAGGGAATACTGATTAATATCCATTCCCAATTGTGTGTCACATCAGAAGCCCTGGAGAGTTTCCCAGCAGCAAGTGCATTGAGGTGCTCGTCTGCACGGCAGATGGGAAGCCATTGTTACTAACGGGAATGCTTTGGGAGGAACTTAAGAACCACTGACACAGGGGCGCCTGTGTGGCTCAGTGGGTTAAAGCCTCTGCCTCCGGCTCAGGTCATGATCTCAGGGTCCTGGGATCGAGTCCGGCATCGGGCTCTCTGGTTGGCAGGGAGCCTACTTCCTCCTCTCTGTCTCTGCCTGCCTCTTTGCCTACTTGTGATTTCTCTCTGTCAAATAAATAAATAAAATCTTAAAAAAAAAAAAAAAAAACCACTGACAAATTTGGTAGTCCTGTAATTCCAGTTTAAATATCTTTAACTTCTGATTTGCTATATTTTGTCTATGAAAGGACGATTTCTGTTAGCATATTGGTTTAGTAATTTACTTTTGAAAATGGACAGTAAAAAATATTAAATTCGGCATTTATTTATTATTGAACACTGGAGAAATTCAAACTAGTTGTTTTCCTCTGTTCAGTTATTACCCGGGTTTTCTTGTAACTAGAATATGAGCTCATTATAAGCTTTTCTTCCAAGAGATCAGTTTGGCTTTACAACGGTAAAGACTGGCAACTTTATAGTGTTTTATGTTTTAAAATTTGTTTTTTAAATTTTATTTTATTGACAGAGAGAAACACAGTGAGAGAGGGAACACAAGCAGGGGAAGCAGGAGAGGGAAAAGCAGGTTCCCCGCTGAGCAGGGAGCCTGATGCAGGGCTCGATCCCAGGACCCTGAAATCATGACCTGAGCAGAAGGCAGATGTTTCACGGCTGAGCTGCCCAGGCGCCCCTTAAATTTTTATTAAAGACATGACTTGAAGTGTTGAGGGATTCGTTTTTAATAGTGAATCTGTGTTCCCTCTCCCTAGAATCTTGATATCTATTTGCTGTTAAGAACTTCACAATTTTTTAGTTATTACTTTTTTTTTCTTTAAAGATTTTATTTGCTTATTTGAGAGCAAGAGTGAAAGAGCACAAGATTATGGTGAGGGGCAAAGGCAGAAGCAGACTCCTTGCTGAGCAGGGAGCCTGATGTGGGGCTTGGTCCCAGGACTCCGGGATCATGCCCTGAGCCAAAGGCAGTCGCTTAACCAACTGAGCCACCCAGGCGCCTCAGTTAACTACTTTCAGTACAAATGTGAAGTTTTGACTTAATTTGGTGAGGAAGCTGTGAAAACAGAAGACTGAGTATTTCAGCTTATCATATGAAAAGAGTATTTGGAAATAAGGGAAGTTCAACTATAGAGTAGTTTTTAGGTAAATGTTATTAAATTGGTAAGTGGTTTTACACTTAGGTAATACAATTTTTAATTACACAATATAATACTGTCTTTATCTGTAGAAAAAAGCAGAAGAGGCTCATAAAATATTTGAAGGTCTTGGCCCAAAAGTTGAACTGGTAAGTACGAAATTTCTTTTTTCATGTCTGGTGGTGGTTTTTGTTTGTTTGTTTTGTTTTTTGTTTTTGTTTTTGTTTTTTTAGTCATTTTTCTTGGGATAAGATGGAATACAACGAATCTACTGTGGAATGAGATCTGGGCAGTACATTTGTGCTAAACTTTAAAATAGTGTTGCACACACTTGGTTACCTTTGCAGAAGTATTGTCCTGAGTGTGTTTTTGCCTGAGCAGGCCATTTAATCATACGAGGTAGAAGCAGGACAAGTAAGACAGAAATAGCTCTTTGGACCATATGTTCTTCCTTTGCTTTTGCAATTAAAAACCTGAATAAATGTATTTCTTATGGGATACCGTGGATTTATAAACATTTTTATGAGAGTGCCATTAGTAGGAGATGGGGTAAGGAGAATTATTCAGGGAACCTGGAAGTCTGGAGGTTTTGGGAGGGCAGGTAGTGTGATGATCTAGGAGTACTAGGTTTACATGAAAATATGAACTATTTCTTTGTATGTTCATAGACATGTGTACAATGTGGTATATTTAAATATTTTATTTATTTTATAGCCACTCTATAACCAGCCATCGGATACCAAGGTGTATCATGAGAACATCAAGACGTAAGTATTTATCATCTTTGGAGTTCTTCAGTTAAAGACCATATATTCTATAAAGAGATTGTTTTATGTTATCTGCTGACATTTTTATAATATAGTGTAGGTGTGTTTTAGATTTGTGTAATTTGCTGTCGTTTTACTATATGTTATCTTCCTCTGGCTTCTTGGGGGTTGGGGTAACAGCTTTGAGTTTCCGAGGCCAAAAAAAAAAAAAAAAAAAGAAATAAATTATTGCATAAAACTAGCTGGTTTTATGATCTGCTAGTAAAAAAGGTGAATACTTAACATTGAAATGGCTTACCTTGAGGCTTGAATTTTTTGCCTCCTGTTTTGTCTTTTTTTCAGTGGAGTACCTGCAAGGCGCATGATGAAGTAAGATAATGAAGCTTTTTCATTTAAGACTAGTGATGACACCGTCCCCCACCAAGCCACATCTGCCATTGCAAAGTAGAAGTGCCACGGATCATTTTATCATTATTCAAAATCCTATTCTAGGGAAATCCCTTCCATGACTCTTGCAAATGACGGTATTTGTAGACCCTTCTGCCATTTAATGTCCTGGTGCCTTGGAAGCGCTCGGTCACCTCACATGGGTGAGGAGACTGTTCAGAATGTAGTTTGCTTAGCCTTGCTCATCCTAGATACCAGGCCTTTATGGATGCAGAGTTTGGAATAAGAAAATAAGTGAAAAGAAAATCTAATTTCTTGATCTGATTGAAGTAAGAGAGGAAGCTAGATAGGTATCTTTTTTTTTTTTTAAATTATCATACTTGGAGAGAATTTAGGTGAATTATTCTTAGTTTGTAACAAAAATGTGATATTTCTACTTTATGTTTTATTAAGAATAATCAGCACATTTAAATTATTGACTAGTATAGTTACTAATGAGCAGATTGCTATTTATATATCATATTTTTTTTTTCTTTGAAAAAATTTCTTACTGAGAGTATGTGCAATAGTTGACTACTTTGCAGAACTGGTGGCAAATATAATTTGCATGGTAGTATGCATGAACAAAATTGAAATTTGAATAAGTTTAACCTTTGTTAAATAAGTGGTTTATGATAAAAGTCATATATACTTAGAATTTTTCTGTGAGATGCTACTGTGGTCTTGAAAACCCTTAGAAGTAGGCTTAGGCAAAATTCATAAGAAATATACCTTGTTCTGGAACTGTTTAGCTGTTTTAGCATTTTTTAAAGGGAGAATAGCAGATAAAATCTAGTTGGCTACTTTTAATGATTTTTTTCCCCCACAAAGCTTCAGTTATGTTTGTGTTCTGTCTTTTCCCCCTAATATTAGCCGGAGAGCAGCTCTGTCTGATTTATTTCATGCTATCTACACCGCCCGACTACAGTGCTTAGCACAGTCCTGGGATGGGTTACTACTGACTGGCTGACTTCTTAAATCCTAGGAAACATTTTAAATGATATTTATTGATTATCATTTGCTTTTGAGTAGCACGTAATTAAAGCTAGAGCAAACCGAATATGTGGTAATGCTTCCACTGTACATCACCTTGTGAAATAACCGTTTACTCAGCTGCATGCATCCGTATGAATCGTGTAGTAGCTCTTTTCTCATCACCGTCATTTGCTTTGTATGAAATAGCAAATATACCTTTTAATAATTCTTTTCATGTCTTGGCTACTTTTCCATATAGCCAGCTCCTGACTGTCCACGCTAATTTGAGTGGAACCAGTGTCACTGTTAGTCCTGAGTGGCAGATAATCCAAAAAATTACTTCTACTTGCCTTGGCTTTGTATTTATATTTGAATAATCAGCTTGAAATCCTTTCTGGAAGTAGGTGGGGTATAAATATTTATATTTGAACCTGCATGTCATTGTTTTTGAAGGTCACAGTGCTTCAAAGTTAAAAAGTGTAACTGTTTCATTAAGATATAAGAGAAGTCTTCCTGTCTTGTCACATTGCCCTCCATGACTTCTTATAGTGGTTTGTGTCATTTCTGTGATGGAAGGAAATCTGTGTAAAAGCAGAAGTCCCCTCTCTTCTCTGTGGGTGCACCTTCTCATAGCAGGGAGGTCAGCACCTTACCTGGGGTAGGGAGGTAACTTTAAAAGACTTTCCTTCTCGTCTACCTCCCCTCCTCCAAGAGTGCACAGAAATGTTTGTATCACCAGAGTACTTAAGAAGAATCATTGACTGTAATTATAACTTGAAAATACTTGCCTTATACTTGGATGTAATAATTGAAAGTGAACTATTTGTATAAAATCTTGCTGTAGAGCGAGAGGAATCTTTTAGTCCTAATTATTGCAAAAGTCTTATTTTGCAGGGTGAAAAAAATAAGATTAATTTTGATCACATCAGATATTCCTAAGTGATCTTTGCTTGTTTTTCAGTGTCTCTGAAAAAAAAAAAAGTGAATGCATTATTAAATTATGCTTTTTCTTAATGTCATACAACCATATTTTTCTCTTCTAGAAACCAGGTGATGAGGAAAAAACTCATTTTATTTTTTAAAAGAAGAAATCATGCAAGAAAACAAAGGGTGAGGTCCTATCCTTTAACTGAAATTTGTACAACTTTCCCATTCATGCTCATTTAGGCATTCGCTTTCCCTTCGTTAGTGAGAATGGTTCTTGATTCTGTTTGAGAAAAGGTTGCCGATTTAGGAAGTAACTATAGAGATGACTTAAATATAAATCTAATTCTAGCCCCGCAATTGACATTTAATATCATTATCAAATTAATTTCTTTGGTCATCTGTGTATAACATTTTCATCTAGCCAAAATAAAGAAAATGGTGAGTAGTTAAAAGGGAACATGAAAGAGAAGTAGGATGATCAACATTTAGTCTCTTAAACCCTCAGACCAATGTGGGTAAGTTACAGTCATGCTGAGTGGACGTTACTGTTCTTTCTTATTAGGAACTGGGTCAGCTAAAGTTCACCTTTTTGAACTTCAGATACTTTTTCACATTTATTATATGACTTGTAGTCCAGAAGTTTTGTGGGTCTAATGTTCATGGAAATGAAGTTACAGAAAATATAATGCCAGTATGTTTCTTTTCACATTATGTTTCTGATAAATTGAGACAGACTGTTAATTCGTTTAAATTCAGTTGCTTACCAAATAATGATGTTCCTTAATTCACAAGAAAAATGAGCCATGTGCCTTATAGTTAATGACGTGACAGTTTAATGAATTGTAAAGTTCAAGAGTCAGCGGCTTTTACTTGACACATAACTTCTAATGTAATCCGCCAATCTGGTCCTTCAGACACTGTCCTTAAATTAGTGTGTTTTTGTTTTTGCAAGAAACATACAAAAATTAAAAGAGAAACTACTAAAGCATTTTTTTTCTATCTAGTAATTTTGTTATAATTGCGATAATTTACTGTCTGCTGATGGAAACATAGGAGCATAGACTTTGTTTTCATGCTTCACAGAGTCTTTAGTTATAATGTTTACGTGTTCACTGATTTGTTTAATAAATATTTATTGGCTATTTACTCTGTCCATGTATTGTTCTGCAGAGGTGAGCAAGATAGCCATGTGGTTTTTAACTCTTAAAGCATACAGTGTGACTGGGGGCAGATGAGTCACAGGCAGTTACAGTATCGTACCCACACTGTGGGAAGGGACATACGGATGGCTGTGGGAGCATACAGGAGGGACAGCTGATGCTCCATGTATGAATCGTAGAGGGAAGTTTGCAGGACAACGAGAAACTCTGGAAATCTGCGCAGGCACAGGGAGCCGCTGAAGAGAAGGTCTGGGAGGTGGATGGAGTGTGGCAGGTTGCTGGGAGCACGGCAGCAGTGAGGCTGCTGGGGGAAGAGGGCCGGTTCGCCCGCAGGAGGTCCACCTGCCAGACTTTGGGTTAGATCCCGAGGGCATCTTTTAAGTGTTTGAACTGAGAAGTGAAACATTCAGGTTTGTATTTTAAGAGTTTGCTTCTGGTTCCACCATTGAGAAGGCCTGGGAGAGAAAAAAGGCGGCCTGGGAGTCAGTTTGGAGGTTCTAACTTTGATGTAGGTATAAGGGAAGGTGTTGGCCTAGCTAGAAGGGATGGTGAGGAGCTAGCTAGAGACGGAGAAAGTGAAGGACACAGAAGATACCTGGGAGTTGAGAAGAATGGTTGGCAAGTGTCTGGGGGGTGGCACGGATCGTGAGGAGGATAATACTCTCTAGAGCCACTTTCTGGAGGGGACCGATGTTAAAGGTTTTTCATGAGTCCTACACCTTTTTCTATCCGTGTGTTGTTGACGCGTTCACAGTTCTGTGCTCATAATGGAGGCTTCTCGCCTCTCCATTGAAAAAAATGAGATCATACATTACTCATTTCTCTAAAAGGATTAACTCTTGGTTTCATGTAGTTCACTGCATTTCTTTTTATCATAAAGCACAACCAGTTTCTGCTTTTTCCAGACTGTCAAAAACGTTTATTAGATAACATTATTTATAATAGTAAAAACCTTCAAGTAGTCCAAGTCTCCAGCAGTAGAGGAACGGTTAAAGCATGAGTGTTTTCTCTGACACATGGGAAGGAAAACACCAAAATGTTAATATGATTGCCGTTGGGTATTTGGGATTATGAACTATTCACATGTTTCTATCACTTATTTTCCATTTTTTTGACAATGAAGACATATATTGTTATCAGGAAAATAATAAAAGTAGCTGGGCAGCTACTAGTAGTGGCTTATAAATTAAATAATTTATGTTAGTCTTAACTTAAAAAATCTAGCCAAAATATGCTCTATATACTGATCTTTGTAGGAAAGAGGGCTCTTTTCTCTCTCGTCTTTCAGATCAAGGACGTTTCATTCACAGTTGAGTCCTAGGCCAAATGTACTTCTGACTTAGCCTTAAGAAGTAGCATTTACTGTAAAGTATTAGGTTTGTCAGAATGACAGAGTTTAGTTTAATTATTAATTTGCTACGGGTATTTAATAGGAACAAAAAATCTGCCAGCGTTATGATCAGCTCATGGAGGCATGGGAGAAAAAAGTGGACAGAATAGAAAATAACCCCCGGAGGAAAGCTAAAGAAAGCAAAACAAGGGAGTACTATGAAAAGCAGTTTCCAGAAATTCGAAAACAGAGAGAACAACAAGAAAGATTTCAGCGGTAAGTAGTTTGATGTTTAATGGCTGTGCTCTTCTCCTGGCTAATGGCTATGCTCTCTCCTTGCTGACAGAGTCCCATTCCTGCTCTCTCACGGTGTTAATGGTTACCTGAATCTGATCTTAAGAAAGTTCATAAAGAACCTTTCATTTTGAATATAAAATTTCATTATCAGCTAGCAAAGATTACATCTTGGTGAATTTAATATTTGTTTTTTATTCTAAATAATGCTGTTCAATCTAAATTTAAGTGAATATTTTGAAAGTAATTCTTCTGTTCTTGAAAATACCTATTCTTTAGAAATGGCAGTTAAAAAGAATAGACTTGAATATTTCTTAGTTCTTCATTACCTGCCAACATGACCGAAGAGTATTTTATGGATGGCTAATTAAGAAATTCTTTGGTATTGGCTGATAGTTTCTGATTTGTTTCTACTTTAGAGAGCAAGTATTTTGTAAAATTAAAAGCTTTAGATTTTGGGGGGTGGGAGGTTGGGGGAACTGGTGGGTATTAGGGAGGGCACATATTGCATGGACCACTGGGTGTGGTACAAAAACAATGAATACTGTTACACTGAAAAGAAATTAAAAAAAAAAAAACTTAAAAAGGCTTTAGATTTCTTCTCTACTATTTCTTGTAAGAGTATATATAAGTTTTAATTATTTAATCATGATTAAGTTTTTATGAGGGATGATGGTTGTTTTCTTTCCCCCTCCCTGTAAAAAATACTTGAGGTATTTTTCTAAGTCTGCTCCTCTACTCTGGAAGGCAAAGACTGCTATTTGAAATGGAAATGTCACCAACACCTGTGGTTCCGGAAGTTTCCTATAAGTTGTTCTACCATTTGAACTTGGACATGTAACCTTTAAATTTTAATCTCAATATATTTTTTAAAAGATTTTATTTATTTATTTGACTGACAGAGATCACAAGCAGGCAAAGAGGCAGGCAGAGAGAGAGGCGGGGAAGCAGGATCCCTGCTGAGCAGAGAGCCCGATGCGATGTGGGGCTCAATCCCAGGACTCTGGGATCATGACCTGAGCCGAAGGCAGAAGCTTTAACCCACTGAGCCACCCAGGTGCCCCTTAATCTCAATATTTTAATCATTCTTCTATAGAATCCTAATCTTCGGCCATATTACTTTTTTTTTTTTAAGATTTTATTTATTTATTTGACAGAGATCACAAGTAGGCAGAAAGGCAGGCAGAGAGAGAGGAAGGGAAGCAGGCTCCCTGCTGAGCAGAGAGCCCGATGTGGGGCTCAATCCCAGGACCTTGAGATCATGACCTGAGCCGAAGGCAGAAGCTTTAACCCACTGAGCCACCCAGGCACCGCATTCGGGCATATTACTTAAAAGTGGTATCTCAGTAGCATTAGTTCTCTGACTTCTAGTTGGTTAAAAAAGTCCCATTCAGAGGAGTAATGCATATAAAAGTAACTTAATTGGTGTCTTCTTTATAAATGGCCTTTAAATATATTTATAATTTCTTTCTTATATTTAGAGTTGGGCAGAGGGGAGCTGGTCTTTCAGCCACCATTGCTAGGAGTGAGCACGAGATTTCTGAAATTATTGATGGGCTTTCTGAGCAGGAGGTAAGGAAATTAATTGATTTCGCTTTTTTTTTTTTTTAGATTTTATTTATTTGTCAGAGAGGGAGAGAGAGCGAGCGAGCACAGGCAGACAGAATGGCAGGCAGAGGCAGAGGGAGAAGCAGAGGGAGAAGCAGGCTCCCCACCGAGCAAGGAGCCGGATGTGGGACTCGATCCCAGGACGCTAGGATCATGACCTGAGCCGAAGGCAGCTGCTTAACCAACTGAGCCACCCAGGCGTCCCTGACTTCGCTTTTTTAATTCATTGATTATTCAGGCATTTTTAGCCTCATACCCCAGGAACTAAGGGCTTATTTGTTCATAAATGAGGGAACATTTATAGAGTTTGGACTGTTCCAGAGACCGGCCAACCACTGAAAGTGTTACAGCAGGCAGTCGTGTGATCAGATTGGCATCTTACATAGATGGCTTTGGCAGCAGGGAGGCCTGGAGGAGAGGTGAGGGGGCTGTTAACATGAAAACAAGACCTGAATCAGGGTGTCAGTGGCAGGGATGTGTAGGAGCAGACTGCCCAGAGAGATTCATATGAAGTGGACCTGAGGTGCTGGTGGGTTCCCCAAAGTGTGCCCTCCAGCCACAGAAGCCTGGAAGACAGAGATGATAAGGCATTGATAAATCTGTGCTGAGTAAGGATAAATTTCAGTCCCTGTCATGAGTCTTTTGAGCTGTGTTCAAACCGTCTCTAAAGGTTGGTCCAAAAGCCACCTCCTGTTTAATTAGTTGTTCTGGTTTTGATTTTATATACTGTTTTTTTCTTTTCTTTTTTTTTTTTTTTTAAGATTTTATTTATTTATTGGGCAGAGAGAGATCACAAGTAGGCAGAGAGGCAGGCAGAGAGAGAGAGGAGGAAGCAGGCTCCCCACCAAGGAAAGAGCCCGATGTGGGGCTCGATCCCAGGACCCCGGGATCATGACCTGAGCCGAAGGCAGAGGCTTTAACACTCTGAGCCACCTAGGCGCCCCTATATACTGTTTTTTAAAAGCCTCATCTCTGGTGTCAACTATACTTCAGTTTAAAAATAAATAAATAAATAAATAAATAAATAACACAACCCCAGAAAACCTCATCTCTGAATTCTGAAGGTCTTGCTTATTTGAATGTGGTGGTCTCCTTAAGTACTGATCAAAGACCGTTATTAAATTGCTATATATTTTAAAACTTGTGGTCATAAACAGACAAAAACCAAAAAACTTGCGGTCATAATCCCTGCTGTGATCACTAAATCTGTGTTAAATTTTTTTGCTTGCTTTTCCACTGGTTCCATTAGGGCAGATCTGTAAGCACCCAAAACTGGGACAAGTTGAGGTAACTCAGGCTCAGGTGTCTGCACCAAATCATGCTTTGGTGTTCAGACTGACTGAGAGTACCCCATAAAATTTGACACTTGGTAAGGACTTGACTGTAAGTCAGTATCCACTTCTATGAGGAAAAGTTTTAGGAAAAAACCTCGCTTTGTATTGAGGTCAATACCTATATTTTTGGTGAGTTTTTTCATAGAAATGTGTGCTTGTGAACTTATTAAATTACAGTTCGGGGAAAAACCGACTGTAGAGATGTAACAAAGCTTTAGTTGAAATTTTAAGGATAATAGTCTTCAATTTTCAGTGAAAAGATTATGTAAGATTAGCAAGAAGTATTTAACACGTTGAGTTTAATTTAAAATCACTGTCCTTAAGATTTGGGCGCCTGTTTATTTTTTTTTCTATTCATTGGTCTCCAAAATGACATTAAGATTTATTCTCTGAAATGATAAGACTTTTTAAAAATGACACTGTGTTAATGTAATTAAATGTTTCATAAGATCCTTACTTCAATGAACTTGGCATTTCTTTGTGTCCTTTAGGTCTAAAATGTTACTATCTGAAGCATCTACTTCTTTTAAGTAAAGAACTCTCCTCAAATTGTAGTAGTGGGATATAAAAATATTACGTATATCCTCTGCCTGTATGATTCATTTAATGAGTATTTATTAGATATATGAGTAATTAGCACATGTTAGATGTTACGGTACATGCTGCTGTTGACACATGGAACTACACATGTGGTTTTTCTGGAGTATATTAGGATAGCTCTAGCCCTCTTTAAATTTTATTCTTTGTAAATTATGTTTACTTTCTTTCACAGAATAATGAGAAACAAATGCGGCAACTCTCTGTGATCCCGCCTATGATGTTTGATGCAGAACAGAGACGGGTCAAGTTCATTAACATGAATGGCCTCATGGAAGACCCTATGAAAGTTTATAAAGATAGGCAGTTTATGAATGTTTGGACTGACCACGAGAAGGAGATCTTTAAGGACAAGTAATTTAAACTTTAAATCATTTTCTAATACAAGTTTACATAAATTCTTGAGAAGTATTTGGCATTCACCAGCACATTTTTTGTTTTAAAGATTTTTTATTTTTTATTTGACAGACAGATCACAAGTAAACAGAGAGGCAGGCAGAGAGAGAGGGGGAAGCAGGCTCCCCGCCGAGCAGAGAAGCCCGATGCAGGGCTTGATCCCGGGACCCTGGGATCATGACCTGAGCTGAAGGCAGAGGCTTTAACCCACTGGGCCACCCAGGCGCCCCGGCATTCACTAGTAAATTGAACCATTTCCCCAAAACTTTGGCCCTTTTTGGCATTTGAATGGATAATGTGGAAGGTAGAGAATATAGATTTGCTGTGACCTTCCCATAAGTTTATACATGGGAGCATAAGTCACAGATGAGAACTAGGGTTATGGAGTCAGGTTAAGCGTGGTATCCAAATTTGGGTTGTGTCTCAGTCACCTGGGGGTGCATTTTAAAAGTACAGATTTCTGTGGTGTACTATAGACCAGTCTCCTTGGTTCCTGGTGGATTGTGCCCAGAAATCTGGGCCCTTGAAAGACTCCAATGATTCTGCTGTTGTTCCTCAAGCTGGCAGTTAGGGGTCATTGGGAAGTGGTCTGTACTTATAATTCTGTTCCTGAGCACCCCTCACCCCTTTTTAAGTTGTTAAAATGTTTGTGTGTATGTGTTGTTGTTGTTGTTGTTTTTTCCTTTTTTTAAACTCAGGTTTATCCAGCATCCAAAAAACTTTGGGCTAATTGCATCATACTTGGAAAGGAAGGTAAGAAATGGTTTACATTGAGAATGTTTATAGGTTTGTGATGTTCGCTTCTTTAAACTTTTTGTGCTCTGATACACAGAGGTAGTTACAAAGAACTGATTTTTATAGAGGGCTTGATACAGAAAAGATTCTCAGGTGGCTAATATAGTGATATTTATAAAATTAATAACAAATCATAAGCACAGTCTAATTTTCAGTTAACAAAAGACTATTTAATACTGTAGTTCCCTAAAAACACATAGATTACAATGCTTTTTGAACTTTCATTGAATTTCTGATTAAAATATCAGAGCCCTGATTTTCCCTGACTTTTTTTTTCCACAGTGGATTGGATATAGTGTTTCTTAAACACTCTTAAAAAAGAGACATTTTGAATATTTGCATATATGCAACAAGAAAGAGAATTTAGTTACTGCCAATAAGGAGGTGCTTGAATGTCTCTGATAGTGCCTGGTATCTTTCACATAATTTGGATTAAGACCACTGAAATTGTCCATTAAAATAATAGATATTATATATATATATTTTTTAGAGCCTAGACATCCCTTCAAATGCTGGCCATGTGTTGCTCTTTAATTTAGACCATGAGAATACCAGAGGTTTCCCTTGAAAGTGTTGCTTGATTTTAAAAAATGTTACTTTGGCTCCTCAAAAATAATTTATTTTCCTTATAGAGTGTTCCTGATTGTGTTTTATATTACTACTTAACCAAGAAAAATGAGAATTATAAAGCCCTAGTAAGAAGGAATTACGGAAAACGCAGAGGAAGAAACCAGGTGAGTTTCATTACTGTGCAGAAGGTGTTTCAGGGTGGAGACAGGGAGAACAAAAATGGTATAACCAGGGCCTTGTATTTAATCATGTGTATTTTAGGGATTGACATTTCATTAAATAATGCGGATGTTATGAACATGTTATTATTTTGAAATTAATATATATTTAATGTGCGACATTATCTATTGTGAATGTGCTGTAAGTTTCTAGTATGACAAAACCAATGAGAGATGTTCTGTACTTCGATGTTATCTAAATTGTGCCTGTCACTGTGAGTAGCAATAATATAAGAATGGGACCCGTGACACTTCATTTCATACACCGTCTTTACCAGTCCTTTTGTCCGAGGAGGGGGGCGGGTAGAACCCGTGAGAAGGACAGAGAAATGCAGTGTGGTAACGAGTGTAGAGGTTAGTTTACCCAAATACTGGGGGCCTCATTTTGTTTCAGAGTAACTTCATTTCTGGAGTTTAGAAAGTTTTTACTCTGGAGAAACACTTGATCTTAAAAGACCGTGTTTAATGCAGTGCAGCGTACGTTTTCACAGTTGGCAGTTCAGTACTTCAAAAACTGTTTTCCCCCAAATAACTGATCAGCGGCTGTCACACTCCCTCGTGCTTTACCGGTGTGGCTGCTGGGGCGATGTGATGGCCATTGCTCTCCCTGTCCAGGTTCATCTTGGGACTTGGAATTGCGCGCGTGAATTTGCACCTCTGCTGACTGCCGACCTGCCTTTGTAAATCCTCCTGGTTTCCCCGCACAGCCACCCTTTCTGCCTTAGCCACCCCCTCACCAGATACAGGCTGACCCAGGGCTGTCATTATCGGTAGATAATGTCATTATCGGTAGATGAGAATAATAAATCCTTTGTGTGGGGAAATGCCTCTGTTACTCTGAAACATTGGTTTTCTCTCCTAAAGTTACCTGGGACACCATCTTGCTGTTCTCTGTGGCACACTCCTTCTTGTTAAGTTCCAGCCATATTAGAGTTTTCTTCTGCACATTCTGGTTCTGTGTGCTCACATCTGTGTCACATCCCAGAGTACATTTAACGGAACTGAGATTGTCCATATGTGCTCTCATCTTGACCTGAACCTTAGTATGTCTGCCCCCAAGTTGGCTCAGGTTGGGGTTGGTCAGCCTTTCCGTCAGTCTAGTCCTTCCCACCTTAGCTTTTACGTTATTACCGTGAACATTGTTTCTCTAGTTGTATATTTCTCTGATTGTTTCACTGGGAATTTGGGAGAGGAGGGGATTGAATGATGGAAATACAGCACAGTCTTAGACCGGAATAATCTTACCTGTTTCTTAATTGCATGTGTACTTCATTCTGTTTGTGTCAAAATAGGTGGATAGGTTTTCTGAAATTAGGTGGTATTAGTTTAAGGGCTTGCTTATATAGGACTGAATGACATTAGAGCTGATACCATATGAAAGGAGGAGCCACTGGACTTTTGAGCAGAATAGTATCAGATTGTAGTTGTGACAGGATCATTCTGCCTTCTCTGTTGAGACTAGATTGTAAGGGAGACCAATTAGGAGGTTACATTTATCCTCCCAGCGGCTTGAACTGGACTCTAGAGGGGGAGGTGTTGAAAACCTGTCCATGTCTGGATGTATCTTTGGACGTAAGGTAAAGAGGTTTTCTTTTTGTTTTTTGTTTTTTGTTTTTTTTAAAGATTTTATTTATTTATTTGACAGAGAGAGAGATCACAAATAGGCAGGGAGGCAGGCAGAGAGAGAGAGGAAGGGAAGCAGGCTCCCCGCGGAGCAGAGAGCCCGATGTGGCGCTCGATCCCAGGACCCTGGGATCATGACCTGAGCTGAAGGCAGAGGCTTTAACCCGCTGAGCCACCCAGGTGCCCCGGTAAAGAGGTTTTTTTGCTGATGGATTGATGGTGGGGGATTCAAGGACAATTATCCAAGATAACCCTGAGTTTTGGCTTGTGGGGTTGCCATTTACTGTGTAGGCATGACTGAAGGGGTGGCAGATTTGGGGGGCAAAGTTGGGACATGCTGAATTTTAGATACATATGTCCAAGTGGGGATGTAAAGGGGGCAGTTGTAAGTAGAAGTCTGGAGTTTGGGAAACAGATCTGGATTGGGAATGTACAATTTGCTGTATGGAAAAAGTTTAGAAAGATATCTTTTTTTTTTTTTTTTAAGGAATCTAGTTACAAGTTAAGAACTTTTATTTATTTTTTTTTTTAAATTTTTTTATTTATTTGACAGACAGAGATCACAAGTAGGCAGAGAAGCAGAGAGAGAGGGGGAAGCAGGCTCCCTGCCAAGCAGAGATCCCGACGAGGGGCTTGATCCCAGGACCCTGGGATCATGACCTGAGCCGAAGGCAGAGGCTTTAACCCACTGAGCCACCCAGGCGCCCCAAGTTAAGAACTTTTAAATTGGTGTGTCTTCATTTTACTCTGGTAGATAATAGAGATTCAACTAATTTGAAAGTTACTTTACTGCTCTATTATCCAATCAAGTTTGAATCAGTAGGAATTACCTTAGGTAATCCCAGAACGATTAGGTCAAATTTATTTTAAGACTCTATAGAGTTCTGCTGAAGTTTATCATTTCTGTTTTTATTTGATTGCTTTACCCATCCTCCCCTCCTGACTCTTACCCATAGGAAGTCACTGTTACTCAGCACATGAATGTGTTGTGTACTGTTTGCCCAGAGAGATTCCAAGCTTGAGAGGTTGGATTTTTAACCTGGTATTGCTATAGGGAACCTTGCATATTATCTCCTCTGAAAGGGAATTTAATCTGAGAGTCATAGGGGAACGAGAGAGATAATCATATTTTTGTTGGACTTGTGTTCAGACATTATTGTTGGCAAAAGTTTTAACTCAGAATTCTGTTAGGTACTGTTGAAACCATTTCACAGTTCAACTTACTGGCATGCCATGATGGGAGTGAATGTGGTTCTTTATTAAGTTTTAGTTGAAGCTGTGAATATATATCAAAGATCAGAAGCCAGTCCTCAGTGTTACGCTGTGGGATCTAGAAATATAAGTAACATGCCAAGTAGTAATTTGATTCTGTGTGTAACATTTTTGTTGGAGGTAAGAATTTCTTCTTACCTTCCAGCAGAAACTCCCATCTAATAAGTATGTCACTGTGTAGCTAGAATTACTGTGGTGACCAGCAGCAAAGCAAGTCATTGTTTAGAAGCCACATTCTTCGTTTCCAAATACTTGATTACCTTTCACAAGAATTTGTACTCTTCCTTCATTCTGACAACATCTTCCTCTTTAAATATGTCAGCAGGTGTTTATTCCCCAAGGACATTGAGAAAGCATATACTTATGTAAATGTAGTAATGTTTGAAGTTAGGAAAGTTTCTGACTGAATTGTTAGACAGTAGTTAGACTGTTTTAGGCAGGTTTAAAAAGTTGGGTGTAAGAGAAAGAGCTTTAGACCCAAAAAAGCTCTGCCTCTCTATATCCATGTAACCCTAGATGTGTCACTTCACTTTTTGAGCCTTGGCTTCCACATCTGTGAGCATGGAAGCAATAATTCTTACCTTGCAGGGTTAACATAAGAACTAGTTGTGTGTGTGACATCCCTAGAGTGTGCTATCGGGGACAACCGGAGTGCCTAATAAATGGTGGTGACTGTAGCCTTTGTTGCCTTCACGATGATGCGTTGTGATTGACAGCTTTTACTCTTCAGGAAACTAGTTTCAAATTCGGTTGGTTTAAAGGCATTAGTTTTAAAATATATATATATGTATATTCATTTTTTAAAAAAATTTTTGTTTATTTATTTGACAGAAAGAGATCACAAGTAGGCAGAGAGAGAGAGGAAGAAGCAGGCTTCCTTCCGAGTAGAGAGCCTGATGCGGGGCTCCATCCCAGGACCCTGAGATCATGACCTGAGCTGAAGGCAGAGGCTTAACCCACTGAGCCACCTAGGTGCCCTTAAATATATTTTGATAAGATATTTTCTGTTTACTGACTGAGACACTTACAAAACTCAATGGTTAGGGGCCCATGGGTGGCTCAGTCAGTTAAGTGTCTGCTTTCGGCTCCAGGTTGTGATCCCAGGGACCTGGGATTGAGCCCCGCATCGGGCTCTCTGCTCGGCGGGGAGCCTGTTTCCCCCTCTCCCTCTGTTTACCCTGCTTGTGCTCGCTCTCTGTCTGTCTCTGTCAGATAAATAAATAAAATGTTAAGAAAAAGACTGAAGTGGCTAAAGGAGGACCTCATTCTTTCTGTCTCTTGAATGTTTTCAGTTCTCTAGATGCTTGCTCTTAAATTTAGTTATTTCATTTCTTGGCAACTTCATCATCTACTGAGTGTGAAGTCGTTTATCTGTTTTCTGAAGACTCAGGCATGTTAATAAACACACATAGGGTATATATAAGTGTTAGGTATTCAGTCAGATAGAGTAGAATAAATCTCAGCATAAACTGTCTCTTGATCTTGCTATAGAGGAATCTGTTGAAATTTCCTTGTTCTTGGGGCGCCTGGGTGGCTCAGTGGGTTAAAGCCTCTGCCTTCAGCTCAGGTCATGATCTCAGGGTCCTGGGATTGAGCCCCGTGTCGGGCTCTCTACTCGGAAGGAAGCCTGCTTCCTCCTCTCTCTCTGCCTGCCTCTCTGCCTACTTGTGATCTCTGTCTGTCAAATAAATAAATAAAATATTTAAAAAAAAAATTCCTTGTTCTTCATTTATCGTGATAAAGTACATAAAACAGGGTGCCTGGGTAGTTCGGTCAGTTGGGCATCTGCCTTCACCTAGGGTCATGATCCCACAGCCCTGGGATGGAGTCCTGCATCTGGCTCCTTGCTTAGCCTGGAGTCTGCTTCTCCCTCTGCTGCTCCCCCTGCTCGTGCACTCTCTCTGTCAAATAAATAAATGAAAAGATTTCTTAAAAGATTTCTAAAAAAAAAAATACTTAAAACTTTTTGTTTAGTTTTTTTTTTTTTTTAATTTGGATTTTGATTTTGTTTTTTAATGTCCTCTCACATTTACAGCACAGTTTGTTGTGTGGCAGACAGGTTTTGTGTTTGCGAGGTCCTCCCTAACAAAATAAAACGTTCTTTAGTTGACCAAAAAGTACTAGGCTTAACGAGGGAGAAACCTGGACAGGAAGCTGTTGGGATGCCTCTGTCTGTCAGGAGACCTTCAGATGACTTTGCTTTTGACACTGTGGACTTGTCCTCCAGCCCCCCTACTAAAGGGCGTGAGGGCTGTGACTTGGAACTTCTATCCCAGAGCATGAGGTTTGGCACTTCCCTTTACAGATTTTCATGAAACAGAAGTAGTTGCAATGACTTCCTGTGAACTTCGGAGGTTACTCCTTGGGCTCTTTACCGCCGGGAGCAGGCGTGGCGGTGGCTCTCTGTGCCCGTCAGCCAAAGGGAGACAGATGCCAGTTGCACACTCTGGCCCTCCTGGCTCTCCCTCTCCACCCACTGCTGCCTAGTCAGTGTGGATGGATTCTGCTTTGACGGGGGTTGTGCTCGCAGCTGTCACACACTTGCAGAGACTATCCAGCAACTCCGCCAGTTTCTTGGGATCGTGTCCACCCCTTCTGCAGAATTGGGGGTTGTGCTTCAGAAGACATCCTGTGCCCATCTTGCCATTGCCTGGTTGAAACAGGTGCTACCTTGCTTCTCGGTCCCTCATACTAGGGAAGGGGGAGTAAAGTCAGCTGCTGGCTGCATTTCAGACGGCAGGGAACGTGTGGGATCGCTTAGTTTCTTCAGAACACTGGTTGGCATTAGAAATAGAAACGTATTAAGGAAGCAAGTTATATGTATCATCCAAGTCTAAGAGAACAGTGAAGCTCTTTACTCCTCTTCTTCCGAGTTGATACCTCCCTGTCATTTCTGAGGGCTATAAACCACTTTCTGGGTTAAGAGCCTACTCGCCAGGCAAAGGGCAGAGTTTATCGCTAGCGCGCCATCCAGTTTGTTCAGAATGACTATTGGATGCTACTTTTATAGCACTTGAGTGGTTGGGGATTATTAGCATTTGAAACCAGCCTTGTGACCACTGTGGTGTCCTAGGGAGTCAGTCAAAGGTGAGAAAAACATTCCCATTTTTAAAGCAGACCTAGTCATGGTTGGAAAGTACACGTTTGAAAGTTTTCCTGATTTTTAAATTTTTGTCTAGTAATAGCAAACACTCAAATGAAAAGGAAACTGGCAATTACCAGAGTGAGAAATTGGGGAAGTCAGATCAAGCAAGTGAGGGAACCATGGTATTGAGACAATTTAGTGAGGGGTCAGAGAGGAAGATAGATAGAGTTCTTCCTCATAGACTGAAATTTCATAGAATAAAGGGACCAGGGGTCATGATGGGGACAAATAGCAAGATCAGCAACAATGAAAATGTGGGGTAGGTGGGGCATGAGTGGTTGTTGTAGAGATTTTTCTGATTTCAAGATCTTGGAGGTAGAGCAGTGCCCACCAGTGATGGCAATTGTGACTTCACCTTAGGAGAGTTTAATGAGAATGACCTCAAGAGTATTTCAGTTGTAGGATATTACATTGCTAGAAAAAGCATTGAGGTACATTTTAAAGTTGGAAGAATAGGGGCGCCTGGGTGGCTCAGTGGGTTAAAGCCTCTGCCTTCGGCTCAGGTCATGATCCCAGGGTCCTGGGATTGAGCCCCGCATCGGGCTCTCTGCGTGGCGGGGGGACCTGCTTCCTCCTCTCTCTCTCTCTCTCTCTCTCTCTCTGCCTGCCTCTCTGTCTCCTTGTGATGTCTGTCTGTCAAATAAATACATAAAAAATCTTTAAAAAAAAAACAAAGTTGGAAGAATAATGGCAAGGCATAATGAGCCATGTGATGAAATTATCTGTGTGTTTTTAGGACTATCTGAGAAGTCAATCCATAATACCAAAACGGGAAAAAACGGCATCATAGGTAGATTCTGTGAAATTTTTAAAAAGGAGGTATTTTTTAAAATACTGCAGTTCAGCAATGTTCTGGAAGTGGCAGTTGGGAGCAAGGAGGATACAGATTCTTATTTATTTCCTTGTGGATTTGAAGAAGGCATGGTACGGGACATGATTGGAGAGGCCAGTTTAAGGTCTTTGTTATCTTAAGAAAAAACCCAGATTTAGCCAGTAGGTGAAGGACTTTGAGATGGTATTAAGAATTATGGGAAATTTTACCTCGAATTAATGAGTACTTCATGTTGTCTGGTGACAGAACAGGTAAGAGGACAGGCATTTATTAGGAGGCAAGATTGACATTGGCCGGGTCAGAATGAAAGATTGAGGTGGGAGGGCCAAACTTTTCAGAGAAGCGGGATAAAGGAACTTGGTTCTGGCTGTATCTGGCACACGCAGAGGCATCTGTGGTCCAGTTGTCTCCTAGGAACTTGGGATACTTAGAGGAGTAAGACTGGGTTCCTTGTCCTTGAGGAGATCGTAATGCAGGGAGCCAGACAGACCCTGGTAACCCAGGGATGCACCACCCTGTGTAAGTGCTGCAGGCAGGTGTGGGCCATGCAGGTGGCAAGGTAGGGAGACAGGGCCTGGAGCTTCTCTGTGGAAATCAAGAAATGCCTCACAGGATGTAGCCTTTTGAACTGAATTTCAGAGGCTGTGTCGGAGTTTACTAGGCAGGGAGGGGTGGAAAGAGTGTTCCAGGCAAAGACATGAAATGCGGGGTGTGTATAGGTGAGTCCAGAGCAGCAACCAGTGTAGGAAAGGTGGGGGGGTTGGGAGATGTACACACGGACGGGGGGCTGTGTGCGCCAATGCTGAGGGGCAGTTCCATCCTACTTAGCTTAGATGGTCTTGATTTCTGCGTTGAATAAACATAATACTGGCACAGACTTGATTTCACTTGTTTTCCTGTAGAATCCCAATTTTAGCAAAGATAAAAGGGTCCCGTAATCGTATTCTCTCCTTGTCTTTGTTCATATTTTTAATTATAGAGTTGTAATTCTAGCTTAGAAATATTTGAGTGTTTCACTTCTTTTCACTCTGTTATCTCCTTACTGTTTTTGCAAATTACTTTAGTCTTGATGATGACCGTAGCCATTCTACTATTCCCTCAAGTGTATGTTTGCACAGAAGACTAAAAGCGTAAAGGTGTTCTTGTAGTATCATCCATAGTGATGAAAAGGTTGGAAGTATATTAGGTATCTAATACTCGGGGAATGGTTTGGTAAATTATAGGTTATCAAATTTTAAGGTAGAATTGAGATGCTTGAGTGACAGATTAGATGTGGGAGTTTACAGAAACAGAGAGAACCAACCTCAGACTTCAGGTTTCTAAGTGGAATCTTAACACTCTTGCCTCTCTGGTGGGTCCAGACACTAGGAACATCTGTGTGTGTGTGTGCGTGTGTGCGTGCTTTTAAGCAGTACCTATGGAATATATTAAAGAGTGTTAGACTGATTTTTAATATGTTACCCCTAATTACATTGTAAGTGATCAGTAAGTTAATTGCTTAAAATTTTTGTGCAAAGATATTTATTGTAATTTGTCATCATAAGTTGAGTTGTTTCTTTTAATGTTAAATTTGACAAATGATGATTCATTCTAGCAGCAAATTGCCCGACCCTCACAAGAAGAAAAAGTAGAGGAAAAAGAAGAAGATAAAGCAGAAAAAACAGAAAAAAAAGAAGAGGAAAAGAAAGATGAAGAAGAAAAAGATGAAAAGGAGGACTCCAAGTGAGTTAAATGATTAGATACTAGTTTTATTTTAAAATCATGGACCTAGGGGCGCCTGGGTGGCTCAGTGGGTTGAGCCGCTGCCTTCGGCTCGGGTCATGATCTCGGAGTCCTGGGATCGAGTCCCGCATCCGGCTCTCTGCTCAGTGGGGAACCTGCTTCCCTCTCTCTCTCTCTATCTCTCTCTCTGCCTGCCTCTCTGTCTACTTGTGATCTCCCTCTGTCAAATAAATAATAAATAAAATCTTAAAATTAAAAAAAAAAAAAAATCATGGACCTACATGATCCCAGAGTCCTGGGATTGAGCCCCACATCGGGCTCTCTGTTCGGCAGGGAGCCTGCTTCCTCCTCTCTCTCTCTGCCTGCCTCTCTGCCTACTTGTGATCTCTGTCTGTCAAATAAATAATAAAATCTTTAAAAAAAAAAAAATCATGGACCTATTGACTATCTTGAAGGTAAAAGTTTTAGATAAGCAAATGAATTAGATGTGCGCTTTGATCATCTAATGTGCTTTGACATAATTAAAGAACAGGATATTCTGGTAAACACAACTTTCGGCTTAATGGACTTATTTGCCAGACATGAGACATACTTTTCAGAAGGGATGAGCTATAGTAATATACACTCATCACTGAGATATATTGAATATAATTTAATTTTTAACTTGGAAGGTACCTCAGGATCTTTTTTTTTTCACCTTTGATACTTAACACTCATGTAAAAATGCTGATAAATGGTTTTCTTTTCTATAATACCTTATATTACAGTTTCATGGGTTTTATTTATTGTATAAAGTGGGGTTCCTGGTTTGTTTGTGGTTCTCTTGCTGTTTGCCTGGTTATAAAAGTAATTCTTGTTTACTATAGAAAATAAGGAAAAGACAGCAAAATACTTAACAAAATCAGCCTGGGATTCTGCCGCTCAGAGACAGCTCTTGTTGATGCCTTTGTGCACATATTGGGGTGCAGTGGCATGGGGGGCTTAGTGGCTCAGTTGGGTGGATTTTTTGCAAAAGATAGGCGCTTTTGAGGCATTATTTACCCAGAGTAAAATTCACCAATTTTAGATGTGTATTGAATGTATTTGGACAAATATATGCACTGCTCTGACTCTTGACACAGTTGTGACATAGTGTTTCCATCACTCCAGAAAGTTCCCACATGCTCCTTTGCCATAGCTTCTCCCCCACTTCCCTGCCATCCCTGTCTCCCTTTGGAGACTGCTCACCTGTTTTGCCTTTTCTAGAATTTCATATAAATGGATTTATGCGGTATGTAGTCTTCTGTGCGTGGCTTCTTTCACTTAGCGTAATGATGTTGACATCCATGCAAGTTGTTGCACGTATCAGTAGTTCGTTCTTTTTAATATTTATAGTGCTATTTCTGGAATCCCCTTGGACATACTGAAGGTTTATTTGGTTTTGTGGCAACTATAGCCTGAATCACTTGGTATGGTTGTTAAAGAGTTGGATACCCTACCATTGCCATTCTAATCTTATACTTTAGGGAGAGAACTGTTGAAAACAATTATTTTTTTTTTTTAAGTTTTTAGGGAAAACATTTATATTCCCACATGGTCCTTAGATCTGCTCATATGGAACTACCATATCTTGGTTTTCACTTTTTCCCTTAAATCTCTATTAACAAGCATTCATTTATTAGTGATGTGAGCCAGCTCTTATGGAGGTTGCAAAAGGACATAAATGATATGTACTGTTCCCAGGTGGTTTATCGTCTAGCAGAGGAAAGCTAGGCAAGACGCAGGTACTATTCACGATAAAGAAGAAAGCCTGGAAGAAATGAGCAGAATCCGGACAGGATGTTGGTAGACTGAAAAGAGGTTCAGGGTTACTTCTGTCTGAATGGTTTAGAGGACTTTACGCAGGAGCTAGTGGTTAATGTGGAGAGAATAAAAGGAACAGCACGAAGAGATGTGCTGCTATGAGAAATGGCAGATAGTGGTCTTACTAGACTGGGACAGAGGGTGGCTGAGGAAGAACAATGGAAGGTGGATTGGGGTTAGATTAAGTAAAACCTTAATGAAGCTAAAATAGTCCATGCTATGCGTTGTTTGAATGGATGGAATGGTTTTTTTCTCTTTCTTTCAAGACTGATTTATTTATTTTTTAGAGAGCCTGCGCAGGCATGTGTGAGTAGGGGGAGGGGCAGAGAGAGGGTGAGAATCTCAAGCAGATTGTGCTGAGCATGGAGCCTGATGTGTGGGGCTTGATGTAAGAACCCGGAGATCATGACCTGAGCTGAAATAAAGAGTCAGAGGCTTAACCGACTGGCCACCCACGTGCCCTTGGATGGAATGGTTTTTTGCCAGAGCTATTCTGGTAGAATACTGACCCACAAGCAGCAGAGAATGGATGGACTGGAGATGCAAGTCAGGGAGTGGAGTATCAAGGCACTGAATAAGAACAATGATAGTAGGGGCGCCTGGGTGGCTCAGTGGGTTAAGCCTCTGCCTTCGGCTCAGGTCATGATCTCAGGGTCCTGGGATCGAGCCCCGCATCGGGCTCTCTGCTTAGCAGGGAGCCTGCTTCCTCCTCTCTCTCTGCCTGCCTCTCTGCCTACTTGTGATCTCTCTCAGTCAAATAAATAAATAAAATCTTTAAAAAAAAAAAAAAAAAACAGTGATAGTAGAAATCAAGATGGTGGGACTAGTGGGAGCACTGTTACTGAGATGAAATAACCAAACCCTGACATGAGATTGCATGTAGGAGGCAAAGAAAACGAGAAGAAACTAAAGATGATGCCAGATCTGTAACCGTGAATGAATGTGATCACGGTGGTACCGTTAACAATGAGTGATTAGAGCATGGCGGGGAGCAAGAGGCAGAGTGGTGACAAGCATGTTTTTGGGCATGTTGAGTTTGTATTGATGGGGAATTCAGGTATATTGATAGGGATTCCCAGCGGGTATTTGGGAAGACAAGTATGGATCTTAGGAGATTTAGTAGACTTGAGGTGTGAGTCTAAAGATACAGATGGGGAGTCATCCCAGTGGAATGGGTGCGAATGGGGGTAACTTTGCAGAGTTTTAAGGCCAACGTGAGCCTTGGGAAATGCAAATGTGAAAGGGGAGGAAGAAGGCAGCCCGCAGAGGGAGAGCCAAAAGAGCAGTAGGGATTATCAGGAGGCATGAAGTCCTGAAAGTTAAGTTGGGAAGGATGTAAAAAGAATTGTCCTTAGGGTCGGTTGCAGCAGGAATATCAGTGCAACAAGAATTGAGAAAAGGTCATCTGAATTTGCAGTTAGTAAGTCACTGGTGACTCTTGACAAAATATCTTTAAGATGAGTCCGTAGTAATAGCCAGATTGCTAAGGGAATAAAGAAGTAGAGAAGGAGGGTTGCAGGGTAACTTCGAGGGCAGTTCAGGACGAAGGGGGAAAATTCTGGAAGAATTTTTTTTTATTGGGGTAAGCTCAGTAAGCTACAACAGATCTTTGAAGTACATAAAATTTGAAAAAAAATCAACACCTCCCATTAAGCGAGAGCCGTTGAGTCTCTGAGTATTGCCACCTATCCGTTCATTTGCCGAAATGTATGTTAGGGACCTTGTTTTTAAATCTAACAACCCTGGGAGGTACGTACGTAGTATGGAGAATAATCTTCTGGTGTCACGTGCGGTGCTACTGCTACTAATAGTGAGAACCCTTTATTTATTGATCAAGTTTCTCCTAAGTGGCTGAGGGAGGTTCAGCCCAAATACCAGTAGACACATATGATGCTTACTGTGTTCTAGGCACAGTTCTGAGCATTTTGTATAAAACTGAGCATTTTATATAAATGAACTCCTTTAATCATTGCAACAGCTCTATGAAACATAGGGTTGTCATCCTCACTTACAGATGAGAAAAAGACAGGCCTGTGGAGGGGAAGTCGCTTGTCCGAGGTCACATGGCTGGTAAATCACACAGCTCTGGTACCAACCTGGGCAGCCTGGCTCCAGACTGTTCTCCGTTATACCGCCTGGGCCACACTGGCCTGTTGGCACATAGTTAGTGTTGGAGATGGTTGAGCATACTGAGGCTGGTTTAATGAAGCAGTACTGTAGACTATTCCTGCAGAAAAGTTGTCTGTCTTAGCCTCTTCCTTTCACAGAGGAGAAAACTTACCTTGGAGCCAAAGTAAAAACTCCAGGACTCCTGCTTTTTTGGTGTACCCCACTGCCTGAGGTTGTGGGTCTAGGGGCTGTTCTGCTGCCATCCATTACTTTCTCATAGGGTGTTGTCATACATAATAAGGTGACTTGAATGTGTTTAAAATTTGAGTCCATTAATGAATAAAACAGACCTTTGTGAAATATCTTAATTTGAGCCAGTCAGAACCCTTCAAAATTGGGGCATGACAGCATCTTTCATAAATTTTGTTTTCAGTAACTGAGAGACTGGATAGTCTTATTTAATTTATATTACAAAAATTCCAAGCAACAACCTTCTTAGATGCATGTATCCTTCTAAATCACACAAGCTTTTCATCGGCTTCTGTTTTCAGAGAAAATACTAAGGAAAAGGACAAGACGGAAGGTACAGCAGAAGAAACGGAGGAGAGAGAGCAGGCCACTCCCCGAGGACGAAAGACTGCCAACAGTCAGGGCCGCAGAAAGGGCCGCATCACCAGGTCCATGACCAACGAAGCGGCGGCGGCCAGTGCTGCGGCTGCTGCGGCCACCGAGGAGCCCCCACCGCCTCTGCCACCACCACCAGAACCTGGTGAGTGTGCGAGATGGGAGTGAACAGGCCATGATTTTGTGCAGGATTCTCTTGCACTGCCAGGGTAGAGCAGGAAGGTCCTCGGATATGGATGACCTAGAAATAATCTGAAAGTCTGGCCTTTAAAAAAAATTTTTTTAAGGTTTTATTTTAATCACCTAGTGTTCATCATGACAAGTGCACTCCTTAATCCCCATCACCTTTTTCACTCATATTCCCCCCCCACCTCTGGTGACCCCCGTTCGTTCTCTATAGTTCAGAGTCTGTTTCTTGCTTTGTTTCTCTTTTTTCCCGCTTTGCTTATTTGCTTTGTTTGTGAAATTCCACATGCAGGTGAGATTATACGGTATTTGTCTTTGACTGTTCTTAATATTATGGTTTCTAGCTCTATCCATGTCATTGCAAAGGGCAAGATTTCCTTCTTCTTTAATGGCTGAATAATACTCCATGGTGTGTGTGTGTGTGTGTGTGTGTGTGTGTGTGTGTGTGTGTGTGTGTGTGTGTGTGTGTGTGTGTTATAGAGATACATATATACTACGTCATCTTTATCCATTCATCACTTGATAGTTGGGCTGCTTCCACATCTTGGCTGTTGTGACTAATGCTCCTATAAACGTAGGGATGCATGTATCACTTTGAATTAGTGTTTCTGTATTCTTTGGGTAAACACCCAGTAGCTGGATCATACATACAGAGTTGTATTTTTAATTTTGAGGAACCTCCACACTGTTTTCCACAGTGGCCACACCAGTTTGCATTCCTGCCGGCAGCGCAAGAGGGTTCCTTTTCCTCCACATCCTTGCCAACACCTGTTGTTTCTTGTATTGTTGATGTTAGCTGTTGTGACAGGTGTGAGGTGATGATGAATGATGCTGAGCATCTTTTCATGGGTCTTTTGGCCATCTGGATGTCCTTGGAAAAAGGTCCGTTTGTGTCTTCTGCCCTTTTGTTAATTGGATTATTTGTTCTGTGGGTGTTGAGTTTTATAAGTTCTTTATATAGTTTGGATACTAACCTTTTATCAGATATGTCATTTGGAAATATCCTCTCCCATTTGTAGGGAGGATTTAGTTTTGTTGTTTCCTTTGCTGTGCAGAAGCTTTTTATTGGATTTTTTTATTTTTAAATTTTATTTATTTTTTTCTAGAGAGGGAGGGGGAGGGAAAGAAAAAGAATCCCAAGCAGGCTCCACACACAGCACAGAACCTGACCCTGGGCTCTGTCTCACAACCCTGAGATCATGAGTGAGCCAAAATCAAGAGTCGGACACATAACTGACTGAGCCACACAGGTGCCCTGGAAGCCTTTTATTTTGATGTAGTCCCAGTAGTTTATCTTTGCTTTTTGTTTCCCTTGCCTCAGGGGACCTAGCTAGAAGAATGTTGCTGTGGCCAGCGTCAGAGAAATTACGGCCTGTGCTCTTTTCTAGGATTTCTATGGTTTCAGGTCTCACATTTAGGTCTTTAATCCATTTTTGAATTTATTTTTGTGTATGATGTAAGAAAGTGGTCAAGTTTCATTCTTTTGTATGTTGCTATCTGGTTTTCCCAGCACCATTTGTGGAAGAGACTTTCTCCTGTTGGGTATTCTTCCCTGCTTTGCTGAACGATGAGTTGATCACACAATTGTGGGTTTGTCTCTGGGTTTTCTGTTCTGGTCCATTGATCTGTGTGTCTGTATTTGTGCCAGTACCATGTTTTGATGACTACAGCTTTGTAATACAACTTGAAGTCCGGAATTTTGATGCCTCCAGCTTTGCTTTTCTTTTTCAAGATTGCTTTGGCAATTTGGGGTCTTTTATGATTCCATATAAATTTTAGGATTATTTGTTCTAGTTCTATGAAAACTGCTGCTGGTATTTTGATAGGGATTGCATTGAATGGGTGGATTGCTTTGGGTGGTGTAGCCATTTTAACAACATTTGTTTTTCTAATCCATGAGCATGGAATGTTTCTCCATTTCTTTGTGTTGTCTTGAATTTCTTTTATGACTGTTACAGTTTTCAGAGTACGGGTCTTTCACTTCTTTGGGTAGGTTTATTCCTAGGTATTTTATTATTTTTGGTATAATTGTAAATGAGATTGTATTCTTATTTTCTCCTTCTGCTGCTTCGTTATTGGTGCATAGAAATGCAGCAGATTTCTTTACATTGATTTTGTATCCTGATTTCTTACATTGATTTAGTTTATCAGTTCTAGCAGTCTTTTTAGGTTTTCTGTATGTAGTATTATGTCATCTTCAAGTACTGAACGTTTTACTTTTTCATGGCCTTTACATTTTTTAAACTTTAATGTCAGTGTCTTTTGAAAAAGATCTTCCCCAATCTTGCTATCTTAATACAGCTGTTTTTCTTTTTACTTAGTTGTAATTTTAGTGTGTATGCTATTTTTTCTGATATTTTAACTTGGTGTATATTATAAATATTATGTAGTTTCTAAGTGATCTTCATTTTTGCTTTTTAATGACTGTGAAATGTTGGCATCCTGTTCCCTGAGGCCCCATTTCTTGAATCATTCCCTGTTGCTGAATGATTAGGCTGTTCCCTGCCCCCTCCTCTTTAAACTAATATAGATAGTAGTGTAAGGAAAAAACATCCTGATTAATGTAACATTTTCTTTCTGTTAAATTATTTTTTATAGGAATGAATTCTTGGTTCCAAGCATTTTTCTCTCTTCTACTAAGTATCATTAGTTTATAAAGGGATCATGTTAATGATGTTTGCCATATTTGGTTCAGTGGTACCAATTTTACCGTAACATGAAGCATAAAGAAACAAGGTTCTGGGGATGGCAAGGAGGATACAAGGAAAATAACTAGATAAGCACATGGGGGTAGATCCTGATGGGCTTTGTTGGAGTGATGTCCTGCTTTGCTTACAGAGTGGGAGCTCACAGAGGTTTTTAAACAGAGGAGTGCTGTGAATAGACTGGTGTTGTAGAAGGTGAACTGGTGACAGTTGGAGGTCTGGTTAGAGAGAGTGAAGGCTGGAGGCGGAGGGACCAGCCAGAAGAGTGTCACTGTGCACGCAGTGGCCCAGGCAAGAAGAGGATGGGTTCGGGAGATTGGGACTGACACACATCATTGGCTGTGGGAGTAAATGGGAGGAAGGATTAAAAAATTGGTCTGAGAAGGCTGTTAATAATTCAGATGACTGGGCGGATGGTGGCACTATTAATTGAGAAGGGGAATACGGCAGGAGCTCATTTCATGCCTGATGGTCTCAATTTCCTTTCTAATGTAGAAGAGAGAGTGTGCAGTTTGTGATCCATCTGTGTTTCCAATCCCCTGTGACATAGGGCCCCCGGGAGTGAGGATGAGATGGGGGACTCAGAGAGCAGGAGAGAACTGTGCCTGGACAGGAACGGGGGCTGTTGTTTCTTCCTTTGACACTTTAGGAGAGGAGGCTGGAGCTCGAGTATGTGGGGAAGCAGTGGGTGAGGTGGGACTTCACAGAAAATAAGCAAGTGATGGTCAAACATGTAGATGTGGTTGGAGCTTCAAAGAACATTGAGAAGAAGCCTTACTTGGAAGCCTTGAATATTTCTCTTCAGTTGGTGGGGGAGAGCCTGCCACCATCCTGTGTCCATAGTTTCTTTCACCTAATGCTTCAGACAGGCTTTATGTCCAACAAGCAGGTTGGTGCCATCTAAGCTGTGAATGAACTTAAGTTTTCTCTGCCTGGGACGCCTGGGTGGCTCAGTCGGTTAAGCGGCTTCCTTGGCTCGGGTCATGATCCCAACGTCCTGGGATCAAGTCCCACATCAGACTCCTTGCTTGGCGGGGAGCCTGCTTCTTGCTTTGCGTTTGTCTGCCTGTGCTCTCTCTCTCTCTCTCTCTGACAAATAAATAAATAAATCTTTAAAAAAAAAGAAAAAAAGTTTTCTCTGCCTTACTGGGTTCTCTCTCTTTATTTCAGTTTCCACAGAGCCCGTAGAAACCTCTCGATGGACAGAAGAAGAAATGGAAGTTGCTAAAAAAGGTAAGTTAGAGTTCTTCAGGGTTTTGGTTGGGTTGGGATGGGCTCTTCAGGGTTATTAGTAATAAATCAGATGGAGTGGATATTTTTTAATTGGAAAAAGAAGAAAGTTCTTCTGCGGTAGTCAACAGAATTTAGAGGTAGAATTGAGTTCTTTATGATGGGGTGGTGCCCTCTCAGGTAATACTGCTGTGCCTTGCTTAAGAGGCCCACTTTTGAGGAATTTAAGATTCTCTGCACAGTTTTATTTTGAATGTCATTTTGTTAGAGAGCAAGTGGACTATTTTCACTCTTCCAGAATAGCTGTGATTCAGTGTTTTGGAGGGTATTTAAGTATAAAGAGTCTATATTTTCTATTATTTAAAAGTTGGATTTAAGGGGCGCCTGGGTGGCTCAGTGGGTTAAGCCTCTGCCTTCGGCTCAGGTCATGATCCCAGGGTCCTGGGATCGAGCCCCGCATCAGGTTCTCTGCTCAGTGGGGAGCCCGCTTCCTCCTCTCTCTCTGCCTGCCTCTCTGCCTACTTATGATCTCTGTCTGTCAGATAAATAAATAAAATCTTTAAAAAAAAAGTTGGATTTAATAGCATGGTTCCTGTCTCCTCAGTTTGTATTTCATAAGGCATTTGGTTATAAATTAGTAAGATTTGCATTGCAATTCAGAGGAGAAGGCATGAACTTTGGAGCCAGAAAAAGGTTTGAATTTTGTCTTTCCTACTCATGGCTGTGTGGCCCTCACCTTATTCTGGAACATTACAAATCTTTTTCTGTTCTTGCTTGTTAACATAGAATAATTTGAAATTGAGGTAAAATTTCTAATAGGATAAATAGGTGGTTTATAAATAAACAGTAGTTTGTGCTTTAAATAAAACAATTTTGAGAAAGATTAGCCAATTCTTTTTGGAGTTAAGTATTTACCTTATAATTCTAAAGAGAAATTATTGTAAATAAGTTGACCTCTGACACATTTCCGATTTATTTTCTATTTAATAATGAATGATACATTTAAGAGTTGTATAAACCAACGTTACCAAAAATATAGCAGTTTAATGTGTTCTGTGTTCAAAATATTTTTTTTAAAGATTTTATTTATTTATTTGACAGATCACAAGTAGGCAGAGAGGCAGGCAGAGAGAGGAAGGGAAGCAGGCTCCCTGCTGAGCAGAGAGCCCGATGCGGGGCTCAATCCCAGGACCCTGGGATCATGACCTGAGCTGAAGGCAGAGGTTTTAACCCACTGAGCCACCCAGGCGCCCCTGTTCAAAATATTTTATTTGATGATTATTTGCCGTGATTAGGAAATTTGTGACTTGTCATGATTACAGGTATAACTTTTTAAAAGAGTCACATTAAGAAAAAAGATTCACATTCTCATCCGATTATCAGAATGTTATAATGGAGTAAGGCAATAGTAGCTATATCATAGAGTGATTTTTTTCAGGTAGATATACCTCCATAGGACTGTTTTTAGTCTCTGCTCTTCTCAGTTCTGTTCATGTATCAGAAGGATTTGGAAATGATCTTCCAGTTGTCATTAAGGAAGCTACCTTCATCAGCCTTGGAAAACTGTTTTCTATAAATTGTTAAATTTGTACTGTAAATTCATGCTTGGATACACCTGTATCTAAAGTATATCGCAGTCTGTATAGCTCTCTGTGTGTACATGCATTTATATACCCATATTCCTTGCAAATGGGTATGGCATGTATATATATTATTTGGTTAAAAAGTATCAGGTTGCATAGTTTCCTGTGATGTGTTGTCTTCCCACAAGTTTGTTGATGTTGCTGTTTTTAAAACTGGTTAATTTTTTTGAGGGCATTTCTTGATTGTGAATGGATTGAAGACATGCTGATTATAAATGTAGCCGTATATATCTTTATTTTGTGTTATATCTTATTTTACAAGATTACCTTATTAATTTTTCATTGATATACTGTTTACAAAGACTTAGAAGTGTCTAATCCTCAGTTTACAAGTGTTTGAGTTCTTATTGTGTGTCCGATGTTGTCCTAGCTCTCTGGGAGATACAGAACAAGGATAAAGTTGAGTCCTTCCGTTAATGAGCATGTTTTAAATTTAATCCACTGAGCCACCCAGGCGCCCCGAGCATGTTTTAAATTTGATTGGCAAAATAGAGCTGTCAGTGAATTTCATGTCAATAGATATTTAAATAAGTATTAAAATATATGAATAAATAATTGAAAACACATTTTTAGTGTTAATGATTTTGAATATTGTAAGTTGATTTTTATTCTTTCTCTTGTTTGCTTTATCAGGTGATTGTTCATTAATCTTTGGTCGTTTTTCAAATATAGGTCTTGTAGAACATGGTCGTAACTGGGCAGCAATTGCCAAAATGGTGGGAACTAAAAGTGAAGCGCAATGCAAAAACTTCTATTTTAACTATAAAAGGCGACACAATCTTGACAACCTTTTGCAACAGCATAAACAGAAAGTGAGTATATCAGAGGTAGTGAATCATTTATTTATTATTATTTTTTAACTGATTTAGTTTTTAACCGATAGTTTCTTTGTTTCACTGTGTTTCTGAGCTTCAAATACTGCTTTTGAGGGAGAGTTCTTTATATCTTGTATTTTTATTTATTACATTTACCTGTGAAGGACGCACTAGTTTCTTGGCACAAGTTGCCTTTTTCTCTGATTACTGCCCGGGGAACAAAATTCATGTTACTAGTAATGGCAGTTCAGTACTTTTGAATTACCATAGATGGGATTTGAAAAATACAAATATTTTGGATTTTGAATTGAAAACTTTAGTTGGAGTTCTGTTGACCTTGTTGAATGAATTGATAGGGCATATTAAAACCATTTTCTCAGAAAAAGACCCTGAGATAAATAATAAAACCAGAAAGTATAATTTTTTTTTTTTAAATATTTTACTTATTTATTTGACAGATAGAGATCACAAGTAGGCAGAGAGGCAGGCAGAGAGAGACAGGAGGAAGCAGGCTCCCCGCTGAGTAGAGAACCCGATGCGGGGCTCGATCCCAGGACCCTGAGATCATGACCCAAGCCGAAGGCAGAGGCTTTAACCCACTGAGCCACCCAGGTGCCCCTCAGAAAGTATAAATTTATTGAAAATTCTTTAACGAAGAAGTTCCAGTGCTCTCAGAGTCTACAGAGCTCTTTGAGGATTCCATGGGGCCAAAACTGTTTTTGTAAAAATATTAAGATGTTACTTGACTTTTTTCCACTGTGTTAGATTTGCATGGATGGTGTCAAAGAAAATGAGAGAAAATGCTGGTGCCTTAGCATGAATCATGGCAGGGCACCGCTGTGCTAAATACTCAGTGTATTCATCATCTCGGGCATTTACAGTTTAACAACAAATATGCCAATTTCACTTGTCCTTGGCAAAGCAGTACAAATTAGCTTTATTAAATCTTGACCCTTGAGTACATGTGTTTGATGAAATGAGAAGTGTGCATAAAGCCCTTCGGTTCTGTACCAGAATATGCTGGTTATGTCGAGGGAAAGTACTTTTGCAGTTGTTTGAGTTCCAAGCTGACTTCGCCTCCCTTTTTTATGGAGTTTCAGTTTTAATTGGAAAAATGACAGAAAAGCTATGGTTTTTCAGACTTGGATCCTTGGCAGACATTTTCTTGAAAATGAGTGAGACTGTCTTTCAAAGAAAGCAAGCAGAAGTATTGTTGCCACTTTTAAACTTCAAGCTTTTAAGCAAAAATTAGAATTTTGGAAAATTTGTCTTCCTCACTGTAACACCCAAAGACTTTTCTGATGAGATCAGTGGTAATAATAACTAATATGATATATATTTTTTTAAGATTTTATTTATTTATTTGACAGACAGATATCACGAGTAGGCAAAGAGGCAGGCAGTGGGTGGGGGGAAGCAGGTTCCCTGTTGAGCAGAGAGCCTGATGTGAGGCTTGATCCTAGGACCCTGAGATCATGACCTGAGCTGAAGGCAGAGGCTTAGCCCACTGAGCCACCCAGGTGCCCCCTAATATGATATTTTGATAAACAGTGAAATTATATGCAGATTTGAAAAATCTGTGTAACTCCATAATTTCCAGATGACCAGTTTGTGATTCACAATGGATGTTATGTATGGATAGAAAATGTACAAAATACTTTTTAATACACCAAAGTTCAAGATGGATAAATGGATTTTAATAGAGTACAGAACATTTATTGATATGGTTTCAGATTTCATATTGCAGTTACCCTTTAAGAGATGACTACTTGCTGAATTTTGGTACAATACCAAAGAATAATAACCATGGTCATTTGAAAAGATTGTTAAAATATGTTTCCCTTTTCAACTACATATCTCTGTGAGGCCAGACTTTTTTTTTTTTTTTTTTTTTTGGTAGTAGGCTCCACACCTAACATGGGTGGGGCTTGAACTCACAACCCTGAGAGCAAGAGTCACATGCTCTACCGACTGAGCCAGCCAGGGGGCCCCCAGACTTTTTTTTTACATGTATACTTCAGCCAAAATAATACTGTGCAGATTAGATTATATGTAGAAGCACATTTGAAAATTGTGCTGTCTCTGTGAAGGCAAACATTAAAAGAAATTTCCAAAAACATTGAAAAAGCTACTTTTCACTAAATTATCAAACTTTTGTTTTGGAATATAGTTATTTTGTATTAATGTTTTTATGTTGACATGTAATAGGTTTATTGTTATTTTTAAATGAATTATATTTTAAATGTTTTTGCTTTAATTCAAATATGGTAAGTATCATTATATCTGTCTCATGAATAGAACGTGCTTAGAGTCTTGAATGCTTTTTAAGAGTGCTGTATCCTTAGACCAGAACATTTTGAGACTCACTGAAGAAGGATAGAATGGGTAATAAAAGGGTAGATATTTAAATTTGTTAGGGTTTGAACTTTTAGTAAATAAGAGTGTATGAAGTATGACATTGATTTAAAAAGTTATATAGAAAGGACCTTTTAATATTAAAAATGAAGATGTAGGGGCGCCTGGGTGGCTCAGTTGTTAAGCATCTGTCTTCTGCTCAGGTCATGATCCCAGGGTCCTGGGATCGAGCCCCACATCGAGCTCCCTGCCTGGCGGGAAGCCTGCTTCTCCCTCTCCCACTCCCCCTGCTTGTGTTCCCTCTCTCGCTGTGTCTCTGTCAAATAAATTAATAAAATCTTTTAAAAAAAATGAAGAAGTAAAGGTTAAAAATGTGTTGTAGCAATTAAAAGGGAAGAAAATAAACATAACAAAAGGTCTGCTGACAAGAGAGACTTGACTTTATCAAATACTATCATAAAATGTTTGGGGAGAAAAGTAAAGAATAAATCAGACATGTTTTTAAAAGATAAGTCAGGGTTCGGGGCACCTGGGTGGCTCAGTGGGTTAAGCCTCTGCCTTTAGCTCAGGTCACGATCTCAGGGTCCTGGGATCGAGCCCCGCATCGGGCTCTTTGCTCGGCGAGGAGCCTGCTTCCCCCTCTCTCTCTGCCTGCCTCTCTGCCTACTTGTGATCTCTCTCTCTCTCTCTCTATAAAATAAATAAATAAAAAAATCTTAAAAAAAAAAAAAAAAAGATAAGTCAGGGTTCTCCGGAGAAACAAAACCAACGGTGTGTGTGTGTGGAGAGAGAGCAAGAGAGAGAATATGAAGATTTATTTTAAGAAATTGGCTCCTGTGATTGTGAGTGCTTAGATCTGATGGTGAAGGCTGGCAGGCTGGAGACTCAGGAAAGAGTTGCACCTGGAGTCCAGAGGTGATCTGCTGACAGGTTATCTTCTTGCTGGGGGTGGGGATGTAGAGGGGGAGAGGAGGGAGCCATCAGTCTTAGTTCTGTTAAGGCCATCAGTTGATTGGGTGAAGCACCCGCGCCCCCCTCCCCCCAACATTCTGGAGAGTCATCTGCTTGTTAATCTCATCTAAAAAACACCTGCACAGAAACACCCAGGATAATGTTTGGCCAAATGTCTGAGTGCTGTGGCCCAGTCAAAATGGCACATAAAATTACCCATCACAAATGTCTTTAAAACTTCTTGTTCTAATCATTTTAATTACAATGGAAATAATAGGGACTGTAGGCTTCCAGTTTTTTTAGTGTTTTATCATTTTCTTTCTTTTCTTTTTTTAAATTTTATTTGACAGAGACACAGCGAGAGAGGGAACGGAAGCAGGGGGAGTGGGGGAAGGAGAAGCAGGCTTCCAGCCAAGCAGGGAGCCCCATGCCGGGCTCCATCCATCCCAGGACCCTGGGATCATTACCTGAGCTGAAGGCAGACGCTTAATGACTGATCGTCCCAGGTGCCCCTAGAGTGTTCTGTCTTTTTCAAAAAGGTTTCAAGAAAACATGACAAAATGTCTAATATCTATTAAAATGCAGTGCAAGATACATAGGTGTTACATTTCCATAGGTTTGAATTATTACATTAAAAATTAGTGAGTACTAGGGCGCTTGGGTGGCTCAGAGGGTTAAGCCTCTGCCTTCAGCTCAGGTCATGATCCCAGGGTCCTGGGATCAAGCCTCCCATCGGGCTCGCTGCTCAGCAGGGAGTCTGCTTCCCCTTCTCTCTCTCTCTGCCTGCCTCTCTGCCTCCTTGGGATCTCTGTCAAACAAATAAATAAAATCTTTAAAAAAAATAAAAATTAGTACTATCATATAGTGAAGGAAATATTTGGAGAAATAGAAGTTGATTGCATGTGAACAGAGGAATGTCACATGGTGGTGGTGAAACACTGTCTCTTCTATATTCATCAGTGGAAATTCCAAACAGCATGGGTAGATATTGGCAAAGAAGGGGTATAGCTTTGACACTGGAAAAATCCCTATAAGAGTGATTATCTGATGCCTAAAAATATTGGAGTCTTCATAGTCTTTCTAAAGGTTTTTAAAGAGCATGGCCAGAGGATTCTCCCCATGCATTTTTTTTTTTTAAGATTTTATTTATTCATTTGACAGAGATCTCAAGCAGGCTCCCTGCTGAGCAGAGAGCCCGAGGCGGGGCTGGATCCCAGGACCCTGAGATCATGACCTGAGCCGAAGGCAGAGGCTTTAACCCATTGAGCTACCTAGGCGCCCCTCCCCTTGTATTCTTGTGAGGAATGTAGTGATTATTTTGTTTAGCCTCAGAATTAGATCTAGCTCTACAGTGGACACTGGGGTATGCTTTCTTCCTCTTGACTTAGTTACTGCTTTTAGGTTGGATCGTAGCATAGAATTTTATTTTATTTTTTTTAAGATTCTTATTTATTTATTTATTTGACAGAGATCACAAGTAGGCAGAGGGAAAGGAAGGGAAGCAGGCTCCCCGCTGAGCAGAGAGCCCGATGTGGGGCTCGATCCCAGGACCCTGGGACCATGACCTGAGCCCAAAGCAGGGCCTTAACCCACTGAGCCACCCAGGCACCCCCTAGCATAGAATTTTAACAATCAGGATAGCAATAATTTATTTTCCTCTGTGAGTAGTGTCCTCGGGGTGGGGGTCCTGTAGCTAAAGTCTGGTGAGTATAGGCTCAGTAAGAGGCAGAGAACAGAGCAGTGTCAGGGCTGGGATTCCCAGGTCTGCAAAGACAGGAGACCTTAAGTTTCATAGTTAGCAACATGAGATAAAAATATAATAAATAGCTGATGTCTTACACTTAAATACGTACACGTATGCTCTTACAGATCTGTGATCCCAGTAGAAGAATGAGCAGTTTTATGTAAACACATTGATTGCGGAAGGAAAAATCCCGTTAAAGAAAAAGGGAATTTGTCCTCATAATAGCAAAGGCAGTGACACCGATGATCCGTTGTTGCTTATGAGAGCACATAATTCTTCTGTTAGAGAAGGATGGTTATTGCAGCATTATTAACAGCGCAAAACTTTAAAATTGCCTTAATACCTTAAAATAGGAGAATTTTAAATATCTGTTGGTACAGAGTGTTTTTATGGAATTATCAATAAATATAACATTTTTGAAGAATTTATAATGAGTGGGATAGGTAACTACATTGGGCAATCCTAGTTTTATTTACATGTACTATACATAAACATATATGCATACACGCAGATAAAAGACTGAAAAGAAGTGTATCAGTATAGTCAGAATCTCTGGCTGGTGCAATTATGAGCCATTATTGTTTTGTTTTTCTTTTTTTTTTTTTTTTAAGATTTTATTTATTTGACAGACAGAGATCACAAGTACGCAGAGAGGCAGGCAGAGAGAGAGGAGAAAGCAGGCTCCCCACTGAGCAGAGAGCTCAATGCGGGGCTCGATCCCAGGACCCTGAGATCATGACCCGAGCTGAAGGCAAAGGCTTTAACCCACTGAGCCACACAGGCGCCCCTGTTTTATTTTTCTTAACAATTTTCTGTGTCCTCTACATTCTAACGAATATCTTATTTTTAGTAGAAAACAAATGCATGTTATTTTTATTAGAAAAATACATTATTTGAGAGGGAAAAATAGCAAGAGTTTTGTGAATTTTGGCTCTTGGTACATATATGGTGGCGAGTAGTTTGAAAAAAGGTTCAAATATAACTTTTGGTCAGTTTGATGAGACCGATCCGTCCACACAGAAGGCCAGTTAGTGGTTCCGTAGAAGCAACCGAATATCCACCAGAACAGTTGTCAACAGGCAGCCTTCTTGTTCAGTGTGTGTGTATCCGTGTTCTGTGTTATTTCAGATGTGAGTTTTCCTTTGTTTCCTTTCAGCTATTTAAATCATAAATAATCCAACGCTCTTTTGCTCCTTCAGACTTCACGAAAGCCCCGTGAAGAGCGAGACGTGTCCCAGTGCGAAAGTGTAGCTTCCACTGTTTCTGCTCAGGAGGACGAAGATATCGAAGCTTCTAATGAAGAAGAAAATCCAGAAGACAGCGAAGGTATCTTAAAATCTTAAATTTAGTTGCAACTTCTACTAGTTCAAATTACCTAATTATTAGCTTAGTCATTTAAGAATTGCTTCATTAAGGAAAGAGTATATTCAGTATTTTCATAGAGACCTTATGCTTGAGCACAATGTATTTATTCATTCAGTCAACAAATATGTATGTAGCACCTGTGATGGTCCTGTTGCTACAACCAGAAGATCTTTAAAATGGCAGTTCCGGGGTGCCTGGGTGGCTCAGTCAGTTAAGCGGCTGGCTCTTGATTTTGGCTCAGGTGGTGGTCTCAGAGTCGTGAGATTGAGCCCCACAACGAGCTCTGAACCGAGCATGGAGCCTGCTTGAGATTCTCTCTCTCCCTCTGCCCCTCCCCCCCACTCACGCTCGCTCTCTCTCTCAAAAATAAATAAATAAATAAATAAATAAATAAAAATAAAATTTAAGAAATAAAATAAAATGGCAGCCCGGCATCAGTACGCTGTCCGTGCATCAATGTCACTGCCACCTGTATGTGTCCGGTTAGTATCATTGATTCCGTTTCTCTTTATTGCAATGAGTTTGATTTATTTCTGTTCTTAAAATGACTCACGTATGTCATATTTATGTTTTTGTGTAAAAAGAATTAATGTTGCTAGAAGCCCCGGTAGAAAAGAATGTCAACCCAAGAAACATAAGACAGAAATAAAATCTTTTTTGTCGCTTGAACAAGTTAATGACTACTTCCCGAAAAAGTAAATATTTTCTTGAGTTTTTGCTAGTTAAAAGTTCCTAATTCATTTCAATTTGCATTACTGTTAAAGTTTCTATAGATTTCTTTTGTGAATTGAAGTGGGAATTTTCTTCGAAGTGGGAATTTTCAGCGATTTTAGTAGCTCTTTATATATAATATCTTACACATGTTCATATGTTGTATACACAAATATTTTCTCCATCTCATTCGCTTTTTGTTTTATTTTAAATTACCAGAGCTTAAATTTTGTATGTAATTAGAGCTGCTTAAATACATTACTTTGAAGACACTCCTATTTTAAGCTGAGGAAGTTCTATACCTTCCAGGAGTTTCAGAAACAGTAGATTTCATTTTATTTTTTTCTGCAAGTTGTTGTTGGCTTTGAACTTAAATTTTGTTTTGATTGGGTTTTGGCTTTGAACATTAAGTAGCTTTTTTTCTGTGAGGTTTTGTGGAAAATGAGGCCCGTGTGGCAGGAATGAAGAGAATACTGGAGCAGCAGAGTTTTGGTAAGATTTGGCTTTTAAAAAGCTCCCTCTGGCGTCGTTGTAGAGACATTGGTCTGAGGTGGAAGATAGGGAGAGTTGCTTCTGGACTACAGGGGCAGTCGAGCAGTTGAACACAAGTGGCTGGACTCAGGGGATGTTTTTAGAGAGAAAATCTGTGATACTTGTCTGCATAGGATATGGGGATTAAAGAGAGGAGAAGTAAAAGATTATCCCTTAGAGGTTTCTGGTTTAATTAGTAAAAAACAGAAAAGTCCACGGACTTAGTCTAGTGTAGGAAATACTGAATTTGTGATTCCTTTGAAATACCTGAGTAAAGATGTCAAAGATTAAAACTGTATTTTATATCAAGTGAAACCAAGGATGTGGGGGAAAGGTCAGGGTTACAATGTTAAGTTAAAAGTCCATGTAATGTTACTCTAGAATTTTCCTGTCTAGTGCAGTACACACTAGACATATGTGGCTATTGAGCTCTTGAAATGTGGCCGTCCAAATTGAGATGGGCTGAAAATGTAAAATGTAATCAGATTTTGGAGACATAGTACCAAGAAAAGTAAAAATCTTATTACTAGTTTTCTATATTACTATATTTCCACATGATTACATGTTAAAAAGATAGTATTTCAGTCCTGTTGGGTGAAATAAAATACGTTGTTAAACCTAATTTATCTCTTTTTGTTTTTTTAATGTGGCCACCGGAAAAATGAAAATTTTAGGCAGATGTAGCTCATATTATGTTCCTGTTGGATGGTGCTGTTTTAGACTGTCAGACCTCCTGGGTCAAAGGAAAAGCACGCCACAGGCTGGTAGAAATAAACCAAATACCATTTTATGGGAATGGTTTCTTGTTTAGTTTTGGTTTTGCATCTGTCTTCATTTTTCAAATTTAATATAACTTTCATTCATTCATTCATTCATTTATATTTATTTATTTAAAAAATGTTTTTAAGAGTTCTTATTTATTCAAGTAATCTCTACACCCAGCGTGAGGCTCGAACTCACGACCCTGAGATCAAGAGTTGTACGTGCCAGTGATGGAGCCAGCCAGGTGCCCCTCATATAAATTATTTTTAGATATTAAAAGCTCTTATGCTTTCAGTTTCAGAAGGTGAGGACCATTTGACCTCTCCCTTTCATGCTCTGTGAACAAACACTCTAGCTTCCCAGTGGCCTTAAGACTTCACTGAGGCCATCTAAGGAGTATCATTCGTCCCAAACAACTACTTTCAAGCATGGCTTCTGTCACCACGTGAAACATGTTCATTATCAGATTTTTATGCTGTATCATTATCTTTAAGGTGCTGAAAATAGTTCTGATACAGAAAGTGCTCCTTCTCCTTCACCAGTTGAAGCTGTCAAGCCCAGCGAGGATAGCACTGACAATGCGACTTCTCGAGGAAACACCGAACCTGGGGCCGAGCTCGAGTCCACCACGGAACCCGCACCCAGTGCATCTCCCTCCTCTGCAGCTCAGAGTGCAAAACCCGTGGAAAGTGAAAGTGTGGAGACACAGGCGAGCGACAGCATCCCCGCGGAGGCAGCAGAGCCGATGGACGTTGAGCGTCAGGAGCACAGTGCTGAAGTGCCTTCCGTTATCGATCTCCCCACGACGACCAAATCAGACTCTGGAGACGTCGAGATGAGGGCACCAGAAAACAACCCATCTAAAGTCGAAGGTGATACCAAAGAAAGAGACCTAGAGAGAGCCAGCGAGAAGTCGGAGCCTAGAGATGAGGATTTGGTGGTGGCCCAGCAGATAGGCGCCCAGAGGCCGGAGCCCCAGTCGGACAATGACTCTAGCGCCACCTGCAGTGCGGACGAAGATGTGGATGGAGAGCCCGAGAGGCAGAGGTGAGATTCGCTCCTCTATGATTATCCTGTGCTTTACTCTGGCGGAGGCTGACTGAGTCACAGGGTGCTGGCTGCTGGGATTATTCTCGTGTGAATAGCGGCAGCTCAGAGGTGGTCCACATGCTTTTAATACTGGGTCATGAAGCCGTTCGTCTGTTTCAGTAACCGAGAACAACTGTGCGATTGTTCGTTTCCAATGAAAAAGATAATGCTTTTCTACACTGGTTGTTACATGCATTTCATATAGCAAAGAAGGGGCTTTCATCTAACAAAGTTTGTGATCTGAGCCCTGGATGACTGCCATTCCTGGTGTCGGAAGTGGTAGGATGTGGTGGTGAAGGCAGAGGCAAGAGGCATTGGCTTGTTTGCGCCAAGACTATACGGCCTCAGAGCAAGGCCTGCTGTACCTGTGTATTAGATGATAGAAAATGTTGACAGGAGAAACATGTTACGTGTTCTGAAAATATTTTAGAAAGCATAATTTAGATACAAGATTGTGGTAATTATATGATCACTTTGTATAGCAGTTAAAATTTTAGATTACTAATTTAAAATATATATAATACAGATTAATATAGAACTACTTTTAGTCATTAAATTCATAATATAAAAATCTATCCTACCTTTATGGTTTTTATAAAAATTACAGTAATGATGACAGTAAAATTATAGGAAGAGATACTGCTTTATTTAATATATGTACTTGCCTTGGGATTTCCCTCTCCATGAAAGAAATAGAATCACCTAGGATCACAGTAGAACATTTGATTGGTACACATTCCAGAAATGAATTTGACTAAAATATCATTTAATCAGAAACTCAATTCAACTCTTTTTTTTCTCCCCCCGCCCACTTTTTAATAAGAAAGAGGCAAATAAGCCACTCAGCGGAGAGCCAGATTCTCTTCATCTAAGATGAGGATTGTCTGTGTTTTCCACTATTGGTTTTAGTAACTTTATTTATAAATGAAGGAAAAATTAGGATGATGGTAATCTTCAAGGAGGAACATCTTAAGAGCTGAACATGATAGTAGTCTTAAAATTCAGAAATTCCTTGTAAATACATGGTGGTCTTTGAGTAATGCTCTGTGTCTACATCACATCCAAACTGTTAAAATAACACTTTCACTTTTCTTTCTTTTCTTTTTTTTTTTAAGATTTTATTTATTTATTTGACAGAGATCACAAGTAGGCAGAGAGGCAGGCAGAGAGAGAGGAGGAAGTAGGTTCCCTGCTGAGCAGAGAGCCCGATGTGAGGCTTGATCCCAGGACCCTGAGATCATGACCGGAGCCGAAGGCAGAGGCTTAACCCACTGAGCCACCCAGGCGCCCCCACTTTCACTTTTCTACATCTTTAATACCGTCTTTATTCTTCACGTGAAATGTTGTTTTCTTTTATACATTCTAATTTTCTTATCAGTTTGTATTTTTTAAAAATGTTCGTCTTCCCCCCAATAACATTGGAAAGTCTGATCCAGCCTGAAAGGTATGGCATTAGTGTATGATCCCCCCAGTTCGCATACTGGGTGTCGCAAACTCCAGTGGAGGTGCTGAAACTGAGTGAAGCAGGCAGAGTGTAGGATGGTGGAGGCTGTGGGGGACAGAGCAGCACGTGCCGTTGGAAAGGGCAGCTGCTGCACGTTCAGCATGCAGATGCTGCGTGGCCATGCCGTTTCTGTGTGGCCATTTCTTTCCATTCTTGGTGAGAAACCAGGAGTCTGGAATTTGGGGTGAAATTCTCAATTTTAGAATGGTGGTGGGCAGATGTTTGAAAAAATAGCCTATGATCCTGGCAAAACATCCTGTATCAGGTAATTAGTTCGGAGTCCGTGTTAGTGGTAGATTAGGACCTAGTATTTTATAATGGAATTTATTCAGACTGGATGGTTAGATGCAGATAAATTTCAACCTATAAATCAATATAATCTTTACCTGGGAAATTAGCATTATAGGTTCCCCTTTTCCTTACTGTTCAGGTATCTTCTAAGGTTGATGTGTTGTGTGTGCACATACATATTAACTTAGAAGGAATTATGATTAGGGGTGCCTGGTGGTGCAGTCTGTTAAGTGATGGATTCCGTTTGGGCTCATGATGTGACCTCGGGGTTATGTGAGCGAGCCCTGCATTGGGCTCTGTGCCTAGCATGGAGTCAGCTTAAGATTTTCTCTTCCTCTGCCCCTCCCATTTCCTGTTCTCTGCTCTCTCTCACTCTCTAAAATAAATAAATAAATCTTTCTTAAAAAAAGGAATTATGATTACACATTTAAAGTCTTAAATATGAATACATTAATTTATCTTTTTTTATTGCCAATTGCAGACTGTTTCCTATGGACTCAAAGCCTTCATTGTTAAACCCCCCTGGATCTCTGTTGGTCTCATCCCCAATAAAACCAAATCCACTGGACCTGCCGCAGCTTCAGCACAGAGCTGCCGTTATCCCGCCAATGGTAAGTTTTCAAAGTGAATAGAGAAGTGAAGTTGAGAAACAAAGACCTTCAGAGACGTTTCCTCTCTTCTTTAATCAGTACTTGATTTCTTGAAAAAATTATGGTGCAAAACACACAACATAAAATTTATCCTCTTACCTGTTTTTAAGTATATGGTTCAGTAGTACTAAGTATATTCACGTTGTTGTGAAATAGATCTCCAGAACTTTTTCATCTTCCAGAAGTGAAACTTTCTTCCGATTAAAGCACAAGGCTCTCTTTCTCCTCCCCCCAGCTCCTGACAGCTACAGTTCTACTTTCTGTCTCTGTGAATTTGGCTAGATACCTCATATAAGTGGAATCACAGGGTATTTGTCTTTTGTGACTGGCACGTTTCACTCAGCATAAAGTCCTCAGGGTTCATCCAGGTGGAGTCATAATCTCCTTCCTTTCCTTTCGAGGACTGAGAATATCCCATTGTATGTATATGCCACATTTTGTTTAGCCATTCAGTCATTCGGCTGTTTGCTTTTTCAAATGGATTCATTGTGATGGTTGACTGAAATGGTGATTTCCATTTCAGGGGAAAAAAAAAAACCCACCAAAGAAGTATATAATTCTTTAGCCATAAATATTTGTAAGCTTTGTTTTTGTTTTGTTTGTTTTCCTATAAGACAGTAGCAGAATTAATATATAACTAGATTTTGAACGTTTAGAATGAATTCTAGAGATTACGGCTAACTTCAGTATACAATTCCAAATTTAGTTTTATTTACATTTTACTTGAGTAATCTCTACAAGTTTGACTCTCTTTTGACACTGAATTCCAAACAAGGGTGTTGCTCCTTTACTTAGGAATGTTTTCGCTCTTGCTTCACTAGAGAGGATAAAAATTTGTTCTGTCTCACATGATAATTGATAAAAGTTAAGTGTGTGCTTATGATAGACTCCAAAAAAAAAAATCATTAAACATTTGTTCATTCATTGATTTACTCAAATGGACTTTTATTAAGTGTCCACCCAGTTCAAGACAACATTGTTAATGCTGTATGGAATATTTATATATTGTAATCTTTAACTTCAAAAAACATAGAGATTGCTCTTGATCGTGAGACATAGAAAAATATATAATAAACTCAAAGTGGATTATAAAAATGTGATGATGCTCTGTTAAGTTTAAAAAGGTAGTATGGTCATTTCAGAGGAAGGAGAGCTTCCTTCTTAATGAGACAACTAAAGAAGACTCCGCATAAGAAATAATATTTTGGTTGGACCAAAACAGTTCATTTGGCTTTAGAGCAAAAGGAGGAAGAGCCATGTTTACATACAAGCCAAAGCACAAAGGCAAGAAAATTCTGTGTATGTTTTGGACTCAGTGAAAAATTCTACTTATAGTGTGAAAAACACTGCGGAAGTCTTTATTTAGATAATAGGTTCTAAAAAACTCAGATCTCTACTCTTCCCCAGAATTTTTTGTATTCGTGAAGTAATGGACTGTGTTAGAGGCTGTTTATTTAGTATTGAGCCAAACAGGTTGGGTTCTTTCCTTCCTGAAATGAGAGAGACAGAAAATAACAAAACAGCCATATTATTGTGGATTGTGCTATTGTAAGCGTTGTGTTCCCTGAAAGAAAGAACCAGGGCTGCCGTAAGGAGGAGAACGGGGAGGGACGGTTAAGGATGGCCTGTCCGAAGAGGTAACATTCAACACCCGTCCTGTTGTGTTAGTGAGTTGGTTGTGGGAGGTGAGGCGAATCAGTCAAGGTGGTCTGCCGGGTTTCTGGTCTCAGCTATTAAGGTTCCGTTTTCTAAGACGGAGGTAACTGAAGAAGCACTGAATGTAGGAAATGAACAATTCTGTTAAATGCTAGTTTAGAGGTGTTTTGAGATACCCACGTGGAGGTGTTAGGTAGCCGTGCTGTGAGTATGGGACTTGGAGCAAAGGTCTTACAAATAGAAATTGATGAGCCATTAACATATAGATGACATTTCAGTGTGCAGAAGTGGTGTGCATACCTAGAGAATCTAGAGGGGAGGGCTAGGTGTCAGGGCTGAGCCACCAGGGGTTAAACCATCAGAAGTTAAAAGCAGACTGCAGTGTTTTAATTTCTGATTTAGATCTCTCTTATCGCAATTTATGTGATTTATATTGTGTTCTGAAAGTAAATGTTCAGCACTTGAAGTATTTCATACTTGAAGATTAGTTTGACCAAAAAATGGCAAAATCCCATCAACCAGTATGTTATAGAAATAGGCATTATTTGCAACAGAGGGTCTCAATGTTATGTCGGTCATTGGCGTATTTAGATTTTTTTTCTTCCTTTAGGTTTCCTGTACCCCATGTAATATACCGATTGGAACCCCAGTGAGCGGCTATGCCCTCTACCAGCGACACATTAAAGCAATGCACGAATCCGCACTCCTGGAAGAACAGCGGCAGAGGCAAGAGCAGATAGATCTGGAATGCAGGAGTTCCACCAGTCCCTGTGGTGCCGCCAAGAGTCCAAACAGAGAGTGGGAAGGTGGGTAGAACTATCCCCGCAAAGCATTTCTCTGAAGGGAAACAAAACTATACTCCTGAGTAGTGTCCTTTGTGCTTTGTAGTTTATCTGCATGTCTGTTGATTAATTCCTCTCGTCCCCAGCACCGAACTCCTTTTACCTGACCTCGGTTAAACTTTCGAGGAATGGGGGCGCCTGGGTGGCTCAGTGGTTTAATCCGCTGCCTTCGGCTTGGGTCATGATCTCAGGGTCCTGGGATCGAGTCCCACATCGGGCTCTCTGTTCAGCAGGGAGCCTGCTTCTCTCCCTCTCTCTGCCTGCCTCTCTGTCTACTTGTGATCTCTCTCTGTCAAATAAATAAATAAAATCTTTAAAACAAACAAACAAAAAAAAAAACTTTCGAGGAATGTTAGTATTATTGACTACTCACAGGCAGCAGCAACATTGTAATGGTTTTTGTTGATACAAGTTTTCTGGTATTTATCTCTCTGCTGAAAGACTGTAAAAGCCATGCTTTGTGCTCCATTCATCTGAGTTTTCAGAGTAAGGGAGAATTGTTATCCTGTCCTCCCAGTAAATCACATGTAACCACAGGGTAATACTCATTCTCATTGATATGATGGGAGACAACTTTGTGTATTGTGCCGGTTGTACCCTGACTCACCCTTCACCCCAGCCTTCACCACTTGTGTGGCCAAGGACAAGTCCCGAAACTTTCTTTTAGTTGTCTCATCTGTAAAGTGTAAGTTACAGATCTATTTATCTGTTTCTGTATTTCCATCTTACTGAGATTATGACCCATAAGAAAGAATCAGCATTCAGTATTGTTCCGTAACACATGGCCAGCATTATTCTTTACATAATATATGTAATACATATGCAATTTATAATAATAGTGTACAGTGCATATGTAGTATAATAGATACCACAAAGGTACAGTTATCATTGTTATGTCACTGTTGTTATTTCAAGTGACAGATTTGAGTTGTACATGCTTTTTTTTTTTTAAAGCTTTTTTTTGTTTTTAAGTAATCTCTATACCCAACATGGGCCTTGAACCCACAGCCCTGAGGTCAAGACTCCCATGCTCCACCCGCTGAGCCAGTCAGGCACCCATATGCATTTTCTTTCTAGTTGGGCATGATAAGCTCAGTTTCTTTAAAAAGGTTGTGGGGTGGGGGATGATTTCTCAGTTGTAATACATTCTTTTGGCGTGGTTAAGAAATGGAACACGTGTTCTGGTTGATAGTTGACTTATGCTACAATATGCTTAGAATATAAGACTATTAAGGTCTTCATTACTATGGTTTAGTTTTTTTGGTAATGATTCAAAAGACTCTTTGCAGTACCTTACACAGATAAGTAAGAACAATTAGCTGTAGAATGTCATGCATTTCAAGGGCTATTTAATATAAAATCAGAACTGTGGTACTTAATGGATCTTGACCACCACCACCTTCTCAATGCCCGCCCCCGCCGTTTCACCAGTAATGAGTTATTAGTTATATGGTACCCTGAACCTCTTATGTTAGAGTTTTAAATACAAAATTGCTGGTGTTTTAAGTATAAATCTTATGTTCGTAAAAACGTGAACCAGAGTAGTAATACTCAGCAAGGCTGGGTGTATCATAGGTGCCAAATGAATATTTCCTGAATGAAGGTAAAAACACTGATGGTTTGGGAGCTTTTAGTATATTGCACAGGGAGAATTCTTAGTTGCTAACTCGGTAATTGACGCAGTGTGTACTCAGTAATTACATGTTGAAGGAATAAATTAAATGGAGTATAAATGGACTTAGCAGAAGTGTTTGTCTTTTGAGCAGTCCAATTATGAGAAAATCTGTCATGATGAGAATGATAAATTATAGAGTAATTTAAAAGTCTATTGATGCATTCCTTACATAAATGATTTAGAGTAAGTGTTGGGAGAAGAACTAAAACCTAGAAAAAAGTGACATTCAAACGGTATTTGCCAGAGTCATGCTAAAGCTGAACATTATTTAGTTAATATCTGGATCATTCTATAATATGCATATCATATGGTTATTTTAAGACCTCAGTATCTTTTCTTAATCTACTTTACGAGTTGGGTTGTATTTGGAAACTGGAGAGACTAAATCAGGCTAGATCCCAAATTCTGAGACTCTAAACAATGAACTGCATTTCTCTGTGGTCAGTCACATTAATCCATGTGGTTTAGATCAGAGTGATAGCCTAATTTTTAATCATAATGCAGTGGTCTTAAAACCATACTGTAATTATATTTTTCGTTAAAGTCATACTGAGATGTTTATTAATATGATACCAATTTGATTCAAGGTGACTGTAGAAACTGGGGTGGTTTACATTTTATCTCAAGGTTAAGTTTTGTTTTAGCTCATGTAGTATGTTTGTGTAGTTATTTAACCAAGTGCCCGAAGACTCTCCTGAATTTATAGCTATCCATAGTTCAGTGGAAAGGATTATTTCCCTTATACTTAAACATCTCCCTTGTATAAGTATTATACTTTCACTTATATTGCTTATATGCATAATGTTTGATACAAATGTTTCCAATGCAACATCATAGAACAGTTTATAGGATGTTAAATACAGTGAGAATGTTTATTTACCTGTAAACCATCGCCAGACTGGCATAGTTCACTTGAATTAGGACATGGTTTTGACTTTTCCCTTCATGGTCTCGTTTAGAAAGTAACAGGCAGCATCTGTTTGATTGCATCGTAATGCTAGCGAGCGGCACAGTTACTCTAGGTGTACCCTTTCTAAGTTGCATAAGCCTTTCCATCTGTAGAAATACCTAGGAAAAACCTGAGAGAACAGTTGATTTCACTTTTCAGGAGCATTTACACAAGGTAATCCCTACTTCAGTGTGAAGCCTTTTCCCTGGAGTGAGGGAACTCAAATGTACACACGTAGGGAGAGTCAGAATTGAACTTCCAGTTCAGGTTTAACAGAATCAGTTCAGTCCAATTAGGAGTTAATCCTTCTCTGCAACTAAATTTAATCTGTTTATTTTCTTGTTTATTTTTTTCAGCCTGAGTACATGATGATTTAAATACCTTTAGAACCATCTAAATTTCTGCTTTTCCTTTCTTTTTTTTTCCTGCTTTTTCTTTAATACTACCTTGATAAGACAGTTTCCACATTATTAGAAACTTACTGGAAATGGTAAAACAGTCACACAGAATTTATAATAATAATTTTACCATGTTAAATTATCTAGAAAGGAAGACATGATTTTCTTTTTTATTCTTTTATAAATCTGCACAGCATTGGAACACTTAATCTAATTCATTATATTAATATGTCTAAGAAGGGAAGAGTACCATCATCTTTTCTTCTTTTTTGCTAAAGATTTTATTTATGGGCGCCTGGGTGGCTCAGTGGGTTAAGCCGCTGCCTTCGGCTCAGGTCATGATCTCAGGGTCCTGGGATCGAGTCCCACATCGGGCTCTCTGCTCAGCGGGGAGCCTGCTTCCCTCTCTCTCTCTCTCTCTGCCTGCCTCTCTGTCTACTTGTGATCTCTCTCTGTCAAATAAATAAATAAAATCTTCAAAAAAAAATAAAGATTTTATTTATTTATTTGACAGAGATCACAAGCATGCAGAGAGGCAGGCAGAGAGAGCAGGGGTTGGGGGGGAGCAGACTCCCTGCTGAGCAGAGAGAGCCCAATGTGTGGCTCCATCACAGGACCCTGAGATCATAACCTGAGCCAAAGGCAGACGCTTAAACCCATTGAGGCCACCCAGGAACCCCGTGGAGTACCATCATCTTGATGGATACCCCAGAAGCATCTGAAATTCAACACTCAGTGCTTCAGGGAGACATTATTGCCATGTGGGGTTTAAAAAATTTTTTTTCTATTTACTTTTTTTGTTTTTTGTTTTGTTTTGTTTTGCCGTGTGGTTTTGAGATCAGAGTCAGACTTACGCTGCTGATAGCAGACCTTTGTGGCAAGACAGTGTGATTCTTTTAAGGGTCAGTTTCCTCATCTGTGAAATGGTGTTAATAATCTCAGTGGTCATGAGGGCTCAGTGAGATAATTCATGTAATTCACAGTGCTCTGCACAGAATACAGTGTTAGCTTGTATTACTAGAATTATTTCTGGTTTTTATTTTTTTAATTTTTTATTTTATTTTTTTGTTTCTGGTTTTTAAAAATACCTTAGTAAGCTGGAGAACTCTTTATGCCATCTTCCACTTAATAGTGAAATGCTAGAGACCTTCTTTTGGGATAGAAACTGTCAGGTTCCAACTACTACTTACTGTAGTGCAGTAAAGAAAAAAAGAAAGATAGAAGTAGCTATTTAAAGGGAGAAGACAAATCTTTGTTCACAGGATAAGATAATCTACCTAGAAAGCCTGTAAGAATCAACTGAAAAGTGATTAGAACAAAAAGGAAAGCTCATTAAGTTTCTCAGGAAAAAATGTTCTACAGAAATCCACATCTTTCTTTCCTGTAGCTCTGCAATAATCATTTATACAAGTAAACTCATGCATTAAAAAAGATGGCTTTCCTAGCAAGAAAATGTAAAGTACCTACAAATAATTTTTAGCAGGGAATGTGTAAATAAGACCTGTATGAAAAAGACTAGATTCCCCAGAAAGCTCATTATTAATAGAGCATCAGGTCTCCTGTATTCATAAATTTAATGCAAGTCTAATGAAAATTCCAGTGACATTTTGTTTGGAGAATGATTTTAAATTTTGATTTATCTGGAAGAATAAATGTAAGACTAGGTAAGCAAAAGAATAATAAAATGAGTGGGAATTTTTTGGGGCAGACATTAAAATAGCCCACATCTAAGTGGTTTGGGTTACAGATGATTTTCATTTTCCTTTGTACTTTTCTGATTTTCCAAAATTACAATGTCAATTTCATTTTAAAAAGGAAAAAAATTATATATATAATTGCATATATTTTTAAGTCTTAATGTGACTGCATATTTGATATCTTTAAATGCTCAAAGTTATTTTATGCTTTATGTGAAGGTAAATTATATGAAGTAATTTTTATTAGCATTATGGTAGTAAAATTCCCAGTTTATAAGCTTGTGTAGGTTTTTTGGATTAGTTTGATCTGTGTCAGAAATTTAATTTTAATTTCTCTGAATATTAAGTGGTGGGTTTCAGCAGGCTAAATTGAAGAGTTGAAAATCTCAGAGCTATAACTGATTCAAGCAAGACTTGGAATTCACCAAATGGCTGGATAATCTGATGTTTACCTGTTGTGATCTTTATTGCATGTGAAAACACCTGGTTTTCCTAAGACGGAGAAAGAGAAGTTCTTTGTCCTTTAAAGGGAAAAATCGTAATTGAATATTTGAGGGTTTTTTTAGGTCATAGTGATGGTGCGTACACAGAAGATTTAGATGTATAGAGTTTTTAAACCTCTCTGTGGGTGGGTTCCCCCCTCCCCCGCCAAGGAATTTTAGATTTTAATATTAGTATATAGTCAGATCTGCCCCTGGATGGTGTGGGCTTGGTCCTTTCACACTTACTATTTTAATTTGGGGTTCTTCCCTTACTTTGATAACTTTAACTTTCATAGGAAAATCAGTCGCCTATATGCCTTATGCTGAGGTCAGACGTGTCCTAGAGCAGGAAACACAGATGCACAATACCGCAGCAAGGTCAGCCTCACCGTGTAGGCTCTCTCCAAGAGAAGCCAGTAAAGCCGCTCTGCAGCCTGGTATGAATGCAGCCTGCTCTAGTGTCCCTCCAGGTAAATATCATTCCTCTGCGCAGTGGCTGCTGGCCATCTCCCTGCAGATGCGAGACATGGGGGGGGTGTGATCTCGTGAATGAACTGCCTTTCCCGGACACGTCTTTCCTGTTTCAGAAATATTTTCTTGTTTCTCTGCATCCCATCGCCCGTTCTATTCAGTTGAGATTCACTGGGCCCCCGGGGAATTTTGTTCCCACATGCGTACCGTGACACTGACTGGCTTGAATTCAAGAGTCCATATACTTGGAGAAAATCTTTAGATCCCCTCCCTGACACAAGAAATCCCGGTCTGTGAGAGCCAGAGTCAGTCAATGTCTCTCTAAGTATGCACGATGTAGAGAGGCGTGCAGCTGGCGGTCGGCTGTGTGTGCGCGTTCTCCCCAGTGGTACCATGAGCTGCCCCTAAAAAGCAGGTCCAGCGAGGGACGGCGAGATAGAGATTATGAAAGACAATCACTTGCCTGTGCTCAGCAGAGATCGTTTGAAATGAACATCAGCTTGAAAGCTCTGGTTTGACAGGGAGTTGAATATTTCAACCTCACAAATACCATGTGTGACCTGAATATGTATATGGGTTTAATTCAAGTTGAAAGAGAAATTCAAAATAGAAGTGTTCCTCCTCAGCCTCATCTTGCAACTTAAAATTCAATGTGTGATATAAAAATTCAGGAATGACTGAGATAGAGTGTTGCAAACTACGAAACTGACGATTTTAAATCATTTTTCTTTCCCCTCCCCTTAAAAGTCCTGCAGCCTGCTCCACATCAAGTGATAACGAACCTCCCTGAAGCGGTTCGCCTTCCCACAACTCGACCCACCAGGCCACCTCCGCCTCTCATCCCATCATCCAAAACCACAGTGGCTTCCGAGAAACCATCTTTTATCCTGGGAGGCTCCATCTCACAGGTAAAATGCCTTCCCTGCCCAGGAAATTTCTGTTGCGTATTGCTTTGGTAAAAGTTCTCCCTTTTTGTCACTAATATGTCAGGATTAATAAATAAAAATCCATCTGTGTGTGAAAAGATGATGACCAAAAAATAGGGCAGTCATTATCTTCCATGCCGCACACAGGAAGTTTGTGTGAGTTGGGTGCCCGAACTGAGTGCCCGCGGCACACCGTCTGGCTTGACTTAGGCACTTCTGTGCTCTGAGGTACAGTTAGCCTAGATCCTAGAGGAGTTTTTTCAAGTACTAGAGTATGTGTTGACTATTGAAAGGCTCTAAATATTAAACCATGGTTGATTGATAAGCCCCAGTTCATTCCGACTTTGGCCGTTATAACTTTCTTTTTCCCCCTCTGGTGCATTGCTATCTACATCCATAACATATATCTAAATACAGTCTTATTTTAATGGTTGAGAAGTTTTGACTGATGTGCGCGACCAGCAGGGAGCACTCTCCTGTCGGCTGATGAACCATCACATCACTTCCGAAGGTTCTCTTAGCGCCTTTTGCCTGAAGCAGCCACTGGTTCGCTTCCTGTTGGCACAGATCAGTTTTGCCTTTCATATAACTGATCTCAAACAGTGTGTACTCTTCCATGTCCGTCCTCTTGAACTTAGCGTAATGGCTGTAGGGATTCATACAGGTTTTGTGTAATCAGTAGTTTTCTTTTTTATTGCCGAATACTGCTGCGCAATGGGAACACATGCCGGTTTGTTAACCCGCATTCTCATTAGTGGAAACCAGAGCTGTTTCTGGCTTTGGGTTGTAGCGAACAAATCAGGCACGAACGTTCTCGTACTGGCTCCTTATAGACATTTGTTTTTATTTCTCTTGTGTAATCAACCCCCGGAGAGAGGACTTGCTCGATAATATGTGTGTTTTACTTCATAATTTCCCACAGTGGGTCCACTGCCACCCGGAACGTAAGCCTTCATGTTGCTTCATTTGCTCTTGGCAGTCTTTTTAATTTTCGTCATATTTCATTGTGGCATTTAGTTTGCATTTCCCTGGCAGCAAATGAGGTCGAGCCCTGGTTTGTATGCGTATTGCTCATTTATACATCTGATGGCGAATTGACTGTCATTAGCTGTTTTCATTGGTTATTAGATTGCAGAAGTTCTTTACGTATTGTGGATGAAAGGTCTCAGTTATATATTAAAATATTTTTTCTGTGGCTTGTGTGTTTTGTTACTCGTGTGTTTTGATGAACAGAAATTTTAAATTTTGATGAAATGTTTATGTAAATTTTTTCTCTTATTCTCTAAGAAATCTTTGCTTCATGGTTGTGGGGATATTCTTGTGTTTTCTTCTGAAAGGTTTATAGTTTGGGCTTTTACGTGTAGTTCGGTGGTCACGTGAAATTAAGTTTTGTGTGCAGCCTGAGGTCGGGATCAGCGTTCATTTATCCTTTCGGGTTTGCAGTTCCAGTAACACCAGTTAAAAAGTCTTTTCTTTCTCCATTTGATCAGTTCGGTGCCTTTGTCAAAAATGATTTGGCTCTGTGTTCGGTCTCTCTCTGGACTATCTGTTCTATTCAGTTCATCTACTTGCCCATAGTTTTGTCAGCACCACAATTGTGATTATTGCAGCTTTATGGTAAGTCTTGAAATCATGTGGTAGGAGTCATGTAAGGGCTTTTATTTCAATGACTTTGGCGTTTCCATATAAATTATAAATGTCAGCTTTTAACAAAAATTCTGCTGGGATTATGGTAAAAGATTGCATTAAATCTATAGATTATTTTGTGTTAGAAAGGAAGGTCTTTTTTTTCTTTTAAAGATTTTATTTATTTATTTGAGAGAGAGCATGAGAGGGGAGAACGTCGGTGGGGGGAAGCACCCCCCACTCCCGGAGCTGGGAGCCCGATTCGGGACTCTGTCTCGAGACTCTGGGACCATGACCTGAGCCGAAAGCAGTTGCTTAACCAACTGAGCCACCCAGGCGCCCTAGAAATGATTTTAAGAATATTGAGTCTTCTGTAATCCATGAACATGTTTATATTTCCATTAATTTAGGTCTTTAATTTATCTCAACAGTATTAAATAGTTTTCACTGTAGATGTTTTGTTAGATGTATTTATGTTTTTATAAATATTATTTTTTAAAATTTCATTTTCCAGTTCTTACAGGTATATAAAAAAAAAGTTGACTCTTTCAATCTTCACTTTATCTCCTGCAGTGTTTACTTCTTTGCTTCTTGTTTTGTTTTTGTTTTTTTGGAAGGAGAGTAGATTTCTTAGGATTTTCTATGTGAGCATGTCATCTGCAAATCAAGGTAGTTTTACCTCTTCCTTTCCAGTCCTAGTGCCTTTTCTTTTTCTTGTTTTATTGAGCTGGCTAAGGTAGAACTTTTAGTACTGTGTTTATTTTCTTTTTAAAGATTTATTTGAGATAAAGATATTTATTTGAGAGAGCGAACAGGGAGGGAGGGGGGAGAGGGAGAGAGCAAATCTTAAGTAGGCTCCCTGCCGAGCAAAGAGCTAGGAGCCTGATGTGGGGCTCCATCAGCCCAATGTGGGGCTTGATCCCACAACCCTGAAATCATGACCTGAGCTGAAATCAAGAGTCAGATGTTTAACCAACTGAGCCACCCAGGTGCCCCATAGTACAATTTTTAAAAGAAGTGGTAAAGAGGATATGCTTTCCTTGTTGCCCATTTTAGGAGGGAGGCATTCAGTATCTTCCTGGTAGGTATGTTAACTGTAGACTTTTCATAGGTGCCTTCCATCAGATTGAAAAGGCTTCCTTATTTTCTTTTTTTGCTGGGAGTTTGTTTTTTTTTTATTTTCCTCCAGTTTTTGCACTTTTTAACTTCAGAATTTCTGCACGGTTCTTTTTTTTTATGATTTCTTTTTGTTGATATTCTTTGTATGGGGAAACATCATTTTCATACTTTCATTTAATGCTTTAGACATGATTCTCTGTAGTTTGAACATATTTACAATAACTGATTAATGATATAATGGTCTTTTTCTGGCAAATCTAAAGCCCAGGGACAGTTTTTATTCAGTGCATTTTTCCCCCCATATGTGGGTCATGCTTTCTTCTTTGTTACAATTTTTGGTTAAAAACTGGACATTCTGCACAAGGTGGCAGCTGAGGCAATCAGATTCTCCTTTCTCCAGAGGGTCAACTGTTGTTGCTTTTATTTTGTCGATGCTTGCTTTCTAAAGAAGTAACTGTGAAGTCTGTGTTCTGTGACATGTGTGGTTGTTGCTGTCTCTACCTGCTGGCCAGCTAAGGCTTGACAGACTTTGTGGCTGGAATGCTTACGTGTCCCTGTCTTTGCCGAGTGGCTCTTTGTGTGTGTTGGGGCACCCCTTCAGCTTTCAGCCAGGCTGCTGGCAACTCTGCCTTAGTCTTCACTTCCTACTTATACAGAGCTTTACGGCCCACCAGAGTTGAGAACTTCAGGCCTTCTCTTGTCTGTCCTAGGCATCTGTACAGCCTCACATATTCACGTGGCCTTCCGATTGCTAGGAGCATGTTCAAGCTTCCTTTGAACATCTAATTTCTTAGCTTTTCCTCTTAAGGTTTTTGCTTACCCTGTTGTTGCCTGAGTGTTGCCTCAGGCAGTGACGAAGTTAAAGCATTTGACGCTGATTGTTTTTGACAAGCATGCACCTTCTTCCCCACAGGTCCGAAAAGGACAGCCTTGCAAATGGGTCTTCCAGGGAACCATCAGACAAGTCAAATAATGACAGTTATCTGGGAGTGATGCTTTTAAGGAGCTCCAAACCCTCTTCTTTCCCCTCTGGTGGCTGCCAGGCTGATGGTTTTCAGCATAATCGAGGACTGTTGATTTTCAGGGCTACCAGTGAGCTTGGTGGGAGCATATGGGAGAGGAGATAGAACAAGTTCAGATGCCACAAAACTCACTCTTCTTACATAGATTTTTTTAGTCTTCTTGAACAAACGCATGCAGATTTCCATAAGCCTTCAGTTAATTTCCAAATTAAAAGGTTGATTCTTACCATTTTTGCTGGTTTTCTGGTTGCTTTTATGGAGGAAAGTTTTCAGAAGTCCCTACTCTGCTGTTTTTACTGTCACTGTCCTATAGCAGTTTTTTGAAGAATAAATATTGTTAATAATAGTAGCTTACATTTTGAGTGTACTGTTAAGTGCTTTGTTTATGTAATTTGTTACCTAATATTAATTATGTGAAATTTATGGCTATTTCAGAAGACCTCTTGCTCCCTTTAAAAATATTTTTAATCAATCTATTAGGAGTTTCTTGCTCTTCCAATACTGGTCCTTAATTTTGGGCAATGGGGGTGTAAATTCTTACAAACAGAAACATGAACATATGTTTATTGTTGACCTTGTGAAAAGACAATATTATTTTAGTCATCTAAAATTATTTTTAGGGAACACCTGGCACTTATTTGACATCTCATAATCAGACTTCCTACACTCCAGAAGCAGCTAAGCCCTCAGTGGGCTCTATCTCTCTTGGACTGCCGCGGCAGCAAGAATCTGCCAAATCAGGTCAGTGAGTAAATACTCAAAAGGTTCCTGCACTTGCAGCATCACGGGCGGTAACTCAACACTTGATCTCTTCTTTTTCTCTCGCTTTGGTCCATAGCTACCGTGCCCTACATCAAGCAGGAAGAATTTTCTCCCCGAAGCCAAAACTCGCAGCCTGAAGGTCTCTTGGTCAGGGCACAACACGAAGGAGTGGTCAGAGGTAAACTACGCTGTTTGGCAGAAATATTAAACTTTTGTTCCCAATAAATGTATTAAAGTCATTAATATATTTTAATGTTGGGTTTTTAAATTAGAGCCTTTACATTGTAAATTTTTCCTTCTGTATAAAAATAATTCAGGATTTTGAAATTCCATGTTTTAGCAATCCTTTTTAATAATTGTAATATTTTGAAAGTGCATTTCAGTAAAACACAGCTATTCTTCTTATACTGCTGTTTCCTTCTCTTACCCCTCTTCCAAGTAGGGGGTGAGTTTTGTTTGTTTGCAGTGGTAGAAGGTGTAACTTACTCATCATTCTGCTTTCATTCAGGTACCACGGGAGCCATTCAAGAAGGAAGTATAACTCGGGGAACGCCAACCAGCAAAATTTCCATGGAAGGCATCCCGTCCCTGCGGGGCTCCATCACTCAGGTTAGTTGTGATCATTCCTGATGCGCTGGACAGTAGCTAATAAGAAAACTAGAAGTCAGGTCTCAAGAGCTCCGGCTGTTCCAGCAGTATGGCTCTGTGGTTAAGTTGCTCCTTGTTCTGGATTGCAGAACTGGGTCTCAGTGGTAATAAACCCAGATCCGTAAATTGTCTGCAGAAGGACATTAATGTCATCATTTTGACCACCAGCTGTATTATCTGTTCTGTGGGTCATTTGAAAAGGTCAGTGATTTGCAAATTGGCAGAAGAAACAAGTTGATGCAGCTCTGTCTTCCTGGCAAGGCTTTTTTTTTTTTTTTTTTAAAGATTTTATTTATTTATTTGACAGAGAGATAGAGCATGACAGGGAACACAAGCAGGGGAGTAGAAGAGGGAGAAGCAGGCTCCCTGCCGAGCAGGGGACCTGATGCCGGGCTCCATCCCAGGACCCCAAGATATTACCTGAGCCAAAGGCAGATGCTTAATGACTGAGCCACCCAGGCACGCACGCGCGCACGCACACACACACACCCACCCACTGCCCCCACCCCCTGCAAAAGCTCTTACCATGTGTGCAGCTCAAATAGAAATGGAAAAAAAAAGTCATTATAAATTATTTGCTCGCTTTTGCCTCTTGTGAAAAAGAAGGTCTGCAGTCCCAGCATGTAAGCCGCCTGGCTAGGGTCTCATGCTAAACTCGAAGATACGGGCGGCATTGATAGAAGCACCGAAAGTCAGATATCTTCTTCCAGTTTCAAGCTCAATAAATTGCCAGTTTTGATTAAGAAAAGTTCCTCCTTGTCCTCCGTTTGACATTGATTTCAGTTGGAAGTGTAACAGTCCATAGCTTCCTTATTACTGTAGGTCTGAGAAGGAAAATTCTCTTTTGGGAAATCATTATAAACAGAATCCTGTGGTTTTTGCATGTTGAACCTTGTTCCCTAGGCCAGTGGCTAAAGTTGTGGCTCCCGGGCCAGCACCATTAGGCCTGTAAATGGTCAGGCCCCAGCCCAGACTTCCTGAAGTCTCATCTGTGGGGGCAGGCCCAGCTGGCTGTGTTTCCTGCCTTCTAGTGGTTCTGCTGTGGGCCCATCTGAGAACCGTGCCCTGGGGCCTTGCTGGTCAAGTGTAGTCTGTATCCCAGGGATCAGCATTGCTTGGGAGCTTGTTAGGTTAATGCAAAAATTTTAGTTCCCACTTCTGACCTATGAATCAGGGTCTCCGTTTTAACAGGACCTGGTTTATGGAGTATATGGTCTAGTGACCTAGAGAGTTACATGTGAACTCTACACATCTCTCCTACATTTCACCAAAGTATACATCCTGAAACTAGTCTTCAAAACAAGCAAACACTTTAATAGTAGAGGCAGAAGGGAAATAAATGCCTTATGCGTATTCCTTTTTCTCGTTCGTTTTCACTTTAGTAACCAGGCTGTGGGCACCTGGGTGGCTCAGTGGGTTAAAGCCTCAGCCTTCAGCTCAGGTCATGATCCCGGGGTCCTGGGATCGAGCCCCATGTCAGGCTCTCTGCTCAGCGGGAAGCCTGCTTCCGCCTCTTTCTCTCTGCCTGCCTCTCTGCCTACTTGTGATCTCTGTCAAATAAATAAAATCTTAAAAAAAAAAAAAAAGAAAGAAAGTTCGTTTGACTCCTACACCTGTCCCCATTTTTAAGTTTTGTGGGGTAGGGTTCAAGGATGAAGTTACAGTATTTCTTTTTATGTTTATAAAACCTTAACGTCTGGGTTCCTCTCGTGTCTTTGTCCTTTCTTCTTTGAAGATATGGGTGGATCTGACTCTCAGTGCAGTAGGTTAAGTTTTCTGAGCATCTCGTGTCTCTAAACCTGAATGTTTGTGTTTGATTTGATGGCAGGGTACCCCAGCACTGTCACAGGCCGGCATACCAACTGAGGCGTTGGTGAAGGGATCCATTTCTAGAATGCCCATTGAGGAGAGCAGTCCTGAGAAAGGCAGAGAGGAGGCCGCATCAAAAGGTCATGTTATTTATGAAGGCAAAAGTGGACACATCTTATCCTACGACAGTAAGTATGATGTCTGTACTCGGAAGCCAGTACTGTGTTAGGGATTGGAAACATGGGCTCTGGTTCCCCACATACTTGTTTGGGGAAGTTCATTCAGTGAAAATGATAAACAGTGCAGAGTGTAGTACATTGTTCTGTGAGTGATAACTAACATCAACCGTGGCCAGTGGATTTAGCCTAAAAAAAGAATTTTTAACTTCAGTAGAATCACTTTTCTTTTCTTTTTTTTCCTTTCTTTATTTTTAAGATTTTATTTATTATTTGTGAGAGAGAGGGCGTGCAAGAGAGCAAGCACGAGTCGGGGAGAGGCAGAGGCAGAAAGAGAAGCAGGCTCCCCTCTGAGCAGGGAGCCCAATGTGGGGCTCGATCCCAGGATCCTAGGATCATGACCTGAGCCAAAGGCAGATGCTTAACCACTGACCCACCCAGGCCTCCCCAAGAATTAGGAAGTAGATAATAATCTAATAATCCTGGAAAGAGTATTGAATTTAAATTCTTTTTTTTTTTTTTTTTAAAGATTCTATTTATTTATTTGGCAGAGACACAGCAAGAGAGGTAACGCAAGCAGGGGGAGTAGGAGAGGGGGACTGGGAGAGGGAGAAGCAGGCTTCCCGCTGAGCAGGGAGCCCGATGCGGGGCTCGATCCCAGGACCCTGGGATCATGACCTGAGCCGAAGGCAGACGCTTAACGACTGAGCCACCCAGGCACGCCGAATTTAAATTCTTAATTTAAATTATTTTAATGTCTGTGTGTGAGCATTTTCTTTAGATGTATTCTTAGGTTATATTTTCTCACTGATGTTACAAGAATGACTCAGTTATGGTTTAAAAAAAAAAAAAGCCAAGTGAGGGACTGGATATGAGTTCCTGTTTGCAACTGTTTTTGTGATCTGCGGAGTCATTAGTCATGGTTTATCTTTCTCTTTGAATACAAAGATGTAAGGTATGTGAGCACAGAGTGCCTGATGCAAAACACATGGTAACTTTCTTATTTCCTTCCTCCTTTCTTGTTTTAACATTTCTGGCATATGCTGATTTACATTTTGCTTCTGGAGGAAGAAAGTAACGTACATTGCTGAAGCCAGAAATGTAGATGTCATCCTCGACACTTCGTTCTCTTTCCACATCCAGTCAGTCACTAAGCTGTTCCTGTTTTCTTTTCTGAGTTCTCTGCCATCCATCCATTTCTCTGTACTCCCCACTGCCCCCATCATCCTTCATCTGGATAACTGGGCAGCTCCCCCTGATCTCCCCACCTTTGGTCATAACCCGTATTCAGAACTATATCTTGTCACTTCCTGCTTGACTCTTCATTGCTTTAAGATCAGTGTAAGCCCCTTACCTTGGCTTGATCCCCCTCCATGATCTGCTACACGCTCCTCTTCCCAAGTGTTCCCTTCCCACTTTTCCCTCAGCCCCCAGCACTGCCTTCCCGCGCAGTCTGCCTCCAGCGCCACTCTACACGCTGACCAGGCACTGAGCCCAAGTTCTTTCAATGTCCCACACTGTCTCACCTTGGCGTCTGTGTGCCTGTACCCCCTCTTCCTCCCTTACCCCTGACTTAAGCATCTCGGTTCTCCATTTACACATTACTTCTTGTAGCAGCCTTATCAGGGCCTTTTAAGTGTTAGGTTCCCCTTCTAGCGTTCTCATAGCACAATCGTACCTCTCTTTTCATAGTACTGACTATGCTATACATCAGTTCCCTAGTACTTTATTGGTATCCATCGCGACTGGGTAGGTTTCATGAAGGAAGGGACTTAATTTGTTAACCTTATCTGCAAGCCTAGCTTACTTACCCCTGGCACTCAGTTACATTTTAATTAATGAAAAAAACTCCATAAATATCATCTATATAGTACTACGTTGTAGGTTGGCTGGCTTTTATATTGTTTTTTATAAGATAAGACTATGAAACTAAGATAACTGATTTATTGTAGAGTAGGCTTTGGGTTTTGTCTGAGTAATTCTTATTTCTATGTTCTGCAGATATTAAGAATGCCCGAGAAGGCACAAGGAGTCCAAGAACAGCTCACGAAATCAGTTTAAAAAGAAGCTATGAATCAGTGGAAGGAAATATAAAGCAAGGGTTGTCAATGAGGGAGTCTCCTGTGTCAGCCCCGTTGGAGGGTAAAGTATTGTTTCCAGTGCTTTATTTAGATCCGTTTAATTTTGTACAGCAAATTCGCATGGTTGGGTTAGGTTGTATTCAATCTCTGTCATGAAATTTGTATTCATACTACTATTATAAATTTGTATTCATATTACTATATAAATGAAACCTGTATCAATATATCATTATAATAATATATAATATGATGAAATATATTAGCACTGTAGTAATATGAGCTTATTAATATGTTTAAATTTATATTCATATCTACATGCAAAGCAAGTACATGACAGTGGTAGGAAGTAAAAATTAAACATTATTGGTCATATCATAGGTAACTAGTAGAATGCTCGTGTAATTTGTAGACTATTCTGCTAGGGTTAAGTGAGTTGAAAAATGTAAAAGTCATTCTGAGAACTTTGCTTTTGTTGTGAGGCAGTTAAAGAGGTGTAACGGAACAAAGACCTGTATTTGAACTCCGGCCGCACTGTTTGCTGGTGAAGTTCACTGGGCGAGTGTAAATGCAGGGACCATAGTTACCGTGTGAGGACTCGAGACAGGTGTCCCAACTTGTGCTGACCGCGCGATAAGCATTCACTACATCATACCCGTAGTTTTATTTTGTTAATGACTCACTTTCTTTAAATCTTAACCTGCTTCAACTGTTTAACGTCAATCTAGGTAAAATACTAAAAACAGGGTAAGGGTTCTTCGATCTCAGAAGTCCTACGTAATTTTCTAAGAGCTGGATTTTCTCCAGTAAAAAAAAAAAAATCCCACTTCCCTTTACTTTAGGGTAATTGCGTATGACTTGCATATTTTCATTTATGTATTTTACCTGTTTTTGAGGTACCCATCCTTTGTGTTTGCTCCTTTCTCAGAGGTCGGTTTCAGAGCCAGACAATGATTCTCAAACCCCTCTGTGTGTGTCCTCTCACCTTGAGAAAGAAGCATTGGATTTTAGATGTAGTTTTAAAAGTGTCTTTCCTTATTGATTTATAATAGATGTTTTCTGTGGCTATTTTCTCTTTCGGAAAATGTTTAAAAAGGAACAATTATGTCATATTGGGTACTTCCAACTTTTATTTTTTCCATGATATTCTTCTGAGTAGTTCACAAATTTAAGATGATATTTCTTTCTCCATAGAGATTTTATCAAGAAGTACATACTCTAAGGTCAGTATAAAGTACATGTGAATTGACATTGACATTGTGTTTAATATTTGAATTGCTTTCTTGTCTTGAAAGGGCTGATATGCCGAGCATTACCCAGGGGGAGCCCTCATTCCGACCTCAAAGAAAGGACTGTGCTGTCTGGGTCCATAATGCAGGGTAAACTTTTTGGTTTTTTTGGCTTTTTTTCATGACTGCCTCATTGCAGAGTAGTTTGACATTAATTTGCAGTGTATGAAACCTGCTTTTCAAGTATTTTCCCTTTTGAAATATTAGATATTTAAATCTTGATTTTAACTCTTCTGTTTCCAAGCTATATAATTTGAAGATGATGGTTGCCTAATCTTTGAATATAGAGACATCTTCATTATGTAAGAACCATTCTCTGATTGTGATGAACAGTGTATCAAATCTTGAACCACCTGAAAAAAATGACGACTTATAAATATTTACTTAAGGATGTGTTGTAAATAGAAAATTAATTAGAAACTGCAAGATGACAAGGTATTAATTTTTTTAAATAGAGGAAAAATATGTATCAGCATTTGCTGTTTTAACAATTTTTTTTAACGATTTTATTAATTTATTTGACACAGAGAAAGAGATCACAAGTAGGCAGAGAGGGGGAAGCAGGCTCCCTGCTGAGCAGAGAGTCTGATGCGGGGTTCGATCCCCGGACCTTGAGATCATGACCTGAGTGGAAGACAGAGGCTTAACCCACTGAGCCACCCAGGCGCCCCTCTTTTAACAATTTCCCAGTGTATAGCTCAGTCACATTGTTACGCAACCATTGGCATTATTTTAATAAGCATGTTTCTTGAATTCTTTCTTGAAGGCACACCAAGAGCGACCACAGACAGTTTCGAAGACGGTCTTAAATATCCCAAACAGATTAAAAGGGAGAGTCCTCCCATACGAGCATTCGAAGGTGCCATTACCAAAGGAAAACCATATGACGGCATTACCACCATCAAAGAAATGGGGCGTTCCATTCATGAGATTCCACGGCAAGATATTTTAACTCAGGAAAGCCGAAAAACTCCAGAAGTGGTCCAGAGCACAAGGCCAATAATCGAGGGTTCCATCTCCCAGGTAACTGTGTCAGGCTGCTTTTTGTCAGCCGTTCCCCTTCAGACTGTGATATTCATGGAGCATTTTAGAAAAAGCATGACTAAATAATTACAAGTAGTTCTTACGATGTCAGAGCTTTTGGAAGTGATTGTGAAGGTTGTATGTGTGGTTCATGACTCGTTTTCTTGCGTCCGTATTGTGGAATGTGTATTGTGAGAAAGTGCGCAGCTCTGGATTTGTGAGCGTGTGGCTGAGACACCCAGGCAGAGAGTAGAGATTATTGAAGCAAATTATCACTGCCGTGGGCCAAGCTGACCGGAGATGGCAGGCTCTGCAGATGCCTCGAGCTCCCGATCATGTTGGTTTCTTTTCTTCTAGGGTACACCGATAAAGTTTGACAGCAACTCAGGGCAATCTGCCATCAAACACAATGTCAAATCCTTAATCACGGGGCCCAACAAACTCCCCCGGGGAATGCCTCCCCTGGAAATCATGCCAGAAAACATAAAGGTGGTAGAGCGGGGAAAATACGAGGACGTGAAAGCAGGCGAGCCGGTGCGTTCCCGACACACGTCGGTGGTGAGCTCTGGCCCCTCCGTCCTCCGGTCAGCGCTTCATGAGGCTCCCAAGGCACAGCTGAGCCCGGGGCTTTACGAGGACAGCAGCGCCCGGCGGACCCCTGTGAGTTACCAGAACACCATGTCCAGAGGCTCGCCTATGATGAGCAGAACGTCTGATGGTACGGTAACTCTTCTGTCCTCCTTTGCTCGTTCTCATTGCACTTTCCCAGCTCTGGCAAAAAGTTGGTGTCAGAAAAGTCCGTATCAGATTGTTTGCTTTGGTTTGCCACGAGGTCTGTAGGCTGTGCTTGAGACAAGGCGTGCGGGGAAGTCTGCCGCACGGAAAGCAGGATGACTGTAGGTAAAATACCCACTGTTTTGACAAGTGCCGAGGGTGCTGGCATCCAAAAATGCTCTAGAGTAAGTGCATGCTGAGAGTGCCCTTTCAGCTAACCCTACAGGCTGTTCTGGAAGCCGGCGTTGACCGTTGTGTGGCCTCAGTCTGCTGTGGCGGTTGGAAGCGCAGGCCACGGAGCAAGACTTCCTGACTCGCATGAAGGTTCTTCTGCTGCAGGACCTTGGACGAATTACTTCACTGTCCTAGGCCTTAGTTTGCTCATCTGTAAAATGGGAACACAGTATTAAGGCTTACCTCACTGGACCACTGGGACAGTCACATGAGGTCAGGTGTTTGAAGGACTCGGAGGGTATGGGTGGCGCCTGGCGCTGTACACGTGAGCTGTCATTACTGCATCACCGTTGTCGGTGTCACGCCCTGCGGCCCCAGCCTTCCTGCTGCTGGCGGGTCTGCGAGTCAGGGAAGAGGCATTGAGTTTTACCAGGTGGTACCCAAAGCCGCCCGCGGCCCTTGACAGCGTCCCCACTCCTCCTCTCCAGCATTACAGCAGTCCGTACTGCTTGCAGGCTCACGGCAGGGTCCTGGCTGGACGCCGTGACAGCAGGCAGGGGGTCGAGCAAAGCGAAGTGCCAGCCGGGAGGTGGGATGGTGAACGTAGAGGCCCGGGCTCGGTTCCGAAGGAGAATTGCCCTGCCGAGAGAGGAGGCCCCCCGTGTTTGAGCACCCCGGGGCTCGGAAGGGGGTGTTGTAGACCCGCATGATCGCTTGGTTTTGTCCAGCAGATGTGTGTAATCGTGGTGAAGCTGATGTCACCCGAATATCAATAACGAGGTGCTGGTGGTGACTGCACAGCCCTGAGTACGTTAATGCCCCCCAGCTGCACCCTTTAAAATGGTAACGCTTCTGTTCTGTGTTGTACCGCAATTGTTATGGCCGTGGAGGAGGATGGCCAGTACGTGTGGGGATATGCTGTTCTCTCTGTGCCTATTTGCGTTATAACTTCTGAACCACATCGTTTAAATAGAGGCTGAGGTATGGAGGTGGTTGATACTGGCGAGCTCACGAGAAAGGCTTTACGGAAGTCCTGGGCAAGGAAACCCAGCATCACACGGTGACTGGCAAGCGGCAGGGAGGGGGCAGCACAGGCAAAGAGAGGGAGCTGTGACTTGGTATGTGGCGGTCAGGAAGAATTTGGAATGTTCAAGTCCTACAGAAAACAAAATCTTTTATAACGGGATTTCAAGAGGAGTGTTGAACTTCATTTTTAATCTTAACGTTAGGTGATAAGATGTTGGTACTGTGATCGCAAGGTGGTAATCCTTAAGTCTCAGAAGCTTCTGCTAGTTCTTCCCTGTTGCATGTTTTGCAAGATTGAACATTAAACGTTTGGTGTATAAATACAGTCTGTACTTGGTTGGGGGAGAAGTGGATGAATACAGTGGACCCTTGACCAACACTTGTTGGAACTACACAGGTCCACTTAAGGTGGGTTTTTGTTGTTGCTGTATTTTATAAATATAGTACCGTGCTGTAGATATATTTTTCTCTTACAATTTTTCTTTTTCTTTCTTTTTTTTTTTTTTTTTAAAGATTTATTTATTTATTTTTAGAGCACACATGAGCAGGGGAAGAGAGCAGGGGAGAGAGAGAAGCAGATTCCCCGCTGAGCACGGAGCCCAGTGCTGGGCTCGATCTCACAACTCTGAGATCATGACCTGATCTAAAATCAAAAGTTGGATGCTCAACCTGCTGAGCCACCCAGGGACCCCTCTCTTACAGTTTTTGTAACATTTTCTTTCCTCTAGCTTACTTTATTACAAGAGTAGAGGATATAATATATATAACATACAAAACAGGTGCTAATTGACTGTTTCTGTTCTTGGGAAGTCTTCCCGGTCAATAGTAGGCTGTTTCGGGCGAGTGAAAGATTACTTGTGGAGTTTTTGACTGTGTGGAGGGTCGACGCCCCTAAGCCCTGTACTGTTCAAGGGTCAGCTGTAAAATCTCCCTTCCCAAGTTTCTTAAGAAGTTGTGGTGTTGTTGTTGTTGTTGTTTTTTTCCAGTTACAGTTTCCTCTAGCAAGTCTACCAATCACGAAAGAAAATCGACCCTGACCCCCACCCAGAGGGAAAGTATACCAGCAAAGTCTCCGGTACCTGGCGTGGACCCCGTCGTCAGCCACAGCCCGTTTGATCCCCACCACAGGGGCAGCGCCACAGGCGAGGTGTATCGGAGCCATCTGCCCACACACTTGGATCCCACCATGCCGTTTCACAGGGCTCTGGATCCTGGTAAGCACAGGGTGGGGGGATGATTATGGCAAAGAAGGAATGTTCCTGTGTGACCTTTCAGACTCTGTTTATTAAAGTATAACATGCAGACTGTTACATATATCGTTTAGTGTGCAGCCCACTGAACTCACACACACTACACACCCTCATGCTACCAGTTCCAAATCAAGAAACAGAATATTACTAGCACCCATTAGAGAACTGAGAAAAAAAAATAAGTATGGCATTCGGTTAAGCTGATTGCAAAAGTGGGTCAGTGTGGAGAATTATTTTAAACAACACAGACATACCTAAAACATTAAATTTACCATGTAGATATTAATTTCCCAGTGTTCTGATGTAAGGTCAGGGCCTACTGAGGAAATCACTCCTTGTCTTTGTTACATAAGTGATCCATTTCCTTTCAGGTTTCCTTTTTTTAAGTGAAGCTAGAATTTTTTTTTATTATTATTTTATTTATTTATTTGACAGAGACAGCGAGAGAGGAAACACAAGCAGGGGGATGGGAGAGGGAGAAGCAGGCTCCCCACCGAGCAGGGAGCCAGATGTGGGACTCGATCCCAGGACCCTGGGTTCATGACCTAGCGGAAAGCAGACCCTTAATGACTGAGCCACCAAGGCACCCTGTGAAGCTAGACTTTAAAGCCACTTCAAAGTAGTTTAAATACAGAATCCTTGCAGATTTTTTTTCCTGTCTTTTCAAAACCGTCTCATCCATACCTGATTGAGCTACATATTGTCTTTCCAAAGCAGTCGATTTAGTTTCCAGAGAAACCATTCTTCTCATTCTTTTCTCAACAACCTCCAGATTACTTCATTAAGTTACGTAATCACGGTAGCAGGTAGAGCTGGAAGGAACTTCTGGGTAGACACATCCCTCTGACTGTAGGTAGACGTGCTTGTTGGAGGTGCAGGAGTCTGTAGGTTTTCTCGAAAGCAGTCTGCTGGGCGCGGGGCGGCGGGCTCCACAAAGAGAAAGGAGCCCCGTCTGCACGTCGCTGGCCGACTTGACCCAGCCGTGTGCCAGCTGACCCCTGTCCTCCCGTCTTCGTCCCTGTTCCTCTCGTCCGCTGAACCCTACTCAGATGCGTGTTTTCTGCTCGTACCTCTTCCCCGTCCTAACCGGTTGTTTGTTACATCCTCCAACTTGAAATTGGGACACAGAACACCCGTGTTTTACCTTGGTCCTCAGGGAGGAGGTTTTCATTGGCAGTATGCCGAGATTTCGAAGAGTTGTTCAGTTTATAGAAGTGAGGACCTGTGGAAAACCTTTCATCTGTTGGAGGTTATATCAATGTCATCAAATTGTCTGTCGCTTGAGCACATTAGGTTTCAGAGGGGTCTGCACCTAGTTCTTCAGGGACTTTCTCCCAAAACTGAGGCAGAAGTTCCCACAGAGTCCACTGACAGACTTAACCCTGCTGGGAGTTCTGGACGAAAAAAGGAGAAGCAAACATTCTAGAAAACTTGTTTTTCTAGGGAAATGAATATATATATATATTCACTCGAGTTTGAATGTGTGATTTTAACGTAGTGCTTATCCTGCTCCTTCATTTTATAGCAGTTTTATTGTTATTTTTGAGCTTGAGGTGAATTTTAATGTTTTGAGCAGAGAGACATTAACTTCTCCTTTTTAACAGACATACCTACCCCTTCCTAGCAGCTCGTGTCATGGTCTAACCCAGGTTGTCAAACTATGGCCAGGGGGCCAAATCCTGCTGCTGCCTATTTGCATAAATAAAGTTTTATTAGAACACAGGCACACATTTGTGGGTGTTTTGTCTGTGGCAGCTTTCATGCTACAGTGGCAGAGTTGAGTAGGCGAAGCGACCATATTGTCCACAAAGCGTAAGATATTTACTATCTGGCCTTTTACGGAATAAGTTTGCTAATCTTTGCTCTAAACACATGCATTAATTAAATGCTTATAGACTAACCATTTTCAGCCCCCAGGAAAGCCATTATTTGTCACAAAGTATGTTCACATGTATTTCCATTTGGTTGTGTTGAATGATCAGTACTGCACAAATAATGTGATTTTCAAACGCAGCTCTTGGAGATGTAGGTGAAATGATAATTAAGTTATGTGGCAAAGACCGAAAGTGCAGCTGCTTGAGAAGTTCCTTAGCTCCTCTCCTACCGGTGAAAACGTTCACATTCGTACTGTATCTGGTTTCTCTCCCCTTTGCTGTTACGTCTGACGTTAGAGCGCGTGTACTCATACCTGATGTGTCAGGGTCTAACATGAGTCGCCCTCACTCCCTGTAACCCCCACCCACGTTAAAGCTGTACCTGCATATTAGCCTGGCAGCAGGGGCCCCAGCTCTTTCTGCGGGCGATACTTAGCGAATGACTTTGCCCTGGACCGAACTAAATGCCTTTCTCTCGTTCTCTCCACCAGCAGCCGCTGCTTACCTGTTTCAGAGACAGCTCTCCCCAACCCCAGCTTACCCCAGTCAGTACCAGCTTTATGCAATGGAGAACACCAGACAGACAATCCTCAACGACTACATTACCTCACAGCAGATGCAAGTGAACCTGCGCCCGGATGTGGCCAGAGGCCTCTCCCCACGGGAGCAGCAGCTGGGCCTCCCGTATCCAGCAACAAGGGGTGCGTTCTTTGCGGTCGGGCTTCTTAGATGGTGTTAGGTCTGCCAAGTATCAGTGAGTATTTGCTGAGTGAATGATGGAACAAAAGGAAAGGCAGCCCTGTCCTTGCCTCTGTAGCTCTTAGCCCCCAGAGGCAAAGCAGTACGTCAAGGCAGGGCGTTTTGGTGAGCACTGACATAACCAAACTGTCTGCAGTTTGCTGTCTCTCTCAGTAATCTGTCTGTGCTTTTTGGTGACTCGTAGGGCGCACAGGGTTTCATAGCCTTCTGTAGATTTAAAGAAGGTCTTACAAAGTCATGATCATCTTAACCATTTTTATTTACACTGTACACAGAGTATCACTGGGTTGTAGAGAGAAACTATTTATTTATTTATTTATTAATAAGATTTTATTTATTTATTTGATAGAGATCACAAGTAGGCAGAGAGGCAGGCAGAGAGAGAGGAGGAAGTAGGCTCCCTGCTGAGCAGAGAGCCCGATGCGGGGCTCGATCCCAGGACCCTAGGACCATGACCTGAGCCGAAGGCGGAGGCTTTAACCCACTGAGCCACCCAGGTGCCCCGAGAGAAACGATTTTAAAAAGCCATGTACAGTTCTGTGTCTTGAGAGAAACTGACATTTAACATCTTTTATTGTGTTTATCTCCTGAGCAGGAATCATCGACCTGACCAACATGCCTCCAGCGATTTTAGTGCCTCATCCAGGGGGAACAAGCACTCCTCCCATGGACAGAATCACTTATATTCCTGGAACGCAGATTACCTTCCCACCCAGGCCATACAACTCCGCATCTATGTCTCCAGGTAACAGACTGGTCACGGCCCTCTCTGGTACGACCAGCGTCCCTAAGTGCTGACGCATTGTCTTGAAGTTTTGGGCACTTTCCCCCCATTTGGTCTGCTGAGGTTTTTTGTTGTTATTTGTTTTTAAGATTTATTTATTTTAGAGTGAGCGAGAGAGAGTGCACAGGGGAAGGAGCAGAGGGAGAGAGAGAACCTCCAGCACACTTGGCTTGAGGTTGGAGCCTGAAATGGGGCTCGAGCCCACCGCCCTGAGATCACGACCTGAGCCGAAATCAGGAGCGGCCGACTGAACCACCCAGACGCCCCTGCTCTGCTGTTTTCCACTTAATGTTTCGTGTAGTTCTCACATGCCATCCCTCACCGGATACACCAGAAATATCCCAAAAGCTTGTGTTAGGTGTCAGTCGACATCCGAGACTCTTTAACAAATGGTCTTGGTCTCAGGTTTGGAGCATTTTGAAACGTCTCCAGATGCTAAAAATCTAACAGCTGTTTGTACCTGACAGGTCAGTGTTCTTGTCTTTAAGTCGAAGATTTCTGTGTTTTACAGGACACTCGACGCACCTCGCAGCGGCCGCGAGTGCTGAGCGGGAGCGGGAGCGGGAGAAGGAGCGGGAGCGGATCGCCGCGGCCACGTCCTCAGACCTCTACCTTCGGTCAGGTGAGCGGCGTGCCGTTGCCCGTGCTGCAGACACCCCTTGGTCATCGGTGGGACCGGGCGTCCGGCTTCCTGTTGCGGGGCTTGGCGGCGAGCTGATCCTAGAGGCAGGAGTCGGGAGACGGAAAGTAATCTCACACCTTAAGTGACGTACGAGTGAAAGTGCAGCACGTGAATTTTGAAGAGGAAACTGAGGTTTTCCTGAGGAAGGCAGCGTTTTGATTTGGCCCCGGCCGTTGGCTACAATTGGGCCTGAAGATACCGGGCGCAGAGCTCAGTAAAGCTGAAGGCAGCCCGAGCAGGGGCTCCCAGCCACAAACACACGATGTGTTGTGGGGCTACTGAGGAAGATGCCGTACAGAGAGAAGGTCGGGTGACATTGGGAATTACCTGTGCTGCCACTTAGCAAGGAGGCTGGTGCCATGCCGAGGGGCATTTACACAAGAGGGGCTGGAGGTGGGTTGGAGCCCTGGAGGGGTGTGGACTGGCGCCAGGAGGACAGCGAGGCCATGTCTGCAGTTGCTGGTGGAAATGTGTGCTGCCAGGCAGGGCGGGACGGAAGTGATGGCGGTAGCTCGAGGTTGGGGGGTGGGATGGGCCGAGACGCAAGCCAGGTCTGCACATTAGGGAAGGAGTTTCCCTGTGGGACATCCTTGGACGTGTCTCTGGAGCATTTGTTCTGACATGTGGTAGATTTTTCTTTTGCATTCTGTTCTCTCAGTGAAAGGTGAGCACTTCCTGTGTCCGTGTTGCCAGACAGATCTGGCCCTTAGGGGGAAAGACAGGCTGGACACGGTGACCTAGGAGTCCCCTGCAAGGGCCGCGGCTCTGGCTTGGCTGAGATTTCCAGCCGGCGGCGTGTGGGGAGAGGGTGGGTCAGTCTGTGGGCGGTACTGCAGGGGCGCCAGAGGGGCGGGCAGGGGACCAGAGATTCGGTCAGAGAGGTGCATGCGGAACTGAAGGGCATGGGGCAGGCAGGCTGTCGCGCTCACACTCACGGGGGGGGGGGGGGGGGGGGGGGCAAACCTTGACATCAAAATGGTGGCAGTACAGAGCAGGGGCCCAGAGCTGGTCTTCGTATTTGACCCAGTAACATCATTCCCAAGGATTTATGTTGAATTAATCAGTGGTTGCAAAGCCTGGAGACACTGAGCTGTAACGTAGTGTCCGTGTCTAGTAAGACATACCGCTAAGTGACCACAGGAAAGGCTTCAGTGAATTGTGAGAGGGTGTCCTAATACTGCTTATATGTCAAGCGCGTAAAAGCACAGACACTGATGTAATTAAAGCAAGCCCAACTTTGTTAGGAACTGTATTTTAAAAATGCTCGTGATCCCATTAATGAATAACACGCAGATTCCAGATGATACAATACCATTTTCTCCAGACGTTAAAAAAAAAAGTTGACAAGCATTCTGTGTTGCTGTGTCTGAAGAAACACGGCTCTCAGTGTCGTCAGCGGCAGTGTAAGTGGGGACAGTCATTGCGGAGGTACGAAGTGTAGATAGCAGCTTCTCTTCTAGAAACACAGAAATGCTTCTATCAGCGATTGTGTGCTTGGAAGGGAGAAAATGGCTGAGAAGCGCGCCAGGTGGTCCGGGCTGGGGGAGTAGGGACGAGTGCGCAAGTGGCCAGCTCTTCTGAGGACACGGGACAGAGGGGGCAGAGAAGAGGTGTGAGATCTTCCCAGTGAGTAGTGCAGACCAAGGCCGAGCTGTGGCTTTGCTGTGGGACAGCTGAGGCCAGTGGACAAAACCGAGTCAGCTGTTGGGGGAGTGTAGCTCGTGGACCCGAGCCTCTGGGGGGCGCTTGCGGAGAGAGACCCTTCACAGGGCAGGGCAGAGGCAGAGCAGAGCAGGGAGAGCCGCGGTGGGACGCAGCTGCTCCGACGCCGGGCCGGTGACAGTGTGCCGCTGATGTCACGATACTCAGACGGCCGCACCAACCAGGATGCTGTAAATGACCAGCGCACCGGGTCTAAGGAAGAATCTGAGAGATGAGCTTGTCTGATTGGTGTGAGGGTAGCTGACCGTTGCACAACTCAGGGGTTTGGGTGCTGACCCACCCCCACGACCCCCACTGGAACACCCGACCAGAACGTAACTGCTGACAGCCCCCTCTTGACCGGAAGCCTTACCAGGAACAGGAAGCGCTGACCCAGGCTTCAGACGTTCTGTGTATCGTGTGCCGCATTCTTCCAGTAAAGGACGCGAGAGGAGAAAAGTGTCAGGGAAATCCGTGTACTGTACTGCGCTCTGGTTTTCAAAACCAACGTCCACGTGTGGGCGGAGCCTGCACTCAGTCCCCGCTGTGGGAGGATCCGCTCTGTGTGGTGGCTGCGCGTGTTACTTTGTTTCAGGATTCAAGGTGGATGCTTGTCGCAGAAAAGGAAGTGACAGTAAATGATAGTTGATGTTTTTGTTTTGAGTTAAGGGTATCGTTTTACTACATTTTCATTAAGAAACTCTTAGGGAACGTATTTCTCAAAAGGCCAAAAAGCAGGGTATCAGGCTTCTTACTATTTTCCTGTTTAGGAAAATTAGGAAATGAACAGCCCCTGGATGTCGCTGTCTCTGGCTTCTTCCTTATGGCTTGTCTTTTCTTCTTTCTCTTCTGCTTTTTTTTTTTTTTCTTTTTTGGGCCTTCACAGGCTCAGAACAGCCAGGCCGACCTGGCAGTCATGGATATGTCCGCTCCCCGTCCCCTTCGGTGAGAGCCCAGGAGACCATGTTGCAGCAAAGACCCAGCGTGTTCCAGGGAACCAATGGAACCAGCGTCATCACACCCTTGGATCCAAGCGCTCAGCTCCGAATCATGTAAGTGCCCTGTGCGCGTTTCGGCTGAGAAGAGCAGTCTCCAGCATCTGCCGCACACCCATAAGTGCGTGACTGCGGCGGTTTGGTCACCCACTGCCCGCCCGACACGTTTTGTCGTTGCAGCTGGTCCTTCTGCCACCCCAGCACGCCCCCGTAGAGCCTGCCCTTCACAGACTTGTGTGTGATTTTCTTCTGTTCGCAGGCCGCTGCCCGCCGGGGGCCCGTCAATAAGCCAAGGCCTGCCGGCCTCCCGCTACAGCACCGCTGCGGATGCCCTGGCTGCCCTTGTGGACGCCGCAGCCTCTGCCCCCCAGATGGAGGTTTCCAAAACTAAAGAGAGTAAGCATGAAGCTACCAGGTTAGAAGAAAATTTGAGGAGCAGGTCAGCAGCAGTTAGTGAGCAGCAGCAGCTAGAGCAGAAAAGCCTGGAGGCGGAGAAGAGACCCGTTCAGTGTCTGTACACTCCTGCAGCCTTTCCAAGTGGCAAGCCCCAGCCCCATTCCTCAGTAGTTTACTCTGAGGCTGGGAACGAGAAAGGGCCGCCTCCAAAGTCCAGATATGAGGAAGAGCTAAGGACCCGAGGGAAGACTACCATTACCGCAGCTAACTTCATAGACGTGATCATCACCCGGCAGATTGCCTCGGACAAGGATGCGAGGGAACGTGGCTCTCAAAGTTCAGACTCTTCTAGTAGCTGTATGTATCTCCATCGGAGTTTTGCAATGTGCTGTCTGAGTAAAGAATTACTTTATTCCGTAGGTAAATCAGAACAATATGACATAAAGAAAATCCTGATCTGCGGGTAAATGTAATGGAAAGGTTTTGTGGATTAGTAGTGCAAAAATGTCTCTTCTGCTCTTTGTCGTGACTTTTTAAACTTCAGAGTTTCTTAAGTATGCCTGACAAAGTATTTCCCGTGAAAACACTGTGTCCTTTATGGAGGTAAAATTGCAAAGTAGGCAGGGCAGAGCTCGTGGTCAATTTGGGGCATCTGGAAGGTCAGAGAGGCTACCAAGGCCTCTTAAGCATTTTCTAAGACACAGATTTTTAAAAAGCGAGACCACTGTATTACTGGTCACTGCCATTTACGGTACACCTTTTCTGCAAACTGGATCTTTAAAAATTTTTTTTCCATACATGTATTGGTCCTTTTTATTCCTTCTTTATGCCTATGTCCTATTCTGTGCTCATTTTCTAAAACTGTTTTCATGCATTTCTTTTTTTTTTTTAACTGTTTTTAAATTTTATTTTAATTCCAGAATAGTTAACATAGAGTGTCGTGTTAGCTTCAGGTGTGTAACGTAGTCGTTAGGCACTTCGGTACGTGACTTGGTACGCATTGTCGTAAGTGTACCCTTCGCCCCGTCCCCGATTTCCCCCAGCTCCCCTCTGGTGACCACCAGTTTGCCCTCTACCATTGCAAGTTGGTTAGTCATTTTGACGTCTGCCTGTGAGTCCGTAAGAGTTCACAAATCCACTGTAAAACGCTGGAAGAGTCCTTCAGAATTAACAACTGCCTAAATTCTGTGTGGAATTCCTGAAGGAAGAATCGGGTATTTAAGCAAGTATCTGCTAATCCTTGAAGTGATTTAACCGTATGTGGGCATCTCTCTGTTGTGTTTATTAATGAAATTGAGGAGAGTTGGAGATTTCTTACGCATTAGCATGCAACGCGTAATTCTTTTTACCCCCGTGCCTACTTGTAACTTATTTGGGTAAATATCTACCCCATGGCTGAGTTTTTTGGAAAGAACGGTGCAGGTGGGTAGTCTGCTGTGTAGACAGTAAACTTCTGTTCGTCTGGCAGCGTGAACATCTGCAGAACACATACTACAGGTGCAGACTGTGCTAGCTGGGGAGGATGTCGTTGCAGGAGCAGGCCCAGAGGGAGGTCACCAGCACACCTGGTGACCCACCCAGCCTGTGGCTTACTGGACGCTGGGGCGCACGGCTCTAGTCAGTGACTAAGTACCTCCTTTCAGCTGGCATCACAAACCGGACCAAGTCTGAAGGTCTGAAAATGGGTTTGTCGTCTGTTCTGAGTGGGGCTGTCGTTTTTACCACTAAGTGACGAGCACGAAGGCCATAGCTGTTCACCGTTACTCAGTGTGGTTTCCAGTTTTTCCCTTTAGGGCCTCCCTCCCCCTGAAGGTGAACACAGGTTAGCCTCAGACTTCCTAGTGACTGTATGTTGGTTGTGCTGAGGTTTAGACTGCTGGGGACATAAACGGTCATGAATGCTGGTGGATACCGAAGTCGGAAGTGGTCTAAATTACTTTGAAAATAGTTATTTTAGTTCCTGAGAGATCATTTCTGTCCCAGTCACCGCGTTCCTGTCCTCCTGAGTATACTAGACCCCAGTGAATTACAACTTGCGTGGCCTGGTGAAGGGGTGGGAAGACAGGGTTGTTCATTTGGGTCCTGGAGGATCTGGGTGGGAGCCTGGTCACAGCTCATTCCAGGCTTCTAGACCTGCACGCAGGATCCACTGATCGATGACACTTGCTGATCCGGCCAGTCGTACAGGGACCCTTCGGGCCGCTGGCAGTCTCCCCAGACTCCGCAGCCTGTAGAAGCCGAGTACACTCTGAGGTCAGGAGGTCGCATGTCCCTGCCCTCCGCTGCATCGGCCTGCAGTTGGTTTTCCTGGGAACTTCTGCTTAGAGGGGCCTTCCCTGACGTGGGCATCCTTTCTGCCAGGGGGGTGAATTTACTTCTTTTCGGACATCCCTTGCCATTTCTGTGTTTTTCCACAGTGTAACAGTGCTGAGAAATCATTTGGAGTAATACTTTTTGTCTGCAGCAATCCGGTGATTTCTGAAAATTATTATATAACGTTACTTCATCTGTAGCTTTAAAGTCATCATCGTAATGAAGCAGCCGGGTACCCGACAGTTTTTCTGACAGCTGAGTGTCCCCCAGAATTTTAGGCACTGGAAACGGTGGGCTGTGGACATCCACTCTCTGATTTGTTCAGCCTCCTCCGAGGAGTGTCCTTCTGGTGGCAGTGCTCTCCAGCTCCCGGGAGAACGCTGCAGGCCTGTTCCGTAGCCTGCCTCACCTCAAGGTCCTAGAGGCCACACAGTTCCAGAAAACCCTGCTCCCTACAGAGACTAGGAGCCTGAGGAAGACTCGCGGACCGCTGATACCGGTGCCTTGAGCGGTGCTTGGTTTTTACCGCTGAACGTTTCGGAGAACAAAAACCAAAAATATGTGAATAGGTTTGAAGAGTTGGGACTTTTGCAACTTTTCACGGGATTCGTTTTAAAATGAGATTCTTTACTTTCCTTAAAGTATCTTCTCATCGGTATGAAGCCGCCGGCGATGCTATTGAGGTGATCAGCCCTGCTAGCTCCCCTGCGCCGCCCCAGGAGAAGCTGCAGGCCTATCAGCCAGACGTGGCCAAGGCAAATCAAGCGGAAGGTCTGTAGTTTTTAGCCACCGGCTGGCCTGTTTTCTGTCTGCACCTGGTGTTTGCTTCTGATGATCTGTCTGGACCATGTGACCGAAGACCTGGTTTTGTTTGTTTTGGTTTAGAGTAATCTTTATAGGAGCCTGCTTTAGAGATGTGCAAAACTGCACTAATGGAAAGTTGGTTTTATTTCTTAATTGTTTTTTATTTTTTAAAGATTTTATTTATTTATTTGACAGACAGCGATCACGAGTAGGCAGAGAGGCAGGCAGAGAGAGAGGAGGAAGCAGGCTCCCCACTGAGCAGAGAGCCCGATGCGGGGCTCGATCCCAGGACTCCGGGATCATGACCTGAGCCAAAGGCAGAGGCTTTAACCCCCTGAGCCACCCAGGCGCCCCTGGAAAGTTGGTTTTAAGCTTTGGTTGATTACTCCTTTGTTTACATCTAATGATACAGGACATAGTTGATATTTGGTTTCCCCTCTTAACACTTTCACAGGGCATTCTGTACTAGTTCTGATCTCTGTCAGTCAGTCCGTGGTTTTCCTTTCGAGATTAGGATCAGGAACTCTGGGTAGAGATGGGTATCACACCCTTCGCATGCGCTCCTCTGAGTCATGTTCAGTCTTTGATGAGTGAAAGGCCGGGGCATCCCTGAGTAAGACATCTGTCTGTCCTCCGTTAGGTGAAGCCACCAGACAGTACGAAGGACCATTACATCACTACCGACCCCAGCAGGAACCGCTGTCCCCACAACAGCAGCTGCCTGCCTCCTCACAGGCCGACGGGGTGGGCCAGGTGCCCAGGACCCACCGCCTGATCACACTTGCTGATCACATCTGTGTAAGTTGTTCATTAATTTTTCCTTTTTTGGTCAGTGCAGAAGGCACATTTCACAGAGAGGGAAGCATAAAAAAGATGTCCAGGTTTTTTATGCTACATTATTTGGCATGTCCTCAACGGATTTAACCAACTCCTTCTTTTTTCATTCACAGCAAATTATCACACAAGATTTTGCTAGAAATCAAGTTTCCTCACAGCCTTCCCAGCAGCCTCCCACTTCTACATTCCAAAATTCGCCATCTGCTCTGGTCTCCACACCTGTGCGGACTAAAACATCAAACCGTTATAGCCCAGAATCCCAGTCTCAGTCTGTCCACCATCAAAGACCAGGGTCAAGGGTTTCTCCAGAAAATCTAGTGGACAAAGCCAGGGGAAGGTATGGTTTTTATTTCAAACTTTATGTATATTTCCCAAGAGTAAAACAATGTTTAACTGTTACGCTCTACAGATCCCCTTTAAGATAAGGGATTCATTACTCACACCTAAGAGTGATTTACCTTCATGCCTTGGGAAATACAAATGAGGGTTTTCCCTCTGTATATTCTTGGAATGTTCACTGTCTGGGCAATTGGTATTATATCGTTTTAATGTCCATTCAACAAAGTCAGGGTCTTCATCTTTCCATGGAGGGAGGTGATAAATACTATTTCAAGTTTGATAAATCAAGAAAAATGTAAGATATTTTAGAATTTTAGAGGTAACCCCAAAGAACTTGAAGAAAAATGGTCAGAAACGGGCACCTGTAAAAATTGGATGGGGTTGATTGGGAAAGGAGGTGGCAGGGCATATACCCGAATAAAATTATATTCAAAGGTCACAGGTGCCTCTTAAGTGTATAATCACTGAGCCAAACCCTTTTTTTGGTCTGAACACTGTGTGTCTCTCACATTGTTCTTACCAACATGGTAGCCAGAGAAAGACCATTAACCTGCAAAGAACCACTCAGCCCTACAAGGGCATAACCCGAGCCTGTCTGGACTCCCCTGGCAAGCATTCAGGGTTCAGTCTGGTACTCCAGTCCTTTCTCCCTTAATGGGGGAAAGACCCGGTAAGCAGTGAAAGGCTGCAGGGCTCGCCGGAGTAGCGGCCAAGGACGGGATGGCGGGGTCTGGTGCCAAAGCCACGTAGTAGTCCTGACCTCCTGGCAGAGCACTGGCTGTCCTGGTTTGGCTATAAAGCAGTGGCAGCAGACTTTCTGGTAACTGGGCATATGTAGTGAAAACCTCAGGCAACTTTTTTTCTGATATAAATTAACAACTTTTATTCCTTCTCCTGAATAATGAGTGAATTAGTTTCTGTTCCGGGTAATTCGTAGATGAGCCGTAGGAGCATAATCTAATACTCTCTGTGGTACAATATCAGGCCTGGAAAATCCCCAGAGAGGAGTCACGTCTCTTCCGAGTCCTACGAGCCCATCTCCCCGCCCCAGGTTCCAGTTGTGCATGAGAAACAGGACAGCATGCTGCTACTGTCTCAGAGAGGAGCCGAGCCTGCGGAACAGAGGTGAGAGGCCTGCTGTGCTTCCGGCCGGCAGATCGTGCGTGTGTGTGTGTGCGCGCGCGTGTGCACGCGCGGTGTTATATGCTTCTGGTTTTCCTTAAGTCAGTGCCTCTTCTCCCTTACGCTTGTGTGTCACGATAGGAGTCCTGAAGGACCCTCTAGTCTCTGTTTTCCTGGTGATCTAGTGCTACTGGATTTTAATGAAAAATTGATATTTAAATAGGTTGTGGGGGAAAAAATTGGTCATTATTCTTCTTGAAATTTAAGACTTTGTAGATCTGTTTTTTTTTTAAAAAGCCTTTTTTGTCCACGTGATCAAACCACAGTCTGAGTGCCTGGCACGTACTAAGACTTGTGGACTCTAGGTGCAAAGGAAGTAACTGCTTCCCATATTTTTTCTTACCTGTTCCTAACCTGACCCCTGTGAATTCTTAGATTTTTCTTCCTTTCTGGATTAGCAGCTTTTGATTTGGCCCTGACCTGGTCCACTTCCCCTAGAGCACTTTATCCAAAACTCTTGGACTCAAGCTCCAAGTCATTAGGTTGGCATCTGAGTTCCTCTGTGAGCAGCTTCTTGCCACGCCTCGTTTCTGCCTTTCCCCCTTACTCTTCTCTTTGTCCACCACTTGCTGTCCCTGTAATGCCTTTCAGTCCTGTGTATGTGGTTTCCTTGGCGTCTGGCACCCGCAATATTCGTAGAGGTCAGTATAGGATTTGCCTGCAGTCCGATAAAGAGGGAGGGTCTCACTGCACAGTTGGTGCATTTCTTCCCATGGGTTCTGGGCTGTTTCCGCAGTGTACGTATTCACGGGCAGGCAGATAGGTGTTGGTACCTTTCAATGAAATGAAGAAAATGCATTGTTGGAAAGGGGATGATGTTACATTTAATTATAATGTTTACATGTTTTCCCTTAAGTCTGTGAGTATTTTGAGGACAAGGCCACATTTTCCTTATTTTTCTGTTGCGTATTTTTCTCTCCTGGCGTGTAGTAGGAATCCCTGAATTTGAATGAATCCACAGGACCAGATTAGGTCATCAGCAGCCTTCCGCCTGTTCATGGCGGTCATCTCCGGCTCTAGCTAGGCCACTGGTGGTCTTGAGCTGTTAAAGAAAAGCTTGCTTAAAATGTGTTAGTGTAGGAAGTTGCGAATGGATTGTGAAATCTTTTACATGAAACAGCTCCTCTGGTGGGAGGCTTGAAATGATTCTAATGGAGGTGGTTTTATTTCAGCGTTGTAGCTCTTCTGTCCATGTGTACAAGCTTTGATTGCTTAGGTACGCGCTTGCCGTTCTATAGGCAAGTGGCGCTTGCCTATAGGCCGGTGTCCGTGCTGTTGGGCAGATGGCGGCGGGTGGGCTGTTTCTAAGTTTTCCTTTTAACATCATTTGCTGCTTATTCCGCCTTTGTTAAGAATCTCTGTCCTAGATTATCTCCATTCCTGTCCTGTTTTTATGCAAGTGCTCATGTGTTTGTTTGTGTCCTGAAATACGATGTGGGGCTGTCACCACACACACAAGATGGGGCAGTGGTCATTTTCCCAAACACTGTGGAAGTCCCCAGGGTTAGGGGCACATGACAAAACAGATCTAACGATAGACATGACTGTGTCCCCACAGGAATGATTCCCGCTCGCCAGGGAGTATAAGCTACTTGCCTTCCTTCTTCACCAAGCTTGAAAACACGTCTCCCATGGTTAAATCAAAGAAGCAGGAGATTTTTCGTAAGTTGAACTCCTCTGGTGGAGGTGACTCTGATATGGGTAAGTGGGATTTCTTTCATGAATCCCAAAATAAAACCTGCATTGATAATGCTCTCTCCGGTGTTGCCTCTCGTGCATCCTTGAGTTTGCAGGCTCCAGCTGCATTTGATCTTAATTTCTTCGACTGCCCATTCGTGGGTTGCCTGCTAGACAGCAGGAACGCGCTGTTGCTGAAGCTGCCCATTTTCTCTCTGAACATGTGCGGGGCCTGGGAAACTTCTCTTCTGGGGGGCGGATCCGCTCTCCACAGGTTTTTTTTTTTTTTTTTATATACCACTGGTCTTAGTTTTATCCATTCGGGACTCCTCTACATGACCTTTCCTCCGCCATTTGAAGACAAGTCATGTCCTTCAAGTCTTCCCTCTGGAAACATCCCGTTTCGTCCGCGGTTCATCCCGTGCTTGTCCCCAGCTCGTGCTCTCCACAGAAAACCACCTGATTTAGCTCCACCTTCCAGTAGGTTGTGCGTAGGGTGGTATGATCTCCCCCAAGTGTATCTCTTAGTATTAAGGGACTCTAAGACTGTATGAGGGGTTCTGGTAACCAGTACACAGTTAGGCTGTAGTGTACTTAGTACCAGAATAAATAACAAGGTCTCTTCTAACGTGCTGCCCTTGAGCCAGACCGTTCCCTTGCTATACCTTGTTGTTCCCAATGCCACGCACAGGCCGAGGCAGTCTGTGCTGGTGCTGTGCAGTCACCTTTGCTGCCCTGGCACGGTCTCCCTGGATCTCGGTTGAGTCATCCGGCACTCATCTGCAGCCGCGGTCAGTCCACCGCGCAGGGACAGAGTAACGATGGCAAACAGCTCGAGTCCTGTAGAGAGAGACGGCTCTAGGGACTTGTAAGCACGTATTAAGCTCCTTCCAGCCTCACAACAGCCCTACGCCCTGCAGCGCAGAGGTGTCCGGTGCGCAGATGAGCAAACACAGGCGTCTAGGAAGCGGGGCAGGTCGCCTGGCGAGTGTGTCTCGGGCTGTGGTTCTGCTCCCGTGTGCCAGCGGCCTTCCGGCGGCTCTGTGCTGGCGGCCTCACCGTCCGCGTGCTGGGTACTTACTCCTTGGTAGGACGCAGCTCTGTCGCACGCAGACCTTCCCTCTGGGGCAGCATGCTCGTGTTCCCCGTGCTCTGTTCCTCGGCACTCGCTCGCTCGGGCCCACTTCTCCATCTTTTTAAGCGCATCAGGGATGGCAGCGACAGTTGCCAGATCTGGGTCGTCCCCAGTCTGCTCTGTTTCTGTGCTCTGCGCCGGCTCGCCTCCTGCCCCTGTCACAGGACAGTGTGGGCTGGGAGCCCCAAACTGCCAGGTGGCTGTGCGTCTGGATCTGACCCTTTGTGATCAATAAAGGTGGATCCGAGAGAAGAAAGGATGAGCCCAGTGTTGGCTGTTGTTTGTGAACAGTCTCTTTTGAAGGGGCAGCAAACCGTCTCAAAGAAAACATTTTCAAATATCGGCTGGTGTTGTTGTTGGGCTTGCCGATATCCTTTCCTTTAAAAAAAAAAATCATTTACAGCATTTCCCCATCTCATCACTGGTTTCATCTGTTACTTACAGTGGCTCAAATATCACCAACAAACATGGGGCGTGCTCGCCGTCGGATCCGAGGAGCCTGCCCGAGCACAAGTTTCGAACTGTTTCCGCCTCGCGGCCTGCACTCCGCCTCTCTAGTCCGGGTCTGGCCATTTTAGTGGGAAAAAGATTCTTGATAGGAAAATGCCACGTGACTTGAAGCAGCCTCCTTTATACTTCTGTCACCTGTTTCCCATGTCCTCAGGCAGTAGCTCTCTCGCTCGGTCATCCGGCAGTCAGTCACTGAGCCGGGTCCTGTGCCGGGCGCATACAGAGTGACAGATGGTCTCTACTCTGGAAATGTGTAATGAAACCAGTACCTCATTTTAACACACGATAAATATATGAGTGTCTTAAGGCAAGTAGGAACAAGTTGCTGGAGGACTGTTTTGGCTGCCAGAAAGGTTTTCCAGCATGGAACGGGACAGTTAAGGAATTGTATGTAGGGTCCATTGGGCTGATGGGTCCCCAGGGCACATTCAGTCGTCCTGGGGAAACGGAACGGAGAGATCCAAGCTGTCAGCAGCCGAGACCACTTTGTTTCAAGTCCGTCTCTCAGTTCAGTGTGCCCGGTGACTTTATTCTTCAAAAACCATACGCTTGACCCATTTCCTCTTCCAGAAATATTCTCTTCTCTTGCCTTTCAGATACTACGTTCTCCCGTGTTTTTTTCCTCTACTTCTCTGGCCATGTGTTTGTCTCTTCAGCCGCTCAGTCTTGCTTTGCCTGGCCCTCGGATGTTGGTTTCCCAGTGTTTTGCTTACGCGATAAAATCCCCGAATCATGTCATCACTCTGGGCGTTTCAGCCGTGTGCTGAGAACTCCTGAACTTGTATCTGGACTTTGGCATTTTCTACTGAGTTTTACTGACGTACCTTTGCAGACTTCATGTCTTCTCGGGTATCTGGCTTCTGAAATGTCTGACACTGTAACAGTCCACCTGTCCACGTGGAGAAGTCTGTCACCCCGCCCCCCCGCCACGCTTAACTCCGAGGTGGCTCCACTGTCACGCTCTGGGCATCGTCCCCCTGTACCTCGTCGAGTCTGCCTCCCAGCCTCCCAAACAGCTCACACATGCCACTCTCCCTTGCTCATTTCTGAGCAGGTGTCCTGTTCCCTCACGAGCTCGCCCATCTGTTTAAACAGGGGTCCCCACACTTTGATACTATCACAGGCCCCTGAACTGCAGGCCCCAGGACCCTAGCACCGTTACTGAGGCACCGAGGGGATTCTGTTGTCATGGCCTCAGGGGAACCACGCTAAACCTTGAGCTCCAGAGGTCAAGGATTTTAGCATTTTAAGCACAGGATCTTCGTATCCTCATTGGCTGAAAATGTGAAATTGTTTTTATCTGACCATTTTGATCAGTAAGAAGGTGATTTTATTATGAATTGTTCATTAAATACCTGTCCGACAAATGAACGAGCCCTATTTCACAAACTTCCGTGAGGACTGCGAGGCTGTGTCTGTCACTTTGTATTTTTTTAGGTTCGGTTTCTTTGCCTAAGTGTCACCTGACCCATAGTAGGGAGACTGTCCTGATTTTGTAAGCTCTTCCTGGAGATTTCTCCTCTCCTCCTGTTGCCAGTTTAAAGCTTCCCTGACTAAGAAAGTTCGTTTCAAGGCACACATACCCCCGTCTCCAGAGCCCGGTGTCCTCTCCAGGGCAGGGTCCGTCCTGCTGCAGACGCGTCCCCAACGTCACATCCTTCCCTGGGACCGCTTGCTTGGCCGCCCACCTGCTCCCCGCATGCTTCTCTCCCCAGTTCTCAGCATCAAGTCGGAGGTTGGGATGAAAACACCGTTTGTGTTCCCAGATTCCTCCCGTTTCCGCGCTTTCTGTGTTGTTCCCAGGCTGCCTGCCTGTTGTCAGACCGCGCCAGCGACAAACAGATCACGGGCTCATCCCGGGAATGTGACAGTAGTCCGCGGTGACCCACGGAAACTGTTGGGAAACCCACAGTCACTTCCATGCTCTTCCCCGCGGGGTCTGAGGTCAGGCCGCCTCAGACTGCCTGGCTTTGGCCGGGGTCACCTCAGGTCCAGGTGTCCTCCCAGCACGCTGGCCTCCTCGCCTCGTGTTTCTGCGGCAGCGCAGCGTCTCTTTCTGCCTCTGACTCTGCTGCCCCTCTTGCCATCTTCCTGCCTCCTCCAGTTTTTTACCAGAGTTTCTTTAAAAAAAAAAATTATTTCTTTCCCTTTGTTTTCACTTAATTGGTGAAAAATAAGGTTGCGATCGTGGAGAATAAAAAGGTGAATTTTATGGGAGGGTGTGAGACACTCTCTCTTGGCATGTGCGGTCGCTGAGCCTCCACTAATTCGAACGTTTGTTCACATACAGCAGCCGCCCAGCCGGGGACGGAGATCTTCAACCTGCCGGCGGTCACCTCGTCAGGTAAGCGGTGCAGCGGGGTTGCCGCCCGGGCGGGCTTCGGCAGACCGTGTCGCCAACCGACGGCATAGTGGGGGCCGCTCCAGGATGCAAGAGTGAATGAAATCGTGTCATTTAGTCAGGGAGGGGACAGAGATAGTAGCAATAAAAAGGGATTGAGGGGCCCTGGGTAGCTCAGTGGGTTAAGCCTCTGCCTTCGGCTCAGGTCATGATCGCAGGGTCCTGGGATCGAGCCCCGCATTGGGCTCTCTGCTCAGCGGGGAGTCTGCTTCCTCTCTGCCTGCCTCTCTGCCTACTTGTGATCTCTCTCTGTCAAATAAGTAAAATCGTAAAAAAAAAAAAAGGATTGAGATTCAGTAAACACTTGCTGGCAAGAAAAAGGGACAAAGAGAATCAAAACCATTCAAGAAGAGCGTAGAAACTAGAGTTGAAAAGAGGGAACAGTGGAGTAATGGAAGCGAGCGACTGATGCGTTCAGCTCAGAGAAATAAATTCCCCGGGGCCCTTCTCGGGGGGTGGCAGGGCCTGTGCATGGGCCTCAGTGGAGATGCAGGCCACGTGCTATGTCCCCTCCGGAGGCCTTCGCTTCTTGCTCCGCCGTTCAGAACCACGCAGGAATGCTGTGCGTGTCTCTCTCCAGGCTCCGTTAGCTCTAGAGGTCACTCTTTCGCTGATCCTGCCAGTAATCTGGGCCTGGAGGACATTATCAGGAAGGCGCTCATGGGAAGCTTTGACGACAAGGCGGAGGAGCACGGGGTCGTCCTGTCCCAGCCGGTGGGTGTGGTGCCTGGCGGGGCCAACACCTCCGTGGTGACCAGTGGTGAGACTCGGAGAGAGGAAGGGGACCCGTCACCTCATTCAGGTAAAGTTTCCGCTCTAGGGCTCTTCTGCTGCCTCTCCCAAGAAAAAGCCCGTTGATTTCCAGGTTGTAATGCTTCACCCAGAGACTTCATTTTATGTGCTTTCTGACTCACCTTTCAGGGTTTAGTTCCTTACAGAAAGGTTTGTTTGTTTATCTGCTCATTTTAGTAACGTACAGAAACTTTCAAAGGATGGAAATTTTTACGCAAAATGTCACCATTCAGTGTTGGGTATTATTTTTGTTTGCATCTAATTCTTATCTGGATCGACACATTTTAATTATGATACAAATGCAGTTTCATATTCTGCTTTTGAATTAAAAAAAAAAAAAACAGTGATAGGTTCAGCATATAAGAATTTTAAGCCACAGAATAAAGAGTAAGGAAAAAGGAAAACAAAAAACAAAAAACTTCAGATCACATCACCCAGAAAATGCTACTGTTCTTTTCTGAGAAGCATCATCCTAGAAGCGTCTCTGTATAAACACATAAAAGGACAGACAGACATTACAGTGAGATCATTCACACATCTTGGTGGAAGCGCGCGCACAGAAAACCTGATTCTAAGCTTCCTTTAAGCCCCTTTTTCTCAATTGAGAACTGATCTCTTCTGTGCTTAAAAATTTACCTGCAGGTCTGAGTATTTCCAGTTTAGTTTAGAGGTTTTTTTCTTGTTACATCAAGCGAAAGCTCTAAGGTTAAGAAGATCAAAGAGATCAGAAGTTTTTTGTTTGTTTGTTTAACCTGCATATATTAATTTGGGGGCGACATGGATCATTTCCTGCTCTGAAAGAGGAGCGCGGTCCTTCTGGTCTTCGCTCCGGATTTGTACTGACTGACGTGTGCGTGTACTTGAAGGTTGTGACATTGTGACTGTGGTTGTGTGATCCTCCTTGGTGGCATGTGGTATGGCTGTCGCACCCCTTTTCCTCACAGAGGGGGCTGCGCTCCCAGGCTGCTCACACTCCACGCCTTCTTGCCGCTGCTGCGTTTGACCTGGCAGCACCACACGTTCCTCAGACCATCTGCGGATGTGACGGCATTTCTCTCCTGGCATCAGTTGTGTGAGAAGGAAGGTGCGGTGCCCTCTTTTGGAGCTGGTGACGGTTTATCTGCCCGAAGAATCCTCTCTTCCTCAGTCTCGATGTGAACTGATAAGTTAGCGGTCGTTCTGGGTCAGGTTTTCCTGCGCACAGCCAGGCCGGCTGCGGGCTGATTCTCCGCTCACGGAAACGTCCTACTGTTTTCACTTGTTGGGCTTCGCGGTTCAAAAACATAACTAACATGTTTGCCGGCTCGTCTTCGTCCCGTCTGGTACCTTCTAATGATTTTTCATCATCTCGATCTCCTTCTGTTGCTTTACCGTGTTTCGCTTTCCCTTTGTGCGGTGACCCCCTGCGTCATGTCTGTTCTCATCCTCGCTGTGTGTTGTCGCCCAGGCTTTTCACCTCACCCTTTTGGGTTCCTGCAGGTGTGCTGAGCCCCGTTCGGAAACTGGCTCCACACAGGCTACAGTCTCTCCCCCGTGTCCGCAGCACTTTTCCGCCTCGTCCTAGGATGTTCTCTTCCTTACAGCGCGGACCTGCACGTCTTCTCTGCAGATAGTTCTGGAAGGCGTTCCGCCCACCTTTTCCTGTGCGCTGCAGGGTGCGGGGTGAAGTAGTTCTGCCGGGGCCGTCCCCTGGGCTCCGATCTCTTCGGAGATCTTTTTAACGTCTTGTTCTAGAGAGGGCGTCCTTCTCCTGTGAACTTCTAGGAACAGCCTGGGACGGAAGGGGCTGGCAAGCACTGCTGGGGTCCAGCAGTGCCACAAAGGGGCTTCTGTTCGATGCTTTTTTTCTTTTGGCATAAGATTTCCTTGGGTGTTGCATGAACTCCTCTGCTTCTCTCTAAACTGGTAGGCAGCGAGGCTGTGAGGATTTCAGGTTTTTGTCGGGCTGCTCTAATTTCCTGTCTCTGTGCTCCAAGGAAAGAAATGACGTCCCGGGAATTTTGTTTCCTTGGTTACATGTTTTTAAGTTTATGGTACGAGGATATAACTTTTGCCTTAGTTGCTACAAGGTAAATTCTGGCTTTTAAATAATCATTTTTTAACTTCATGGAGTCCTAGGATCGAGATTCTTTGTGCTACCTACCATCTTGCTTCCTTCTCTTAGCATTACGTAACCATCAGCCTTTTGGTAGGTTTTTAAGTTGAGAACATAATTACTCTGTGTCAGTAGTTAATTTATTTCACTTTTAGGAGGAGTTTGCAAACCAAAGCTGATCAGCAAGTCAAACAGCAGGAAATCTAAGTCTCCCATCCCTGGGCAAGGCTACTTAGGAACTGAGAGGCCCTCCTCCGTCTCCTCTGTACACTCAGAAGGGGATTACCACAGGCAGACGCCAGGGTGGGCCTGGGAAGACAGGCCCTCTTCAACAGGTGAGGAACACGCTGCTGGCAAAGGCGGCTTCAGGTGACCTTATCCGAGCCTTGGCTAGTACTTCTTGTAAAATCAGAAACTTCGGTAACCTCGTTACCGTACCAGTAGGTTCCACTCTCCAAAACAGAAACTGAACGCGTAGAATCTTAAGAATTGAGAGAATGCAAGGTCTAATTACCAGAAACAAGGAAGAGCTGTGAGGACTGGCCAGTCGCCCTCGAGGCTGTTGCATGTTACATGCCGCAGCATGTCGCATGCCGTAGCCCGCAGCGGCTCTGGGCGGACTGGGGACGTGTGGGATTTCAGTTCCTCCCAGAACCGACCTGAGCACGACGGGCGGCTCCCACTCGTCGCCTGGAGCCTCTGCGTAGACATCCTTAGAGCAGGGTCTTAGGGAAATACTGAGAAACCAAAATTAAGAAAGGGGAATAGTGGAAAAAGCCATCCTCTCGTAGGCTCACATGTTTATATGACTGATGAAAAACAATCATCTAGGATATTTACTGATGTTTTCCATTTTGTACTTGCTTGCTTGAAGCTTTTTTTCCAAACCTGATAACCACAGTAATGGTAGTCCTGAAAGGGAACAGGCAAACCTGGGGTATTTGGTGTAGATTTAAGGGTTTCACGGAATTACAAGCCATTTTTTTTAAGACGTTAAATACATACCAGTGGGGGAAAAATCTGAAATGTGCTCCCCCTAATTTATTAAAATATATATTTCATGTGGACACTATATCCACATAATTGAAGGCCTTTGCTTGATGAACTTCTCACATCGTACGCAGAGTATGTACTGGTTTGAAAACGTCTCAGCTAAACCAGTGACCGGTCTCCCATCTCTCTCAGAGAAGGAATTAAGTCATGAAACGAATGACTTGATAAAAATAGTAGGCTTTCCACTTTTACAGTTTCTTAAGCTGTTGTAAAAGGCTTTCTGGGGATAGTGGAACAATCTAGGTGGTGGCAGAAGGTGGCAGTGCTCTTGCTGGGGTCACATGCCCCCTTCCAGGTCTCGGACCTGCTAAATCCGCCCAGTGAGCGCCAGCAGATGGCACCTGCCTGCTGACCCCGGATCTTCGTCCTCAGGACACTGCACTTCTGCCTTTACCTCTAAGAGTCTGCACGTTCTCGGTGTAGACGCTGAAGCTTAAAAGGCGGTACTTCTACTTGGGATTCTCCACGGAAACGCCCCGATCCGAGACTTCCCTCAGAACCCCTGCCCGAGCATCCGTGCCTGGGCTCCGCAGTGCTAAGCTGCTGTTGGTCCTCGGGCCTCGCGTCCTTTCTAGATTCTCACTGAGGCGGCCTCCCGGGCCCTTCCACGTTGTTCCATGTGCTCTCGGTGTCACGAGATCGTTTCGGTAGATGATTGTGTCTTCTGTGACGCGGTGTGGGACAGCGGCTGTGGTCATGACACTGAAAACTCTCTCTCTCTCTCTCTCTCTCTCGTCAGGCTCAACTCAGTTCCCGTACAACCCCCTGACCATGCGGATGCTCAGCAGCACCCCGCCCACGCCCATCGCGTGCGCCCCCGCGTCGGCGGCCCAGGCGGCCCCACACCCGCAGAACCGGCTCTGGGAGCGGGAGCCGGCGCCGCTGCTGTCGGCGCAGTACGAGACGCTGTCGGACAGCGACGACTGAGCGCGCGGGGAAGGCGGGCTCGGTGGCGCCGAGGGGTGGGGTGGGGGCTCTCGTTTGGGGTGGTTTTGTTTTTAATGGCGGGTAACAAACCTGTCCTCCTCTGACTCGTGCCCAGAGACTTTTCAGGAGAGCCTGGACCACGGACGATGAAGAAATGATGGAAATGTATTTGGAGGGGCAGAGGGGGGGGGGGGGGGGGGGGGGGGGGGCTGCCTTGGATACAGGCACTTCGGTGGATTCGAATAGTGGAGGGCTGAGATGTAGAGTTTTTAAGAAGTGGACAATTCCTGTTCCTACATCTGTTTGTAAAGAAAACCATAATGTCTTTAAATCACTCTTCTGTAAATAGATGACCTTTTTTGCAGTGTTTCCCCTTGCTGTAGTATCTGGTGTACTTATGTTCAAATCAGCGCATCAACTTTGGGGGGGGGGGATTTTAAAAAACAGACTCCGCACCTATCTTTTTAACCCTTGCCTTCTAAACAACCTCATACAGCCCAGTTACATAACGTTGGCTGTCACGGGCATTGTACTTTTATCCAGTTTTGTCTCCTCCAAATTCAGATTTCCGGTGATGTTTCAGATCTTGTGGAAATGTTTAGATTTTTAACACAGACCCTGTCGTGAAATCTGTACATTACGTTATTAGGGTCAAAGGTAAGAGAAACAGAATTCTGCCATACTGTAAATTTCCAATGCAGGCTTTAATTTTTTTTAATTAGTAGCACTGAAAAAATATTACTGCATGGGTATGTTATAGTTCCGTTTTTAAAGTTTAAAAAAAAAAAGGCTTATTTGAGACATCCCTCACTGTTATGCACACTGGTGACATAGCCACACCCCTAAGTATCCTTTTCCTTCTGCATCTGATGCAGCCCAACAGAGCTTTTGTTTTGAAATAAATCTGACTACCCTGTCCATAGCTACACAGATCATGTGTGATTTAAGGGTCTTAATGTCTCAGGTTGCAAAGGAAAAACTAGTATCTTGTCTTTAGGTTGCTCGGTATTGGCTGAGCCGGAAGGTAACGACCCGAGTCGAATGTTCGTCTGTTAGGTGCGCTGTGTTCTGGTCCCGAGGCCTCATGGTGAACGTGCGGTTTGGTCCCTTCCCATTTGCCACATGCCAGTACTCCCTTTGAGTCCTTGTGGGCAAGAGTTTATGGTTGAATCTTTTCATTTCACTGAATCTCAAGGAGTGAATACCTTAAAAAGAGTGAATTTTAAACTAATTATGGTACTAGAGGGTCCGTTTCATCCTTAATAATTGCTTGTTGAATTGTGAGATTTTTTTTCTCCATCCAACTTAAGCAGAGCCTTGAAGCATCCTTCCGGAGCAGGAGGAAAGGGACCGTTCCGGAGGGACGCCACTGAAGATGAGAATGGGGAGAGACTGAGGTCTCTGCAGAGGATACAAATTAGCACTTTATGGACTAAATAGATCTAAACTTTTTAACAGAAATACTCGAGACTCTAGAGAAAGCAGGTGTACGATAACCACTGACTGAGTGCCTCCCGGCCTGCCCGAGACTCTCGCAGGGCCCTTAGCACTGGGGTCTGGTCCCTAATTGGGTAATGCAGGCACTGGCTCAGGACCTTGCCCACACGGTTAATTAAGTGACAAAGGCCACAAGTCTGTGTGTGTCTGAAGTTCAGCCTTCACTCCTGTTGCTGTTCTACTCCCGGAGACTTTGGGTCTCACGCTAAACTTGAGAGCAGGGTCAGTGATCCTGTTCCTTCCACTTGGAAAGTTGATACTGCCCTGTTACACAAACGCATAAATGTTCATGTGAATGGAAAACAGTAAACATTCTCCGTACCAGTTCCTATTTTAGGTATCGTTCATTTATAGTGCCGGCACACCCGAAAGACATGATGGTGATGAATATTTTCCCAGGACCCTGAAGGTCCTGAGCTACTCCAAATCAGACTGGCTTTTGCCAGCATGTCGCCCGAGAGCCTTTTTACTTCCACAGTCGCACTCAAGGACCCCTCACGCCCCCCTGCTCAGTGCACGCGTCTTACCACTCCAGCGGCCATGGCGCGGAGGAGGGATCATTTCTTAGGGCAGAACACGGAAAGGACAGAACTCACACGCAGCTTACCTGCGGAGCAAACCCTCTGGGAAGGGGGCCGTCCACCAAGGCAGGATCGGGAGAGCCCCGAGAGGGACCGAGGACTGGCGAATGTCGGCTGTGAACCCAGGCAGGACACTCTGTGGGCTGGGAGGTCAGTGGTCCAAAGCTGCCTCCTTCTGCACGAGCGGGCAGGACCCCGCAGCCACGGAGGTCTTCCCGGTGCCGCGCAAAGCGGCGTCCCGATAGCCGGGCTTCCAGCGCACGCTCATGACCGGGAGTTTCGCAGTGCTTTAATTTGGGTATGCTGGTTCCATTTTAAAATATTTATGCCCTGAAAACTCCGGTGACATAGTTCGGACACTTAAACTCCACTATTTTTAACAACTCACTTTTGAATGCAGACCCGATGGCCAAGGGGTCGGTCCTCCTGCTTTGCTACCCTGTTTTACAACAGTGCAAATGAACTTCCTTGGAAATACCCACATGATGAGACTGGGGACACCTACAGTCTTTCCAGCACCGGGACGGGACCATGAGCTAAATCCTTGTGGAGGATCAAAAATTCTTAAGTAAAACCTGGAGTGACAAACCTAACATTCAGTAATCCCTGCCATTGTGAAAAGGGAAAAACATTCTCAGTGCAGATGGTGAGTAGGTGATACTTATTTTTCAAAACTCAACCAATCAATAAATTAAGCCTGGGTTGCACTGACAATCTGATTGATACTCTGTTTCTCGTTAGACCTGAATAAAGGAGCTAGCTGGGTGGTAAGAGATGAGCTTACCAGAAAGCAGGAAGAAACTGACATCAGCAAATGTAATAAAAATATAAATATAAAAAAATATAAAATTCTAGTTTAAGTCTAATCCCCGAGGATTTGGACCTCAAGGTTTCTAGTTTCTGTTTTCCTGACTCTAGTAAGTTCGTTCTTGTGAGAAATTCAAAGATTACGGAATACATAGAGTGTTGTTGTAGAGTCTCTAGTTTATTATGAAAGGATTCTTCCAGTATGTACACAGGAAACAAAAATATCTGTTTATCGTTCCCACTCACACCCCCACCTGCAGAGGCTTACCAACAACAGTGCTCCTTCATGGCACCTACAAAAACCACCTTTCCCCTGGGCGAAGGGCTCCCTGCGAGCCTTGGGCAGTGAGCACAGCTGGCTCCCTAGCCCGCAGGTTTCAACTGTGCGTGCTCTGCGGCAGCAGGGTAAGGCTCTTTCCACACAGTAGTCTGTCCACCTACGGTCCTCTGACCAGGTATGTTCTCCCACGGCCGCAGGGGAATCTCCTCGGTCCCCTGCTTTACAGACGCGGATACCAAAGGCCAGGAACAGGTCAGTGATCCTGCTACTGTACCAGCAGTGCCTGCTGGAATCGCGGGGGGCGGGGGGTTTACAGGTCACACGTGTAAGGCCCTACCCTGAGGCTGGGGGCTGCAGCCTGGGCAGGTGCAGAGGACCCTGCGCAGGGCCCGAGGCTGCACAGGCAGTGGAGTGCTCCACCAGCTTCAAGAAGAGTCCGCGTCACTCCTTGTTCCCCTTCCTCACGGTCGTATATAACCAGATATAAAAACACACAGTTCACTTTTATTTATCATTAAATGGGCATACTTCCAAGGACCTAAAACTCCTACTTCCAAACGTCATGCTGGACGCTGGTGCAAACCAAGACGAGACTTTTGCTCTACTACGCGTTACACCCCACACTGGGCTTCATGAAAGGGAGAAGGAAAATAACTCACCACAATCCCCCTTCACCACAAGACAGGTCGCTCTGATCTGCCCGACAGCGATAAAACGAAAGAGAGGGGAGGGAATCAATGGGTCAGAACCACAGGACGCGGATGCTGGCTGACCCCCCTCCCCCCCGCACGCCCAGCCGACGGCGGCCCAGCCCCTCGCCATCCACGGTGCCCCCAAGACCCGCGCGCCTGGACCCTCTCAGAGGTCACGACTGAAAGCATCACTTGACATCTGTCCTTAGAGGCAAAACCAGCCAGGGGTGAGAGTTGTTTTTCCTTTAAAAACACAAAGTGGCAGTGTATACAACTCGTCCTTCACCACAGCCACACTGACAAAACTTGAATATCAAGGAGAAAGGATCTAAGCCACTGATTTGGGTATCACTGAGACCGGAATAATCACTGTTGCTGAAAATTCCCTACAACAAAAAGGGATCTCGCGCTTCGTAAAATTAAGTTAAAGGTCTACTTTTTCTCGACAGCTCGGCCAGCTCTTCCCTGATGTGCTGTATAGAAACCTCGTCTCTCTTCAGCTCCGCTTGCTTCAGCGCCTCCTGGTAGATCTCTCTTGCTTGTGCGTATCGCTCTAAATGACCCAGAGAGAAGGGAGGAGAGAGAGAAATGCAGGTTTTCAGAGTGATTCTGCGAGGCTCCGCAGGGTGGGCACCAGTGGCCACATGTGGAGCCCCGGGCGGGCACGGCCTCCTCTCCTGCCAGGGCCCCCTGCCTGCCCGTCCTGCCAGTGGCGGAGCGGGGCCCCACGCTCTCGGCCTAAGCTCCCACAGCTCACCAGGAGCGCTAGAGGCCACACACGGTGCCACTGGAAGCAAACATGTCCTCTCTGGGACCTCCGGCCAGCCCCCTCGTTCCAGAGCTTCCGGACCACCCCTGGCCTCCCTGAAGCCCTCTCGCAGAGTCCTACCTCCAGGGACCCTCTTGCCCTCACGCCGGGCACCCTACCTCGGTGCATGAGGATGGCGGCCAGGTTACTGAGCAGCATGTGCAGCTCGGGGTGCTCGATCTGCCTGGCCAGGTCGGACGCCCTCTGCACGTACGCGCAGGCCTCATCGAAGCGGCCCTGCGCGTCCAGGGTGGTCGCCAGGTCACTCATCAGCACGATGGTCTGTGCCCAACAGAAAACGGGGCCAGTTAAAACAAGCAGCTACACAGATCGAACAATCTGGAGTCTGGTGAACTGAATCTACACTTAAGATTCCGTGTTCCTAGCATCCCGCAAGTGAAGGGCATCGGCCTTGAACGAGCCGCGTCCGCTCACTGTTCGCACCGTACGGCACACGGCATCCGTTCGACTCCGGAAAATGACAGAAGTCTAGAAACTTGGGAACAGGACGAATATTACTTAATCTGATGACCAAATTAGAAGCACACACACAAAAATAAAACCGCAAGCAGCAGCTATAAACAATCTCATTTAAGGTTTGCCGTCCTGAGAAGCTAGCCTCCGGCGCCGTCTTACAATGTCATTCCTGCGGGTGACTCTGAGACTCATCGAGAAGAAGAAATACACAGATTATGGGTTTTAGGAAGATCTCTTTTAAGGGTTTTGAATCTTAAACTCTTAAGTCAACATTTAAGAATTTTGACACTAGGAGTGGCAGACCCGCCTCAGCTCCTGAAGCCCGTGCTTTAAGCCTCGGTTCTAGCACTTGCGATCTGAATTGCAGATTTGTCTTCTTCCTCCGCAGTGCTATATTCCATGAAGGGCACTCTGTCACCTAAGTCCCCTTCCTGAGCATAAGTCATAGCCCAATACCTTGACTCGCCCACTGCCCCCAGCCTGGAACATGTTCAGGTGGGTTAAAATGTGCGTCCTTCCGAGGGCTACGGAGCATCTCAGATAAGTGATCTAGTTCTCACTTCTAAGAACTCAGTCTGATGGGGAAGAAACAGATTTCAGTTCAGTGCGGTCTCGGTTCTAAGCGAGAGCTCTGCACGGCGTGGCTATATTCTGTGTCAGTGGCTTTGACTTTTTAATGCAGTCCCCCTCCCCCTTCTCCCCCCACGTCCCCTGGCAGCTTACCTGTGGGGTGAGGGAGGCAAGAACCTCCATGTGTCAACCTGCTCCTCCTAAGATTCCCACTGAGATTCAGGGTTCCAGAACACTGCGCTGGGTGCCCTGAGGGCCTGCAAGCCCGGGGTGCCTGGTTAGACCTACTAGTGGGGACAGGCTGCTCCTCTGTGTAAATGGATACACACACAGAAGGCTCTGGACAGACCTAGTAAATGATGCAAGGTCTCAGATGCTTTTTTTTTTAATTTTTGGGTTTTTTTTTTTTGAAAGTCGTCTGTGCACCCAACCTGGGACTCAAACTCTACCTCAAGGTCGAGAGTCAGGTGCACACTCTGCTGAGCCTGTCGGCAGCCCTCGGGTCCTTCTGAAGCAGGCAGCCAGGGGGTGGGCAAAGAAAGGGCCTGGGGCACACGGACGGGAAACCACTAGGACCATCCACTGAGAATCCGTCCCCAATGTGGGATCTCACACCAGGACACTCTGACACCTCTGTTTTACGCTCCTCTCCCCGCTCTCCTCCCTTACCTGTGGGTGTCTTTCTCCTAGCATTTCTTCGGAAATCTGCAAAGCCTTTTCATACATCCTTTGTGCCTGTGACGGCTGCTTGGAGAACAGAAGGTAGCGCGCGTAGGTGTCCAAGCACATGCCGAGGAGGAGGTGGGTGCCGGCCTTCTCTTGCACTGAGGAGGAGAGAAGAGCGGTGTCCGCATATGACACGAGCGCAACAGGGAAAGTGAGGCAGAGGCGCGGACGGGCTGCTTCCGACTCTCGCTTGTTACCAAGGCCCATGAGTATTTTCATGGTACGGGACCCATGGAATGTGTCCTGTCGTTTAAGAACTACCTCTGACCTTCCCCTTTGTTACACAGGGGGATGAACATCTGAATAGGTTCCCGGACCCAATTTCAGTGTGTGTGGTGGGGGGAGGCGGGGCATCCCCACACGGAGAAGCCACTCTCTGACACAGCACAGAGTTTAAGAATTCACCGATTGGGACACTGTTACCCAGATCGCATCTGATGCCACAGGTGGAGGGTTCAGTCCCACCTGATGGCCCCCCTTCCCCCATCAGACACCAGTCACAAGCCCCGTGCTTCTGCCAGCAGCTGGCCACGCAGTGGAGCTTCCGGTTCGACCCCTCCGAACCAGGATGCCAACTGCGAGTCCTGGTCCCGGCCGACGGACTGTATGGCAGAGCTTGCCCGGGCCTCCCTCCTTCAGTTACGTTCATTTGCTAGATCAGCTCACAGAACTCAGAACATTCTGCTTCCTGGGTTACTGTTTATTATAAAAGGATGTAACTCGGAACAACCAGATGGAAGGGACGCACAGAACAAGGTGTGTGGGAAGGGGCGTGAAGCTTCTATGTCCTCTCCGGGAGCACCAACTGTCCCAGGATCTCTGAGTGTCTGGGTTTTCGAGGCTCCATTACGTGGGCGTGACTGATTCGATGACTAGCCATTCGGGACTGACTAAAGCTATGACCCTCCCGGTCCCCCTCCGCCCAGGCCAGGGTGGGACTGACCGGCAACCCTCTAATTTACAGGACCCGATCTCTTGACAGCTGTCTTTGTCTTGACAGCGTCCTTAGGAGATGGCCCAGAGTCTCCTCGTTAATGTAACAAAAGACACCTTAATCACTCTCAGCGGGAGAAATTCCAGGGGTCTGGGGAGCTCTGAACCGAGAACTGCAGACAAAGACCAAGTATAGATAAGAAATAGATTTGGTCTGGGGCGCCTGGGTGGCTCTGTGGGTTAAAGCCTCTGCCTTTGGCTCATGTCATGATCCTAGGGTGTGGGATAGAGCCCCGCATCAGGCTCTCTGCTCAGTGGAGAGGCTACTTCCTCCTCTCTCTCTCTGCCTGCCTCTCTGCCTACTTGTGATCTCTGTCTGTCAAATAAATAAATAAAATCTTTTAAAAAAGGAAATAGATTTGGTCATCTGACTGTTATCAAATCACAATACTGCAATATCCAATTAAATGACAAATTTTTCCTCACGTTTCTCCTTTAAAGATTTTATTTTTTTTAAAGTAACCACTACACCCACCGTGGGGCACGAGCTCACAAGCCCCAGATCAGGAACTGCGCTTCTGCGACAGGGCCGATCAGGCCCCCCGCCTCCCCCCACATTTTAAGTAAGACCTTGAACATCAAGATACAGAGCATTAATTTTAGTCCAAAACTGTATTTACTATAAACAGGTAAAGATAAATCCCAAGAATTAGTGAAAGACAAAGAAAGGATAGGACAAATGAAAGCGTTTTCAGGTGCAAAAAAGGCAATGCTTGGTAAGAGACCAAGAAAACGCTCAGAATCATGAACTAGAAAGTCACAAGGCAACCGAAAGAACAGTTAATCCATCTTTTGAAGAAGAAAGACGGCAATGAGACGGCAGCTCTGGAAAATTACAGTATTGACGACACAACGTCTCACATGCAGAAAGTGTCAAATACCTAAGCCGCACGAATGGGACATGACAGACCTTGAGCACAGACTCCGGCCACAACAAGGCGCACAAGCGAAGACCCAGGAGAGCTGGCGGACGTGGACACGGGATGACCTGGACCGCAGGGGAACGCCAAGAAAGGGTCCCCGCAGATAAACTCTGGAAGCTGTGACACACCCAACCAATGATGGTCAGCTGGCTTCACTTCCCAGCAAATTCACACGCGACCCTCTTCCTTCCCCGCCGCTCAAAGCTTCAGAAAACGTGCAAAAGGCAGACAGAATTTAAAGATGAGCAGGGAACCAGGTCTAACAGGATGATCAATGATTTCAGAGAGAGTTTAAATAGGCCGGTTTCACTGGGGTGGATGAAGACAGCCGCTGACACGTTGTCACAGGGTAAAAGTTAAGAAACAACGCAGAGCAGGGACGCCTGGGTGGCTCAGTTGGTTAAGCAGCTGCCTTCGGCTCAGGTCATGATCCCAGCGTCCTGGGATCGAGTCCCACATCGGGCTCCTTGCTCATCAGGGAGCCTGCTTCTCCCTCTGCCTCTGCCTGCCATTCCGTCTGCCTGTGCTTGCTCTCTCTCCCTCTCTCTCTCTGACAAATAAATAAATAAAATCTTTAAA
>NW_019154193.1:552925-704973 GCF_002288905.1 Enhydra lutris kenyoni
ACCTGTGCTTGCTCTCTCTCCCTCTCTCTCTCTGACAAATAAATAAATAAAATCTTTAAAAAAAAAAAAAAAAGAAACAACGCAGAGCAGAAATCCGAAGTTACCGGCTCTGACTTAATTATATACGAAAGGAATATATTCATCTTAAAATCAAACGAGGGATAGTTTTAAATAGATCGCCTTAAAAATAAACGTGCAAAAAAGAGAAAAAATATTTGCGTAAATATCAAAAGTACACACAAATGTATGGATAAATACAGAAAAGCAGACAGAAGATGGCACCAGCTACCACGTGGAAAGATCCCGTATTTCTCCACCAGGAGGAACACTGAAACCAAGATCTAACTATAAGCAAAAATGCTGAGCAAAAGCTTATATAATCAAGGGACAGTGTAACATTAACAATACTGCAAAATAATCTAACAAAAAAAGGCGGCTGAAAATGAGAGAAATGAGACAAATCTGTGTTCCCTTCAAGTAAAAATAAAGGTCCAAGAAGCAAGTAATATGTAACAGAAGACTCAGAACTAAAACACACGTTCTTCGAGAACATTTAAAGACAAAACCTTTTCGCCATACCCCCAAAATATCACAAAACAATGTATAATTATTCCAATTCTGGAAATTCTAGGCTTCAAAAAATGACTGCCAACTCCTATTTCTGGGATTTCTATTAATTCTCTTTCAAAATTTCAAAATTTTTTGAAAGTCCTGTTTGTATTTTGTAATTACAAAGTATGATAGGGTGCCTGGGTGGCTCAGTGGGTTAAGCCTCTGCCTTCGGCTTGGGTCATGATCTCAGGGTCCTGGGATCAAGCCCCGCATCAGGATCTCTGCTCAGCAGGGAACCTGCTTCCCCCTCATTCACTGCCTCTCTGACTACTTGTGATCTTTCTCTCTGTGTTGAATAAATGGATAAAATCTTAAAAAAAAAAAAAAGTATGATAAAATGACAGGTAATTCCAGTGGAAAATCATCACTACTGTTGTCAGCAATGGAAATTAACCAAAATGGAAAAAAGATAGTAAAGATTTTTAGAAATAATTAATGAGGTTAGATTTTAGCTGTATTTTTTCATTGTTAAGAAAAACGCATTTCAAATTCATATCACACTATAATATGAAAAATGAAAACAATTTTTGAAGAATCTACTTCTCAAAAAACAAGGGAGAGATAAAAAGGCTCCATAGAAAACCTTTAGCATACTGCCAAATTAAGAGAAAACTTCCCAGCTTTAATTAAAAAAAATAAAAAGTTCCTTTTCTAAACAGTAACATTTAAAATACAGTTTCTTGAAACATTACTATAAAAACTGCTAGAATTACTCAAGAACAAATTAGACAGTAACAGCTGAGAAGGACACGGGATGTTCAGACAGAGCCTCCCCCAAAGATTATCTGAATCTGAGAGGGCGGTCGTATTTATTTCTTCAAGCTTATTTAAGTAATTCTTTTCCACAAACCAGTTCTAACCAGAGAAAAAAAGAGAAGCTACCTCAGACCTGTCCATGAAACAATCAAGATTCAGCACAGAAATTTTTACTCCAAGTATTCGCAACCGGCATTGTCTCGTGCACAAAGGAAGTGACGAGCAGCACTGACTCCAGGACTATGCGATTGGTCAGTGTTTTTAATGTATCAGTGTATCAAACACAGACTTACATAAATGCAGACCAAAAGGGAATGTGCTAAGATACTGGTTCTGAACAGAGGCTTTTGGTTCCAGGAATAACGACCGATGATCTGAGAACCGTTCTGCTTCAAAAGCACGATCAATTCTATCCTTTTACACGCACAGCTCGGCTCCCAAGAGAAGGAATTCCCAAGGGCCAAACACTAGGAGTAAACTAAAACCCAGAGTAGAAAGTGCAGGACTTGACGCCACAAAAGCCCCATCGGCGCCGGTTTTGTGGGGGTGGCCCGAGCGTCTCTGTCATCCATCCAACTTTTTTTTTTTTTTTAAGATTTTATTTATTTATTTGACAGAGATCACAAGTAGGCAGAGAAGCAGGCAGAGAGAGATAGGAGGAAGCAGACTCTCTGCTGAGCAGAGAGCCCGATGCGGGGCTTGATCCCAGGACCCTGGGATCATGACCTGAGCCGAAGGCAGAGGCTTTAACCCACTGAGCCACCCAGGCGCCCCTAGCGTCTCTATCATCCAGAACTGAGTTCTTCAACTTTGATCAGAGAATCGGATCTGAAGCCCCTTGCATAAAACCAGAATGACTGTCGTGTGCCCTCCCCACACCCTGGCCCCGCCGGGGACCACAAGAACTTGCCTGGGGCCAGCCTGGGATCTCAACGGGAAAAGCACAACCATGGAAATGTCTAGTCACAGACCTGAGCCACACGGAACTTGATGTCTACCTCCAAGCGTCCATTTCGGCTCGGACCTGCGAGCCTGGAATAAACAAAACCATTCCCGACTCTCACCTTCCAGCTAAAACCCGCCGCAGATGAATTTATCATCCAAACAGAGTAAGTGTGGAAAGTCACAACAAATGAAAACCAGCAGGCAATAAAAAAGGTGCCTCACCCTCAAGAATTGTAGATAATCGACTAATCCGAGACTGTAAATGAAGCAGGTTTTCAGTAATTAATTACATGGCCGGTATGACCCACCGCGGAGCCCTGCATGTGTACCTCCTTTGCCTAGAATTTTCTTCCTGTAGAGACGGCCACTTGGCTGATGCCCTCCCATCCTTCATGTCCCTCACCACCGAGGCCTTGGCTGAGCCCACCAGACAACAGCATGCGGCCCTACACGCTCCCTGCACACACGTCCCCCCCCCACACGTGCGGTCTCCGCAGCACGCACTCTAGACAGGCTACGGCTTGCGGGAGAGTTTACGGTACGTTTTTCCTGAACCAGAAACTGAGCTCCATGAGGCAGCGACTTCCTTTCACTCACAGCTGTCTCACCAAGCCCAGGAACACGGACGGCACATCTCAGGCACTTACAAATATTTATTTTTGGATGGACGAATGGACGAACAAATCGAAAGAAAATTAAAAACATAAAGGTACTGAACTAAAGATAGAAAAGAAAAAATTAAACCAAAAATTAACTTTAACTATAGAATTCACAACACTGGCGCTCCATGAATCTACGAAAACTCAACACACAGACGTCATCCCAGAGCATGAGAAGAGGATGACTGATAAGACAGTCCTGAGCTGGGGCGCCTGGGTGGCTCAGTCGTTCGTTAAGCGTCTGCCTTCGGCTCAGGTCGTGATCCCAGGGTCCTGGGATCGAGCCCCACATCAGGCTCCCTGCTCGGCGGGAAGCCTGCTTCTCCCTCTCCCACTCCCCCTGCTTGTGTTCCCCTCTCTCGCTGTGTCTCTCTGTGTCAAATAAATAAATAAAATCTTAAAAAAAAAAAAAAAAAAAAAAGTCCTGAGCTATAACCCTGTCCATGAAGGATCCTCTCACCACTTCACATCATATTAAAAATTCCAGGTAAAGACAAACCATAAGAGACATTCTTAATCTCAGGAAACAAACTGAGGGCTGCTGGAGCGGAGGGGGGCAGGAGGGATGGGGTGCTGGGGGATGGACACTCGGGAGGGAATGTGCTGTGGTGAGTGCTGTGAATTGTGTGAGACTGACAACCCACAGACCTGTACTCCTGGGACAAATAATACATCATATGTTAATAAAAATTCTACATAAAGACTAAGTGTACAAAAGCCTAATACTTAGAAAGGACCATCTTTCTAACCTTAGAGAAAGATGTATTTTATTCAACAAGACACAAAAGGCACAAACTATAATATAAAGAAAAATACTAAAAGATTCTATTAACATTCAAAGTTTAATCTCTGTATATGAACTGACCTCAAGCGAAAAGACAAGGACACAAAGAGATATATAACGTATAAAATAGAAGTGTCTATATTTTGTTCAAATATATTAAGAAAAAGACAACCCTTCAAGAGAAAATAAGCAAAGGATATAAAGAAACAATTTTCAGAGCAGGAGATCAGCGCGGTCAATAAATGTACAAAGAGATGTTCTGCATCTTACTAGCAATCAGAAAAAACACGAAGGGGCGCCTGGGTGGCTCAGAGGGTTAAGCCTCTGCCTTGGGCTCAGGTCATGAATTCAGGGTCCTCGGATCGAGCCCCGCATCGGACTCTCCACTCAGCAGGGAGCCTGCTGCTCTGCCTACTTGTGATCTCTCTCTCTGTCAAATAAATTAAAACAAAAAACAAAAAACACTGAAACCCCAATGAAATTCCATGTCACACCCACCAGATCATCAAAAAATAAAGTCTAACAACAACAAAGACCCAGAGCAACAACACAAACCCACCACTAGTGAAAATGTTAACCAGTAAAACCACACGGAGAAGCAACTTGGAAATATCTAGTGTATGCACACTGGCAAGCGCCCGTGCATTCCCTAGGGAGGAGCTCACACGTCTGCACAGAGATACGGGGCTGAGAAGGTTCCAGGAGCTATTATTTTCCAGAGTAAAATGGGAAGAACCTTCATGTCCGTGTACAGGAGACCCATAGGACATGCATCCAGTGGGATCCCAGACCACAGTTGCAGGGAATGGAGCCACCAGGGCCACTGGGAGCCTGTAGCACTCCTTACCCCTCACCAACCCCCCCAGCTCAGTGGACCAAGAAGAGGGAGTCACCCTTCTAGACAGGCGCAACCCAGCAGACATGTGGTTGGGCAAGGAAACAGGCCTTTGTGAAGGAAAACTGATGCTTTAAGTATCACCATGGTTAAATCTCAACAAAATAATGTCGAATGAGAAACTGGAGAAACAAGTGTTTAAGCATAATATGATACCATTTGCATAAAGTTTAACAACACACTGGGGCACCTGGGTGGCTCACTGGGTGAAGTATCTGCCTTCGGCTCAGGTCATGATCTTGGGGTCCTGGGATCAAGTCCCACATCGGGCTCTCTGCTCAGCGGGGAGCATGCTTCCCTTCCTCTCTCTCTGCCTGCCTCTCTGCCTACTTGTGATCTCTGTCAAATAAATAAATAAAATCTTAAATAATAAAATTAAAAATAAATAAATAAAAAAGCTTAAAAACATACTAGCCCCACTGCATGCTGCTTACTGATATATACAAGTGTAATAAACAGGCCTAAGAATGATAAAGATCAAAAACAAATTAAAACAAACACCAAATTCAGCACAGTATTTACACCGAGTGAGAGTACACCAGGGTTTACAGCTAGAAAAAAGCTCCGAAGCACAGACAGTAACTATTTAGGCTTGACAAAGCCGAGGGGAAGGTACACAAGTAACTGCTAGTCACTATACTTCAGTTTTGCTTGAAATCTTAAAAAAAAAAAAATCAGAAGGCACAGAACTAACTTTTCTGAAGGTGAGACAGTAGAATGGATTATATACTGGAGAAATTCCCAAAATACAGTCCCAGAAATGGAGGGAGAGGATGAGTATGAGGGTCAGAGAAGACAGGTGGCTATTCCAGTCACGGACACGGCCAAATAAAAGAGCACCCCCAGCTCACAAAGATGTATTCGGAAGCGCACTGAACTGGATCTTAGAAAAGAGACTAAGCCCCCCAACCTCATGCTGACAGAGCCTCCAACCGCTACAAAGCAACCTGGCGCGAGAAAGCAGCTGCCTCCAGAAGAAGGCAAAAGAGCGGCTGCAAGTTCTCTCCAATAAACTCCAATAAGCCGAGAGTTCCAGATCGGAGAGAAAAACCAAGCAGGAAAAGGCACCAGAATGCGCCATCGTCCTCCTCTCATCTTACAGAAGCAACGGAAAACATTATGTATGTCTTCCCTCCAAGTTTTAATTGGAAGTTTAGTGACGAAAAAGTCCCTTTAGGAGGGAACTAAGAGGGGTGCCTGATGGCTCAGTTAAGCGTCTGCCGTCGGCTCGGCTCGGGTCATGATCCCTGGGCCCTGGGACCAAGCCCAATGTTGGGGCTCCCTGCTCAGTGGGGAGTCTGCCTCTCCCTCTCACTCTGCCTGCTTCTCCCTGCTTGTGCTTTCTCTCTCGCTGTCAAATAAATAAGTAAAATCTTTAAAAAAAAAAAAGAGGCAAGTGAGAACAAAAAAAGTAACAAAAATGGAAAGCTTTTTTTTTTTTTTTAAAGACTTTATTTATTTGAGAGAGAGAGCACAAGTAGAGAGAAGCAGGCAGAGGGAGAGGCAGACTCCCCACTGAGCAGGGATCCCCCACATGGGGCTTGATTCCAGGGCCCTGGGATCATGATCTGAGCCGAAGGCAGACACTTAACCAACTGAGCCACCCAGGTGCTCCTGGAAAGCATTATTTTCAGTGCAAAAAATTAGACAAATATCCCTCTCAATACTAATTTTAAATAGACTTTGAGATTTTGTGTAACAAGACAATGATATTCAGACTAGGTTTTTAAAAATCCCAACACAGATTTCTACAAAAGACACACTGAGAACAAAATGGCTTAAAATCATATTTTTCTTTCTTTTTTTTTTAAAAGATTTTATTTATTTATTTGGCAGATAGAGATCACAAGTAGGCAGAGAGGCAAACAGAGAGAGAGAGGAAGGACGAAGCAGGCTCCCCGTGGAGCAGAAAGCCCAATGTGGGGCTCGATCCCAGCCTGGGATCGTGACCCAAGCGAAAGCAGAGGCTTTAACCCACTGAGCCACCCAGGTGCCCCTAAAATCATTTTTCTAATGAAGGGATAACTCACAGTGAAGATACATATCTAGGACTGTTTTATCAGCATAAAAACATTTATGAAGAAAAAAATTCACAAAGCCAAATTATCTTGTCTAGAACTAGACAAAATCAGCAAGGATATAGGACTTGAACAATATTTTAAACCAATTACATCTATCCGACATATATAGAACATTCCACCCAACAACAAAGGAATACACATTTCTCTCAAATGCACATGCAACAGTCTCCAGGACAAACCATATACTATACCATAAAACAAGTCCCAGTAAATTTTAAAGGACTGAAATCAGGGCACCTGGGTGGCTCAGTCAGTTGGGTGTCTGCCTCCGGCTCAGGTCATGATCCTGGCACCCTGGGATCCTCCCCACATCCGGCTTCCTGATCAGCTGGGAGTCTGCTTCCCCCTCTCCCTCTGCTCACCTCCCTCTTGCCCCCACTCATGAGCTCTTTCAAGTAAATTTTAAAAATCTTAAATAAATAAAAAGGACTAAAACCATATAAACCATGTTTTCTGATCACAATGGCATGAACTTAGGGTTAGGGAGTATTGGTAATTCATAAATATGCGAAAATTAATCAACACACTCCAAAATATCCTAAGAATCAAAGAAGAAATCACATGAAAAATTAGAAAATACAATGAGATAAATGAAAATGAAAACACAACATACCAAAATTTAGAGGATGCAGCTAAAGCAGTGGAGGGAAATTTAAAGCTGTAAATGCCCGTATCAGAAAAGAAGATTTGAACCAACAACCAGATCTTCCACCTAAGAAACCAGAAAAGGAGCAAAAACAAACCCAAACCAAGCAGGAGAAAGAAACCAAGGAAAAACGGAATAGTCAGGAAGGTCCTTTATGAATTGAGAGAGGTAAATACACATGAAAAGCCAAGGCATATGACAGATAGTGAAGGCACCACATTCCACCAAGTACACAGAGTACTTAATGAGTACCAGCCGCCGTCCTGCAGCACTGAACTCCCCTAACAACTCTACAAGGCCGACATAGGTTCTGCTCTTACTCCTGCTCTGTGGATGAGGAAACCAAGACGGAAGTTATGTAACTTGTATGTAGTCACACTGTGAAATGGAAAATCCAAAATTCAAACTTGGGCTCTGGACTTCAAGCATTCGTGACGCCAAGTATGTATTGACCAAAAATAGTTCCACTTTCCAGAAGTGTTTTGATTATTTAAAATATGAAAATGGGGGAGACTGGGTGGCTCAGTGGGTTAAGCCTCTGCCTTCGGCTCAGGTCATGATCCAAGGGTCCTGAGATCAAGCCCCGCATCAGGCTCTCTGCTCGACAGGGAGCCTGCTTCCCCCCCTCTCTCTCTCCTGCCTCTCTGCCTACTTGTGATCTCTCTCTGTCAAATAAATAAATAAAATCTTTTTAAAAATAAATAAACAATAAAACATGAAAATGAATGAAACTTTCAGTCAAGGAAAGGAGGAGAAAGGAGTCAATGAAAAAGAAAAATGTCGGGCGCCTGGGTGGCTCAGTGGGTTAAGCCGCTGCCTTCGGCTCAGGTCATGATCTCAGGTCCCTGGGATCGAGTCCCGCATCGGGCTCTCTGCTCAGCAGGGAGCCTGCTTCCCTCTCTCTCTCTCTCTCTCTGCCTGCCTCTCCATCTACTTGTGATCTCTCTCTCTGTCAAATAAATAAATTAATTAATTAAAAAAAAAAAAGAAAAAGAAAAATGTCTTGAAGAGATGAAATAAATCCATGAAATTAGGAATTGGGATAGAAGTATGATGTCCTAACAGATGGCGGTCGGTTATGCTTTAAAAACATAATTCCATAAAGTTTCTTTAAAGAAAATATAGATCTCCAAACATTTGTCATCCATGCGCTCATTTATTCAAGATATTTATTTTTATTTATTTTTTAAAAGAAGGCTCCACACCCAACATGGGGCTTGAACTTGACCCCAAGATCAAGACTTGCATGCTCTGCTGACCGAGCCAACCAGGCACCCCTATTCAAGCTATTTATTGATGCTGGGGGCCTGAGTGGCTCAGTCACTGAGTATCTGCCTTCAGCTCAGGTCATGATCCCGGGGTCCTAAGATCAAGCCCCGCATCGGGTTCCCTGCTCAGAGGGAAGCCTGCTCCTCTCTCTGCCTCTGCCTGCTGCTCCCCCTGCTTGTATTCCCTCACTCAATGTTTCTCTCTCGCTCTCTGTCAAATACATACATACATACATACATACATATTTAGTAAGGCTGTGTTCTCGGTACTGTCCTACATAACTGAAATCAAGTCAAGAAAAATAGAAGAAATTTAAATATATGAGTATTGATCAAGGAAAGAAGAAAAAAGTTGCCAGAGAATCCCCTCCAAAAGAGATCTGGCCCATATGGTTTTGCATCTCTCCCTCTCCTTGGGCCTCCCTCTTCCCTGAGACACAATAATATTGGAATCAGGCCAATTAATAATCCTACCACAGCCCCTAACAAAGAGTCGCATGTCTCTCACTTGAAATCAAAATCTAGAAATGACTGAGCATCTCAGAAGCTGAGATGCGCGGACGGGTAGGCCTCTTGAACCAGTGAGCCAAGCCATGAATGCAAAGGGAAAGTTCTAGAAGGACATGAGAAGGGCCTTACAGGGAACAGACGGATGATAACAAAGCGGGCTCTGATGTGGTCTGGAGAGGCCAACCCAGCCCCGACACCCCCTTCAGCCCAAGCCCAACCCAGAGCAAGGTCGTGACTCCCTTCAGCTCGGGGAAGGCTGGGAGGTGAGGAAGCGGCGGGAGAGGCCGAAGCTGGCGGAGGCTGGGGACTGAGGAACGGCGTCGTCTGCGTACCACAGACGGGCAGGCTGAAGCAGCACGCGCTGACGGAGAGGCTGCAGCAAGTTCTCCAGAAGATTTCAGACCCTCATCAAGCTAATACTCTACACTAATCAACCATGCTAAGTAACAGACTCTCAACACGGACGAAACCGCTTTCTGTCGGTGGAGACACCACCCAGGACTGTCACGGCCGGAGAGCAGCCAGCGCCCGGCTTCAGAGCCTCGGAGGTGAGGGCGACTCTCCTGCCCGGGGCTGAGGCAGCTGGTGACTTCAAGGGAAGCCGACGCTGCGGGCCATTCCGAGAGCCCCGCGACCCTTAAGAGTTATGCGGAGTCTACCCTGCCCACGCTCTAGAAAGGGAACAAAGCCTGGATGACAGCACGTCTGTTTACAACACAATTTATTGGACTTTTTAATTGTTTTTAAAGATTTTATTTATTTGATTGAGATCACAAGTAGGCAGAGAGGCAGGCAGAGAGAGAGAGGAGGAAGCACGCTCCCCGCTGAGCAGAGAGCCTGATGCAGGGCTTGATCCCAGGACCCTGAGATCATGACCTGAGCTGAAGGCAGAGGCTTAACCCACTAAGCCACCCAGGCGCCCTAATTTATTGGATATTTTATGTCCACTGCTCAGAAAAAAGATTCCTTTCAAAACACTACTGCTTCTTGGGCGCCTGGGTGGCTCAGTTGGTTAAGCGACAGCCTTCAGCTCAGGTCATGATCCTGGAGTCCCAGGATCCTCCCACATCGGGCTCTCTGCTCAGCAGGGAGTCTGCTTCTCCCTCTGACCCTCTCCCCTCTCATGCTCTCTGTCTCTTTCTCTCTCTCACATAAATAAATAAAATCTTTAAAAAAAGCAAAAAGATTTGCTTCTTAACAAGGCACCGGGTCACCCAAGAGTTCCGATGGTGACAGACGGTAAGACTTCCGCTGTGTTCAGGTCTGCTAACATAGCACCCGCTCTGCGGCCTGTGCAGCAAGGGCTCATTTCAACTTTCAAGTCTTTTTATTTAAGAAATAGACTTCAGAAGGCCCTAGCTGCACAGACAGTGATTCCTCTGACGGATCTGTGCAAAGTAAACTGAAGACCTTCTGGAAAGGATTCACCATTCTAGATGCCGTTAAGAACACTCGTCATTCATAGGAAGACATCAGAGGAAGAAATGGATTCCAACCCTACGGATGACCTTGAGGGGTTTAGGACTCCAGCAGAGGAAGTACCGGCAGATGTTGTGGGAACAGCAAGAGAACTAGAAGCAGAAGCGGAGCTTGAGGGGTGCGTGGGTGGCTCAGTCAGTTAAGCCTCTGACTCTTGACCCTGGCTCAGGTCGTGATCTCAGGATAATGAGATCAAGCCCCTCGTCATGCTCCACACTCAGTCCTGAGTCTGCCCAAGACGCTCTTCCTCCGCCCCTCCCCACATGCGTACACACGCACTCTCACTCTCTCTCAAATAAATTAATACTTCTTTAAAAAAAATCTTATGGGGGCACCTGGGTGGCTCAGTCAGTGAAGCATCTGCCTTTGGCTCATGTCACGATCCCAGGGTCCTGGGACAGAGCTCTATGTGGGCTCTTTGCTCAGTGGGGAGTCTGCTTCTCCCTCTCCCTCTGCCTACTTATGCTCTCTCTCTGTCAAATAAAGTCTTTAAAAACAACAAGATAATGAAAATCTAGTAATCCAAAGCACTTTAGGGATTTTTTACTTTAAAAAATTCAGCTAGGGGCACCTGGGTGGCTCAGTGGGTTAAGCCACTGCCTTCAGCTTAGGTCATGATCCCACGGTCCTGGGATCGAGCCCCACATTGGATTTTCTGCTCAGCAGGGAGCCTGCTTTCCTTCCTCTCTCTGCCTGCCTCTCTGCCTACTTGTGATCTCTGTCTGTCAAATAAATAAATAACATCTTTAAAAAAAAAAATTCAGCTAAAGACTAAGTGAAAATAAAATGGGAGGAAATGTGTGAAACCTGTTTGCTATATAACTCAAACATATGCTATCATAGAATTCAAACATCACACACTGTTATAAGAACCATCAGATGAATGAATCAAATGGAAAGCCCCCCAAAAAACACAAGCGTATACTAATTTACAATACAAACATAACGCTGACAGGTCACCATCTTTAAGAAAGTAGTTACCAACATCATACCAAGATTAACTGCGGGATGTATTATAATGTTATGTCAACACAGTTTAGGAATAAAGAAAAAAAAAAAACTAAAAAGAAAGATGGCTGAATATTTCTCTCATTTCAACATTGAAAAATATCTTTCTAAGCATTAAGCTCCAGAAGAGCAGGACTTCTGCCTCACTTGCCTCTCTCCGACTTCTAGAACACCTTGCCTAGATTGGCTATTATAAATAACTCTAGGCAGGGGCACCTGGGTGGCTCAGTCGGTTAAGCAACTGCCTTTGACTTAGGTTGTGATCCTGGGGTCCTGGGATGGAGTCCTGCGTTGGGCTCCCTGCTCGTTGGGGAGCCTGCATCTCCCTCTGCCTACTGATCCCCGTGCTTGTGCACTCACTCTCTCTCTGTCAAATAAATAAAATCTTTTAAAAAAATAAGTAAATAACTCCAGGTAGTCATTTAAAATTAATAAAAGCAAAGAAAATAGACAAAAATGAATTCAGATCTAACTCCAAAAAGATCAAAGGCAAATGCAAGTCATACTGTGTGATTCACTTATATAATTTTTTTTTTAAAGACAGATTGGTTTTAGAGAGTGAGCGTGCGTGCGTGGCGGGGCATGGGCAGAGGGATAGGGAGAGAGAATCTCCAGCAGACCCCCGGCTGGGCCAGGAGCTGGGGCCTGGGGACTGACCCCAGGATCCTAAGAGCATGACCTGAGCTGAAACCAAGAGTCAGACGCTTAACCACCTGAGCCACCCAGGGGCCCCATTTATAAGAATTTTGAAAAGAGACCTGCACAAACTACCCAAGCTTCAGCAGACCAGTATCTCGGGTGGGAAAGGGAAGGGGATTGGGGTCAAACACACAGAGGCCTCGAAAGTATTACTGGTGTTGGGTCACTGCCTGTTCTTCTCATGAGTCCCTCACCTGTACGAACATCAGTTTCACTTTTTAATTAAAACAAACAGGGGTGCCTGGGTGGCTCAGTGGGTTGAAGCCTCTCTGCCTTCGGCTCAGGTCATGATCCCAGGATCCTGGGACGAGCCCCGCATCGGGCTCTCTGCTCGGCAGGGAGCCTGCTTCCTCCTCTCTCTCTCTCTCTGCCTGCCTCTCGGCCTACTTGTGATCTCTGTCAAATAAATAAATAAAATCTTAAAACAAACAAACAAAAAATCCCCAAACTCTGAACTCTATAGACACGAGCAAGGGAAAAGAAAAAACCTGACAGGATAGAGTTAATATTCTTATCAAACAGTACCAATAAATGATCAACCTCATCATTTATCCAAGAAATGCTAGTTAATGCATCACTGCCACATCACCGATCCGGAGAAGGTTATAAAAATCAGTGAGTTTGGGGGAGAAGGGGCACACGGCCTTACCACAGTAATGTGAACTAACACCAGTTAACCCTCAAGCAGCTACTCTGTACTAGGCATTTTCTCAGCACTTCGTCGATATGAACTCATTCAATATTCCTACCAGTCCTACAAGAGGATTACTCTTCTTCCCATTCTGAGAATCAAAAGCACACAGGGATTACTCAATTTGATGGAAGTCACAAAGCAAATAAATTCACAGATCAGAAAATGTAAATTAATACAGTCCTTTCGAGGGAAGTTCTGCGACATTTACCAACTACCTTAAAATGCGCCGCTTTTGACCTGGAATCTCAGTGCTGAGACGCCATCCTAAGGAACAGACCTGGACAGCACCCATGTCGTCACAGAACCCTTCACCTCCACGCAGATACACCGTTCCGGAATGAACACACACGTGTCCCTACTCTCCCCCAAAACATTGCTAAATCAAAGTTAAAGGATGAAAAAGATATAAAGTCACAAGGAAAAAAAGGAGAGACAAGAATCAAGGGAGAGGACAGAGATCAAAGCTGTGGGAGATGACAAGCAGCGGAAAAAGGGCGGTGAGTGACAAAGCCCACGACAGGAAGGTGACCAAACGCTGCAGACAGCTGACAGGCAGCCCAGAACCCCAGAGCAGCTTAGGAACGAAGGAGAGCAAGTACTCCGGTTAAAAGAACAATCATTAAAAAAAAAACAAGCACCAAAAACACCGCGGACTTCTGTAGGAAACAAACAGTCACACACAATACAAATGCGATCACGTGACATTACTTGGCTCAACAGCTAACACTACTGATAGATTTCGCAATAACAAAGACACGACCGAAACCGCGCTAACTCTTCACTCTTCTGTAAGTTACCAGATTCTAAAAACCTAAAAAATCAACAACTAATTTTATGTTATTTAGAAATATGAAGGAAAATACCAGAAGTAATTGGTTAAGAGGTGAAAATGATGCCAGGAAGACAGGTGGCAAGGAAATCATATTTTTAAATTAATTCTTCTAATGCTCCTTGACTTCTTATACAGGTAATGTATGAAAGTAGCTTAAAAAATAATTTGTTCGAAGAAATACAGAATATGCGGAAAAACACAAATAAGACATAAATCCCCTGTCCATCTACCAACCTGTTTACATTTTGCTATCATGCATCCCTGCTCTATACCTATATTTAATCTACATATTCTAGAAAATTAGGCTCCTTGGGGTGCCTGGGTAGCTCAGTCATTAGGCATCTGCCTTCGGCTTGGGTCATGATCCCAGAATCCTGGGATCGAGCCCCACATCGGGCCCCCTGCTCAGTGGGGAGCCTGCTTCTCCCTCTCCTACCTCCTCCCCTGCTTGTGTTCCCTCTCTGTCTCTCTGTCAAATAAATGGGTAAAATATTAAAAAAAAAAAAAGAAAGAAGAGAAAATTAGGCTTCTCTTAATTATACTGTTTAGTAATCTGTTGTTTTCATTTAATTTTTTGTGGGCATTTCCTCAGTAATTACATATATATTTACAACATGAGGAACAAAATGAGTACCCTAGACCAAGTTTTTATGCGAGCTGAACTAAACACTTTTGGGATAGAGTTAGTCATGTCAATTAAAAGCATATGAATGTGGGGTGCCTGGGTGGCTCAGTGGGTTAAAGCCTCTGCCTTCGGCTCAGGGCATGGTCCCAGGGTCCTAGGATCGAGCCCCTCATCGGGCTCTCTGCTCAGCAGGGAGCCTGCTTCCTCCTCTCTCTCTCTCTCCACCTGCCTCTCAGCCTACTTGTGATCTCCATCTGTCAAATAAATAAATAAAATCTTAAAAAAAATTAATTAATTAAAAAAACTGAGTGGGAATATATTTCTTTAGAAAAAATAAGATTAAGGATAACATAACACATTTTCTATATCATCTAACTAGTAAAATGTAACAACAATGTTTATAATTGAAGTTAGTTTGCGTTCTCCAAAAAGAGTTCCTCTGCCTGGAAAAAAATGTTTTCACAATATATTACTAATTTAAAATAAAAGCATATACAGTATAATCTCTAATTTATTTCTTTTTTTTTTTTTAAAGATTTTTATTTATTTATTTGACAGAGATCACAAGTAGACAGAGAGGCAGGCAGAGAGAGAGAGAGGGAAGCAGGCTCCCCGCTGAGCAGAGAGCCCGATGCGGGACTGGATCCCAGGACCCTGAGATCATGACCCGAGCCGAAGGCAGCGGCTTAACCCACTGAGCCACCCATGTGCCCCCTAATTTATTTCTTAGAATGTAAACAGCATAGGGGAAAACAAGCCTGCAAAGTCACACAATAAAAAAATCAACAGTAGTTCTTTCTTAGGCCTATTATGGATCATTTTTATTATTTTCTTCCCAATGCTTTTCTACATTTCCTTAACTGCACTGGTATTACTTCTGCAGTCCCTTTTAAGGAACGGTCTAGAGGGGCACCTGGGTGGCTCAGTGGCTTAAGCCTCTGCCTTCGGCTCAGGTCATGGTCTCAGGGTCCTGGGATCGAGCCCCGCATCGGGCTCTCTGCTCGGCAGGGAGCCTGCTTCCCCCCCACCCCGCCTACTTGTGATCTCTGTCTGTCCAATAAATAAATAAAATCTTAAAAAAAAAAAAAAAAAGAAACGGTCTAGAGTCAATGCTGCAAATGAAAGACAGCAAGGGTGTGAGTAGTTCAAAAGTAACTTATTTGATAGCTAGACTTGTTTTCACATCTTTCATTGAGTTTCCCCGAAGCAATTCCATACCACACTGAAACTCTCCTTGGTGCCTGTCTGGTCTTCTGTTCTTACAGTCAATAATTACTGAGCCTCCATTTTGTGTCAGGCACTGTTCTAGTACTAAAGACACAGCAGTGAATAAAACAGATGAAATTTGCCAGAGAAGACAAAAACAAAAACACCTATAACAAAAATGCACTTTTAGTGGCCACACAAACATGAGCACACAACAGACACACATACACTCCTTCCAAGTGTGAGGAAGAAAAATTAAGGATAGGTGGGAAGAGAGCATTGTTTTAGTCAGAGTAGGCCTCCCGAGGAGGGGGCCCCGACCTGAATGAGGAGAGGTGGCCATGCAAAGATATGAGAGAGCAGGCTAGGGAGAGGGAGCAATTGAAAAGGTCCTGAGATGTACAAGCTTGTACAGAATAGGGAAAAGACCAGTGCAAAGTGGAATGAGCAAGCGGGAGAGCAGATTATGTAGGAGGAGGCAGGGATCAGACCATGTAGGGCCTTACAAGACCACAGGGAGTCCCGAAGGTGATTCAAAGGCACTGAGGTTTAAAAGATCACTGCGTGCTACATGGATAATGGACTGTGTGAGGGAATGCAAGGAGGCAGGAAAACCTCTGGGGAGACTTTACAGGTGTTCAGGCAAGAAACAACCATGGCCTGGACCAGAGAGAGTCATAGGGTGAGAGGACGAGATGCGGTCCGACATGTATACACCTTGATGGATGACCCAACAGAACTTGATGACTCACCATCAGGAATGAGGAAGGAATCATAGGTGATTTGCAGGTCCTTGGCTAGAGTAACTGAGTGAATGGTGGTGTCATTTACTGCCGGGGCTAACTGGCAGAGAAGCAAGTTTGTGAGTGGCAGATATCAAAAGACCCAGAGGGCCGGGTGGCTCAGTTCAGCGTCCGACTCTTGGTTTCAGCTCAGGTCACAATCTCAGTCAGGGTGGTGAGACTGAGTCCCGCACTGGGCTCCACACTCAGCTTGGAGTCTGCTTGAGATTCTCTCTCTCTCGCCCCTGCCCCCACACTCTCACTCTCCTTCTCCAAAATAAATAAAATCTTAAAAAAAAAAAAAAAAAAATCAAGAGACCCATTTCAGACATATTAACCATGAAATGACCACTAGCCATTCGGGTCAAGATGTCGAAGAGACAATTTTACCCAGTTCATGTCTGTAGTCCATGGGTAAGTTGGGGATGGTGACGTGTAACTGATACTTAAAGGTATGGGACTAGACTCCTGGGTGGCTCAGTCAATTAAGCAGCTGCCTTCAGCTTAGGTCATGATCCCAGGGTCCGGGGCTCATTGCTCAGCAGGGAGCCTGCTTCTCCCTCTGCCTCTGCCTGCTGTTCCCCATGCTTGTGCTCGCTCTCTGATAAATAAATAAAATCCTTAAAAGAAAATTAAAAATAAATAAAGGTATAGGACTAAATTTATCTCCTAGGGTGTGAGCCTCAAGGTCTGCTAACTTTAGAGGTAGCAAAGGGGAAGGTGAGTGTCTGATGAGAGGTCCCAGAAGCCAAGTGAATAAAGTGTTTCCAATACCTGAGTCAGAGCTGCTAGTAAGCAGAGCAGGTAAGATAAGGACTGAGAACTCGTGACCTTGATAAAGGCAGCCTCAGCAGAGTGATGGAAGAGAAAGCCCCGTTTATGCTCAAGAGAGGATTGGAAAAGGGGAGCCTGGGCAGCACAGCTGGTTAAGCATGTGAACCTTGGTTTCAGCTCAGGTCGTGATCTCAGGGTCAGGAGATTGAGCCCAGCATCAGGCTCCGGGCTCAGCACGGGGTCTACTTGAGACTCTCTCTCCCTCTCCCTCTACCCCCAACCCTGGCGCTCTCTAAAATTAAAAAAAAAAAAAAAAAAAAAAAATCCTAAAAAAAGAAAAGGAAGAGAGAGAGAACTGAAGACAAGAGAGTACAGATAACTCTTTGAAGTCATATGTACTGCTTTTGGGACAAGGGCTGACCACTGTTTCTCTAGCATCTCAATAGTTCTCGGCACAGAGTACATGGGAAGTAAGCATTACCAAAAGAACTTTGAATCTGACAATTGCCAATATTTCACACGATATTAAGAAATGTGATAGAGGGGTGCCTGGGTGGCTCAGTGGGTTAAGCCTCTGCCTTCAGCTCAGGTCACAATCCCAGGGTCCTGTGATCAAGCCCCACATCGGGCTCTCTGCTCAGCGGGAAGCCTGCTTCCCTTCCTCTCTCTCTGCCTGCCTCTCTGCCTACTTGTGATCTTTGTCAAATTAACAAATAAAATCATATTAAAAAAAAAAAACACCAACCTGATAGCATCCTGCCCATCCCATTCTGTTCCTAACATCATTCTGTAGGCTCTTCCCTTCATCATGAGGATGAACTACAAAAACCTGAGTTTCTCGGGGCGCCCCAGTGGCTCAGTTGGTTAAACGTCTGCTTTTGGCTTGGGTCATGATCCCAGGGTCCCGGGATCGAGCCCCGCATCAGGTTCCCTGCTCAGCAGGAGTCTGCTTCTCTTTCTCCTCCCTGCTTGTACTCTACCTCGCTCTCTCACCGTCTCTCAAATAAATAAATAAAATCTTTTTTTTTTAATGATTTTTTTCAAAGATTTTATTTGTCAGAGAGAGAGAGAGAGAGAGACAGAGAGCAAGAGAGCACAAACGCACAAGCAGGGGGGCCGGCAGGCAGAGGGAGAAGTAGGCTCCCCGCTAAGCAAGAAGCCAGATGTGGGACTCGACCCCAGGACTCTGGGATCAGGACCTGAGCCAAAAGCAGATGCTTAACTGACTGAGCCACTCAGGCATCCAAAAAAACAAACAAACAAACAAATAAACCAAAAAACCCAGAGTTTCTCTTCACCTTTCCGGGACCAAAATGTAATTAAGTAGCATTGTGACTGGTAGCTGAACCAAGAGAAAAGAAAAAGACCTTCCATTTCTGCTCCCCAATTTTCCAGAGATTATATACAAGTCAACAAGTAAATTATGAACATGTCACCAAAGGGTTAAAAAAGCAATCAGTGGTCCAGTTAATTAAATAAAACATCTCATTTCAAACCTTCTGCTGAGATCTTAAAAAAAGCCACTTAATTCCCCAAATGGGTAACTTGCCCTCCCCCGATGCACGTTCGCGTCCCTCTATTACAGCGTTAAAGCTCCGAGGCAAAAAGCAACGTCCAGAAAACAGTCAGGTTTCCCTACCTGACAAAACGTCTTCCGCTAATTCCTTTTCTCTTTCAATTTTTTCCTCTAGAGTTGAAATGCAGAATTCATAGCCAGCAAGAGCAAATTCCTGTCTGTAAAGCAAAGATCAGCAGTCGGCTGTTCACCTTTTCACAAACTCCTCTTTCATTCGCATTTTCCGGGCTTGGGTGTGAGCATTAGCAATACAGGAAATGTGAGATGGGGAGGGGGAATGCTGCTTGAAGTTTCCAAGGAGTCTGAGTCTGCCATTTTGTAGAAGTTTTTAGTCACCCATTTAATCTAGCTTAAGACCCAAAACGCTGAGAACACTGCTGTCATCTTAATAAATGACAGAACCAGTAGCTTCCACCATGAGTTTGTCTCTCCATTTGGGAAGGCCTTACACTCACTCAAAGTAATGCTAATATGAACAGAGGCTCAGGCCACCTGCCCTAAGGATGCTAACTACTGATCTCGTGCAAGTTCTGAACAGGTTTATTAGCTTTGTGTATTAGCTTCCCAACCTGTTAGGTCTTTACTAGAAGCTTCTTTTATATACATGGAATTCCTGACTATGGCACTAGAAGGCACTGAGCCTGAATCCAGCCCGGGACCCTCAACCAAATGGAGAGGACACCTAAACATTAGGCAGATGGACTCCGGAGAGAACAGGCGTCAACCATCGGTTTCTAGAAAGAGATGCACGGACACAACAGAAATTCCTTCTGCATCCAGAAGTTCAGCCCCGGTTCTCGTCTTCGGTGATGGCTCTGGTTTCTTAGCAGACGGGCACTCCAAAGCTCACCCCTCCTCCTCTAGTGCTTTGCCAGGGAGAACCGATGACCCCACTGCTGTACTCTGTTCCCAGAACAGAAGCTTCTTCAGACCAAACTTTGGCAGGAGGGACCCTATCCAGCCAGGACTAGGAGCTGGGGGAGGCTGCCCACTAGATGTTTCTAGTCAGAGCAAAATGTCTAGAAATAATTCCCTTACTATTATCAGCCTTCCTAAGCCCCAAGTCTAGTTACATATATTCCACTCTCTAAATGAAAAAATACTTTCGACAAGAGTACAGAGTAACCAACAGACCAATTATCAGGGGCCACTACTTCCACTTGTCCGAGACCATGAATTCGTCTTACTCTCCACTGGGATTAGCTTCGGCCTTCTTTTTATTCCAATTCATACCCCATCGACCTCCAGTTCTAGGACTCCTCCAAGAGAGATTGATCCAAGCTGCGATGCTCCCCAGCACGGGCCAACCTCAAAGCTCCACAAGAGACTTGAAATCAAAGACCCTCCGAAGTCCTAGCCCATCTAGTGTCCATGCACATGCAGGCAACAAGCAGGTTCCGCTGACAGAGAAGGAGCTGGTGACCAGGGCAGCAGGGACCAGAGCCAGGAACCCTGACCTCAACGAGCACTCCTGTTATAGCATCAGGTCTGATATCATTCCAAACCTCTGGTGCACAACTACCACAGCACTGAAAACCTAAAAGCTATTCTCAGGTCCTCCCATAAATGCCCTCCAAGATACATAACTCTCTAGAAGTTCTTTGCTTACACTCTAGGTTATTTCTTCTTTGAACCCCACCTTAAGAGAATGAAAGGCACCAGGCCTCACTCATTGGTGTTCCTGGGACCATGAGAACACATCCAAATTCTTTCCTAAAGCCTTTCCCATGTAGCAGAAGATTCTTCTTTACAAGAATTTAGATTCATCTAATACTTTTAAATTAAGACCAATTTTCCGTCTTACATATCCAGAGCTCACTCCCCTACTCCGAGGTATTTCCCCTTCTTAAAACTTGTCACCTGATCGCCTTTACATGCTTTAAAAACACTGCCCGCTGGACTAGCCACTGAGACACTCCCACATCAAGTCCCTCATCACCCAACTATGTATCTACCCTCCTGGTTTGTTGATACTTATATTCAAAAAATGGTTCCTTCAAAGTACATTACCCCAATGGCTTTTACACTGCTCCCTCCTCTTCTAGGAAGAGCTAAACTAGTTCTAACTATAACCTTCCTTCCCAGTTCAAGCAGGAACAGAAAAGTTGATTAGCTTTGTCACGGTGTGGCCAAAGGAGTGAGGGCTGTCTGCCCCACTCAGCAGGCTACTGGAAACAGCAGGGCAAAAACTAGAAGACTAAAGACTTCAAGGATGGGGTGGGGGGAACACTTTGAGTGTGATACCCAGTTTTTTTGAGACCCAGATAACTGGAAACTAAATGAAAATGATACAATATCCTAGAAAGTTCTCTGCCCATAGCCCAACTCCCTGGCTGCTGCCACACCTAGATTCTGACTCTACTTACCTATTCTGAGCAGCATAGATACTGGCCAGCTTTAGAGAGATTTCAATTATTGCATTGTCTTCCTGTTAGGAAAAAGGAAATGAAGAAAATTCACAGAAGCTCAATTTCCACATGGATAATTTCTGATCAACATCTATACTGACTTTAGCCTAAAAGCTTTAGTCTTTATCCTTCTGGAAGAATTAGGCAACTGAACTTCTCAGCAACCGCGTTTTGCATGAATGAAAGACTGGTAGTTTATACAGGGCCAAGAGGGGGAAAAAAATCCACCTTTTTTCACCAAAGCACATGTTGGGGGCTGAGTGGAGTTTTCAGGAAGCAAAACTATTTTGAAAACCTCTTCCGCTAGGGCCCAATCCTAGGCAACATCCTTACCTGTTGCATGCCCCCTCCAAGCAGGTAACTCATTGTTGCTTTAAAAAGTTTTTCCGCCTAGAAGCATAAGGAAAAGATTTTTCTTTTACTTGGGACCCTGGATTCTAAGTACTAGTCTGATGCAACATTCCCTTGTAGAACAACATACACACTCATATGCAGAGAAAAATATCCTTGTGATGAGAAAACAGACAAAACACCAGGACCCCACCTCCTCTGGGAACCGTAAAAACTACCCTGTGAGAAGTAGAAACCAACTTCAGAAATTAACTTTTCATCTAGGGGTGCCTGGGTGGCTCAGTGGGTTAAGGCCTCTGCCTTTGGCTCGGGTCGCGATCCCAGGGTTCTGGGATCGAGCTCCGCATCGGGCTCTCTACTCAGCGGGGAGCCTGCTTCCCTTCCTCTCTCTCTGCCTGCCTCTCTGCCTACTTGTGATCTCTGTCAAATAAATAAAATCTTTAAAAAAAAAAAAGGAAGAAAGATATTAACTTTTCATCTAAAGCTACTGTGGCAGAAGCTGCAAGCTATCCCCTAATTATTCACTCTCCCATCCTTTTAGTTACAACATCTGTTCAGGTTTTTTTTACAGGTGAGCCTCCTTTGCAATTGGTACGGTCATATGATGAAGTCTTGGCCATGGGGTGCAAGTAGAAGGAACATGAACAATTTTTAAATCCTATTTTATAAGGAAGCTGCCTGCCTGCCCCTTCCTGGAGGCTAGGGGTGAGCCAGCTCACCCATGTGGACAAGAACACAGCTTACAAGGAAGTCAAGCTTGTGGACCACTTCATGGAACAGAGGTACCTACCGTTCTTCAGTGCACCGCTACCTCTGGAATAATGCATTAAAAGAAATACACCCTCTTGTTGGAGTCACTCTATTTTGGGGTCTCCTTTTTACAGCGGCTGAGCTTGTATCCTTCTTAATAAAGAGTTCCCTTGAAGCTAGTCCTTCACAAACTCAAAATACCACAAAGTGATTTACTTACATTTTCAAGCTGACCCCGTATAAATGCTAAGTTGGCCATCTGAAAGCAAATTACAAATTGTTTTTCAGTTTAGAGCACTGCATTCTTATTTCAAAACTTCTAAGCTATGACTCCCTTTTGCTTTTACCCTCTGAATAAGAAAAAAAAAAAGTTCCAAGAAAAAGGTATTTAACTAATTTGCGAAAATCGAAGGACAGCAATTGTGTGAGTGTAAATAGTTGCACAATCTCTGCGAATGAAAAACCAACTTTGGATCCATTCATCACTGGAAAAAACAAATACTAATGACATTTATTTTTGGCCTGAGATTTAAACTTCATGTAAGTGAAAGGTAATAAAATGTTAGTACCTAAGGGTCATATAATAAAAATCGAAACCAAAAGAAAACGTAGTAAAAACAAAACCCAAAGAGCTTCACAACACCCTGAAGGTCAGGAGGGTATATCAGGAGAGCGAACAACCCTTCTCTTACATCCACCCTTCACCATCAGTGGCTCAGACTGGTTAGAAGAGTTACCAAATCGTAAGTGTAAGTGATGGCCTTCTTGTTATCACTCTGATAGGCAAGACGAAGAGCGTCATGTAAAATCAGCTCAGCCTCTTCTGGCTCATCTTTCATGATGCTCAACTGAAAAGAGAAAACAAAGAAAGGGATAGAAAACGAAATGTAAAGAAAGCAGATGTATGTGCTACCACACAGAAGTGGGTACGGCCATACATCCCAATACACACAAGACAGCTATCCGCTCATTCGTCAAATATGTACTGAATTCCAGCTGTGCACCAGGCTTTAGGTCTACAACGGTGACAGGGAGGTCCTCTTCCTTTGCAGCTATGTATTTGCAGCCACACGACAAAGTTCTGGCCAAATGCAGACAACAGGAACGTGAATAATTTACTGCACCCTGTTTTCTAAGGAAGTTGCTTGTCTGGCATCTTTTTTCCCCTCCTACAGACTGAAGGTAATCCTACAGGACAAATAAAGTTAATTATAACTAATGATATAAACTATGAAGGAAAGCAGTGGGAATAACAATAAGGGGCCCCACTCTAAAGGCGAGACAGAGAAGCCCTCCGAGGAAGTGACAGTTATACTGAGGCAGGAAGGATGAGAGTCAACCAGGAATCATGGGGGAAAATGACCCAGAGAGCAGGGGATGAACAAAGGCCCAGCAGGCTGAAGAGAAGGATTTTCCAGAACCATTCAAGAGATGAAAGGAAACACATGTGAAGGGCAGACCCGGCGAGCCAGAGAATTATTGCTAAATGGGTGGACAAGGCAGGGGTGGGGTACGTCAGGCAGGGTCGTGCAGGCCACGGTAATAAGTTTGGATTTTATCATAAATACAGCGGGAAGTCACTCAAAAGTGTTTAGGCGAAGAAGTGGTATGATCCAATTTACATTTTTGGTTTTTTGACTTAATAATTTTTTAAAGATTTATTTATTTTTAGAGAGTGTGCACGTGGCCGGGCGGGGGAGGGGGTTCTCAAGCAGACTCCCCATGGAGTAGGGAGCTGGAAGTGGGGTTCGAGCTCACAATCCTAAGATCATGACCTGAGCTGAAACCAGGAGTTCGAGACTTAACGGACAGAGCCACCAGGCGGCCCCCAGTTTACGTTTCTCACTGCTGCATGGAGAGTGGGGCAACAGGGCAGGCAAAACTACCAGACGGCAGGCTGTGACAATGTGGCCAGGATGACAGCAGAGGACACAAAGAAAAGGGCAGATGGATTCCAGAAATACTCTGATTTTGGTGGCAAGAGTAACTGTTGCTGGGCTGGAAGGGTACTGAGAGGTACCCGCAAGTTTTAAGACTGAGTAGGAGGTTCCCAGAGGCAAAAACTGGTAGACAGTGGCAAGGAGAAGATGGTGAAGGAACGTGCTGGGGAGGCTTTTGAGATCAACAGTCAGGTGTGAGAGGCAGGTGAGGCCTCGAACTGGAGAGGGCATGTCAGTAGCACACTGCAGCCGGGGAATATAAATTTGATGTCGTTAGCACCGAGGCGGCAGCGAGCCCGATGGCAGACAGGAGATAACCTGAGGACGACAAAATAGAAAAGAACGTGGAGAAGAGGAAGGCTTTAGAGAAAGAACAGAACCAAACCGTGCACAAGCAACACTCAGGTGCATTTTCTGGACGCCACATACGTGCCCGATTCTCCCTTCGGTCCGGCTGGCTCCCTGACAAAAGCAACTACATTTCCGCTCATTTTGCTTGGATAAAAAAGCGAAGCCCGTGGTGCCCCCTCCATCTGCACTGGGGACTGCAGCGGTCTGCCTGCAGGCTCTGGAGTCTGACAAGCCTGGATGGATGCCAACACCGCCCCCCCCCCAACCATGACCCATCGAATTCCGGGCAATTCTACCCCCGGAGCCCCCCATCCAGCGTTCGGGAAGCTGGAGCGAGCGCTGCGTACCCGCAGGGCCAACGAACGGGCCCCGCTCGCAAAGGCCGCCTCACCTTGGCTCTCTTCAGCAGCTGGATGATCTCGGCCTCGGTCTCGTCCGCCGCACCCTCGGCGGCGGCCCCGCCCGCTCCCTGCCGCTCCTCCTGCTCATCTGCCGCAGCGGGCCTCGAGAACCAGGCGAGCGCTGCGAGAAGGGGCTCTGAGGTCACCGGACCCGGCCTGCGCCCCGGTCCCCGCCCGGCCGGCCCCGCCCGGCCCGCGCCCCTCACCTGCCAGCAGCGGCAGCAGGCCCGGGCCTCCGCCGCGCGGCGCGACTCGGAATGCCGGCACCGCCACCTCAGGCGCCCGGCCCCCAGCGGGCCCCGGGAGCAGGCGCGCCGAGCAGGTCCGGCACCGCCGCCCCGCGGCCCGCAGGAGGCCTAGGCCCAGGCTCGGGCTCAGGAGCCGGTACATGCTCGCGCGGCGTCCTCGGCGCACTGCAGGCCCGGCCGGGTCCCAGGACGGCCCGCCCCCAACGCCGAGCGCCCGCCGGATTGGTCTGGCCGCGAGATGGGAGGAGGCGGCGTCGTGGCTGCCCGCATGCGCGTGACGCGCGCCGACGTCCCTGAGCCCGGCCCCGCCTCCGACGGCGGGAATTCTCCCCAGAGCCGTCGGAGCCTCGCACCTGCTGGGCTTTCCCGGGAGGCTAAGTACCTGGGACGCCATGGCCGTCGCCTTGCCAGGAGCCACGTTGCCCGCTGTCGTCGAGGAGCTCCTGAGCGAAATGGCCGCAGCGGTGCAGGAAAACGCGCGAAGTACGGGCCTGAGGGCGTGCGTAGCTGCGCTGTGGGCGGTGGACCTGGCCAAGCCCGTGGGGAGGCGAGGGGCGGAGTTCGCTGGGCCTGCGGGGCGCCGGGTTGGGCGCGCTGACCCCGCTCTCTTCGTCCCGGCCTCTCCGGGCTTTTTTCTCCTATGGCTCTATTCCCAAACCCCAGTTCGTAAAAAAAAAAAAAAAAAAAAAAAAGGAGGAAAAGGAAAAGGAAAGCCAGATTTGTGTAGGGAGCAGGCAGTGGTCCCAGCAGGCGGGCGGGGCCCCAGGGAGAGAAGGGCTGGGCGCTGCCGCGAGACCCGTGAGAAGGGGCCTCGGACCAGGAGGGCTCAAGAGACGGGAAGGGAGGCGAAGTTTTGAATTTTTAAGCTTGCCTGCGGTCTTTTTCTCCCCCCTCAAAATCTTAACTTTAACATTAATCTTCGCGTGCACTGTGTACGCCAGATAAATATTTCAGAAGCACGAAACGCAAACGCATACGCAAAGATTGGAGTAAATAGGGATATTGTGAGAGTACCTGTTTTTTTTTTTTTCTCTGACCAGCAGAGGATGCTCTGTGACTGTTGCTTACGAAAATCACCCAGGTGATTTTAGATTATAATTCTAATCAAAACGCATCGACCAGTTAGAAATACTCAATCAGGGGCGCCTGGGTGGCTCAGTGGGTTGAGCCGCTGCCTTCGGCTCGGGTCGTGATCCCAGGGTCCTGGGATCGAGTCCCGCGTCGGGCTCGCTGCTCAGCGGGGAGCCTGCTTCCCTTCCTCTCTCTCTGCCTGCCTCTCTGCCTACTTGTGATCTCTCTCTGTCAAATAAATAAATAAAATCTTAAAAAAAAAAAAAGAAATACTCAATCACTGTAAAAAACGGCCACTTAATAGCAGTGCAGACCTCAAAACTGCCGCTTTTTCACTTGGATAGCTTTTGTTTTAAAAGGACTGTTTTAAAAGGACCTCAAGAGGTCCCGTGTTTAAAGGATTGAGAAAAGTAATCCATACTGACACAAGCATAGTATATATATGTTTAAAAGATTAGGCCAGCCACGTATTCAAATATGTTCAGATCCCCAAAAAGGATGGGGGAAGAAAACAGTCTTATTAGCTGAAACAGTGGTTGCCAAAAGTAGGCTCTGTCTGGATGGGTTAATCCATACACTGCGACACTCTTAGCTCATGGCTCAGGCATAGGGACCACTGCCATTGATTCGTGTTTATTTCCAGCAGAACCGTGTCCTGTTATTTTAAAATATTTGTTGTACATAGTGATACACTATTCCTGATCCCTATCCTTTGGTGATAATATTTTTAGATTGAGATTCTGAGTTTACGTTTGTATGATGATGTGATAGCAAATCACAGCTGGGCCACGTGGGAAGCTATGTTTACTTTTCCTTTCCTGCATAACTTTTTGTTTTCCCAAGAATTAACAACTGTTCTGGTTGTGTGTGTATGTGTTTTAGTTTTCTTTTTTAAAAATATGCGCATAATGTATTATTTGCTTCAGGGGTACAGGACTGTGAATCATCAGTCTTTTTTTTTTTTTAAGATTATTTATTTATTTATTTGACAGACAGAGATCACAAGTAGGCAGAGAGGCAGGCAGAGAGAGAGGGGAAAGCAGGCTCCCTGCCGAGCAGAGACCCGATGGGGTACTCCATCCCAGGACCCTGAGATCATGACCTAAGCCAAAGGCAGAGGCTTTAACCCACTGAGCCACCCAGGCGGCCCTGAATCATCAGTCTTAATGCAATTCACAGCACTCACGATAGCACATACCCTCCTCAATGTCCATCATCCAGCCACCCTATTCCTCCCCTTCCACCCCACTCCTCCGGGTTTTTTTAGTTGTCTATGTATGTATCCCTAATTCAATTTCAAATTCTTTACCCGTATTCTAAATCTCTACTGCAGGGGCACCTGGGTGGCTCAGTGGGTTAAGCCTCTGTCTTTGGCTCAGGTCGTGATCTCAGGGTCCTGGGTTCGAGCCCTGCATTGGGCTCTCTGCTTGGCAGGGAGCCTGCTTACCCCCTCTCTCTCTGACTACTTGTGATCTCTCTCTCTGTCAAATAAATAGATAAAATCTTTAAAAAAAAAATAAATCTCTATCACATATGTTCAGATGACTGAGATGTTCTTAGTAGTTCTAGTACCTTCCTGAAGAAGAGTACATGAGGTATACTTTTTGAAGCTTTACATGTCTAAAACATTTTTTCCAACCTCACCCTTAAATGATAGCTTGACTAGGTATTGAATTATATGTTGGAAATAATATTTCTTCAGACATCTGAAAGCATTATATCACTACCTTCTATCTCCTTAAACTTACTTTAAAAGTTTGTGTTATTTTAGCCACGCTTCCCCTGCCCCCAGCTTCATTTCCACCTCCAAAGCTATCTGGTGTCACCAATTTCTGAGGGTTTTAGGGGAAAGAAGGTAGTGGACTTTGGAGCATAAATGAGCTTATTGTTGTTTGGCTCTCTCCATTGCTAGCTTAGGATTCAGTTTCCTCGGGTCTTGTAAATTATTTTCCAGTATATCTTAGCTGTTTCTGCCTGCCCTTTCATCCTGAGGAGCTTATGCTTTTAGAGAAAAATACTTTTATTATTGTTTAGTGGGGTATTTGGAAGGAGTAAAGTTAGATGCATAGACTTAATTCACCATCTTACACAAAAATCTTTTTGGTTATAGACTTTTAATGATTTTTGTGTCTATGGCCACTGGTTTAACATGATTAACTTTCTTCCCATTCATGTTTTACAGTTCCTGACGAGCATCTATTATCGTAAGTATATATCCTGTTATAATTGGGGTTTTTTTTTTAACCATTAACGTGTTCTATTTAATTTTTTTTAAGATTCTTATTTATTTATTTACTTATTTAGAAAGCTGGGGGGGGGGCAGAGAGAGAGAGAAAGAGAAAGAGAATCCCAAGCAGACTCCTTACTGGGTCCAGAGTCTGACAAAGGGCTGGATCCCACCACTCTGAGATCATGACCTGAGCCAAAATCAGGAGTCGAATGCTTAACCAACTGAACCACCCAGATGCCCCAACCATTAATGTGTTTTGTTTTGTTCTTAAGATTTTATTTATCTTGTGCACGACAGATCGTGCACAAGTGGGGGGAGAGTCAGGCAGAGGGACAAGCAGGCTCCTTGCTGAGCAAGGAGCCCAATGAGGGATGTCCCAAGACCCTGGGATCATGACCTGAGCCGAAGGCAGATACCCAACCAACTGAGCCACCCAGGCACCCACCATTAATGTGTTTTAAAAGCCAGATCCTTTCAACACCAACTCTTTATTTTTAAGAAATTTTTTTTAAAGACTTTATTTATTTATTTGACAAAGATCACAAGTAGACCGAGAGGCAGGCAGAGAGAAGGGGAAGCAGGATCCCCGCTGAGCAGAGAGCCCAATGCGGGGCTCGATCCCAGGACCCCAAGATCCCAACCCTAGCCGAAGGCAGAGGCTCAACCCACTGAGCCACCCAGGCGCCCCACCAACTCTTTATTTTTAAAAGTACTCTTACTAAGAACAGTGTTTTCTTGACATTGTTAAAAATCTGTCCAAAGCCAATACCATTCTTGATAATACAAGGTATTCTTGTGTTGTCCTATTTGCCCCCCCCCCCACTTTTTTTAACATTGTTGAAGTAGGGGTGCCTGGCTCAGCATCTGACTCTTGATTTCAGATTGCGTCATGATCCTGGGGTCCTGGGATTGAGCCCACATTGGGCTCCCCACTTGGGGAGTCTGCTTGTCTCCCTCTCCATCTGCCCCTCGTCCTGCTCACGTGCGAGCACTCTCTCTCATAAATAAATAAATCTTTAAAAAACAACAACAAAAAAACATTGTTTTAGTAGTTGTAGTTGTTATACTGACACATGAAAAAGAAATTAGAAGCATGCCTATCTGTAAGGAAAGAGTTACCATTATTTGTAGATGATAGAAATGTTTAAAATCCAAGAGAATAAAGGTTTTTTATTACAGAGATTAAAAATTATTTTCCCTCATACACAAAGTTCAAAAATATAGCTACAACAAAAAAGTGAAAGCTACCTAGGAATGAGTAACATTTAATTGTGTATGCATTTGTACACTTAATGTTTAATAGTTTAGAAAGATATACACCAACCTATGCCAGTGATGATTTTAGAGGAAAGAAAAGAGAATTTAGGTTTACAAAAGGTTTTAACATTTCTCTACTAAATTTTTATAGCGATTATTATTAGAAAATAAATTACTTTTAAAACAAAGAAAATGGGCAAATAATAAAAATGTAAATTAGCAAAAACTTTGGGGAAAAGGGTAAATCTTCCTAGTGATCATAAATATACAAATTAAAATAATGACACAACTTCCCATCTTTAAAACTGGCTACCACAAAAAAGATGTCGGTAAGAATGTCCCAGATGGGGGCACCTGGGTGGCTCAGTGGGTTAAGCGTCTGCCTTCAGCTCAGGACATGATCCCAGACTCCTGGGATGGAGTCCCACATCGGGCTCTCTGCTGAGCAGGGAGCCTGCTTCTCCCTCTGCCCCTCCCTCATGCGGATGCACTCTCACTCTCTCTCTTTCTCTCAAATAAATAAAATCTTTAAAAAAAAAAAAAAAAGAATGTCCCACATGTTGCCAAGAACATGGAGAAAAGGGTAATTGATACCCTCTTGGTAGAAGTGTCAACTGGAAACTAATCTGGCCGCAGGCCATGGAGCTTTAAAACATGCACATGTTCTTTGGTTTACAAATTCCATTTATAAGAGTGTATCCCAAAGAAGTGCTCATGCATGTTCATCAGGATTTTACAGTGAGTATATTCATCCAGTATTGCTTATGGTAGCAAAAACGAAAACAGACCCACCTGGAAACAGTCTAGTGATTCACATTAGATTTAAGAAACTCTAATTATCTAAACACAGAGTTTGGGGAGAAGCAAGATAATTTATCTCTATAGTGGAACTCTTTGTAACCATTAAGAGTGAATAAAAAAATACTCAGGAGGGTGTTCACCATAAATTATAAAGTTACAAAGACAGGTATAAAAATTCTTACTAGATTCATTTTTAAAGTTAACCGTGATTAATTGATAAAGTTATGACCAAATTTTATTTTTCTTTGCCCATAGATAATCTTCATGTTTTAATGAAAAAATTTAAAATTCTTCCCATTCTACTAGTTTGTTGTATCAAGAGACTAGATTGTTGGAAAATGAAGAATTTGAACATTTTAATCTTGAAGATAGTAGCTCTATCTTCATGTTTTGTGTCAGATCACATGAGTTGTTTAAAACATTAACTTCTGGGGCGCCTGGGTGGCTCAGTGGGTTAAAGCCTCTGCCTTCGGCTCAGGTCATGATCTCAGGGTCCTGGGATCGAGCCCCACATGGGGCTCTCTGCTCAGCAGCGACCCTTAAGAGTTATGCGGAGTCTACCCTGCCCACGCTCTAGAAAGGGAACAAAGCCTGGATGACAGCACGTCTGTTTACAACACAATTTATTGGACTTTTTAATTGTTTTTAAAGATTTTATTTATTTGATTGAGATCACAAGTAGGCAGAGAGGCAGGCAGAGAGAGAGAGGAGGAAGCACGCTCCCCGCTGAGCAGAGAGCCTGATGCAGGGCTTGATCCCAGGACCCTGAGATCATGACCTGAGCTGAAGGCAGAGGCTTAACCCACTAAGCCACCCAGGCGCCCTAATTTATTGGATATTTTATGTCCACTGCTCAGAAAAAAGATTCCTTTCAAAACACTACTGCTTCTTGGGCGCCTGGGTGGCTCAGTTGGTTAAGCGACAGCCTTCAGCTCAGGTCATGATCCTGGAGTCCCAGGATCCTCCCACATCGGGCTCTCTGCTCAGCAGGGAGTCTGCTTCTCCCTCTGACCCTCTCCCCTCTCATGCTCTCTGTCTCTTTCTCTCTCTCACATAAATAAATAAAATCTTTAAAAAAAGCAAAAAGATTTGCTTCTTAACAAGGCACCGGGTCACCCAAGAGTTCCGATGGTGACAGACGGTAAGACTTCCGCTGTGTTCAGGTCTGCTAACATAGCACCCGCTCTGCGGCCTGTGCAGCAAGGGCTCATTTCAACTTTCAAGTCTTTTTATTTAAGAAATAGACTTCAGAAGGCCCTAGCTGCACAGACAGTGATTCCTCTGACGGATCTGTGCAAAGTAAACTGAAGACCTTCTGGAAAGGATTCACCATTCTAGATGCCGTTAAGAACACTCGTCATTCATAGGAAGACATCAGAGGAAGAAATGGATTCCAACCCTACGGATGACCTTGAGGGGTTTAGGACTCCAGCAGAGGAAGTACCGGCAGATGTTGTGGGAACAGCAAGAGAACTAGAAGCAGAAGCGGAGCTTGAGGGGTGCGTGGGTGGCTCAGTCAGTTAAGCCTCTGACTCTTGACCCTGGCTCAGGTCGTGATCTCAGGATAATGAGATCAAGCCCCTCGTCATGCTCCACACTCAGTCCTGAGTCTGCCCAAGACGCTCTTCCTCCGCCCCTCCCCACATGCGTACACACGCACTCTCACTCTCTCTCAAATAAATTAATACTTCTTTAAAAAAAATCTTATGGGGGCACCTGGGTGGCTCAGTCAGTGAAGCATCTGCCTTTGGCTCATGTCACGATCCCAGGGTCCTGGGACAGAGCTCTATGTGGGCTCTTTGCTCAGTGGGGAGTCTGCTTCTCCCTCTCCCTCTGCCTACTTATGCTCTCTCTCTGTCAAATAAAGTCTTTAAAAACAACAAGATAATGAAAATCTAGTAATCCAAAGCACTTTAGGGATTTTTTACTTTAAAAAATTCAGCTAGGGGCACCTGGGTGGCTCAGTGGGTTAAGCCGCTGCCTTCAGCTTAGGTCATGATCCCACGGTCCTGGGATCGAGCCCCACATTGGATTTTCTGCTCAGCAGGGAGCCTGCTTTCCTTCCTCTCTCTGCCTGCCTCTCTGCCTACTTGTGATCTCTGTCTGTCAAATAAATAAATAAAATCTTTAAAAAAAAAAATTCAGCTAAAGACTAAGTGAAAATAAAATGGGAGGAAATGTGTGAAACCTGTTTGCTATATAACTCAAACATATGCTATCATAGAATTCAAACATCACACACTGTTATAAGAACCATCAGATGAATGAATCAAATGGAAAGCCCCCCAAAAAACACAAGCGTATACTAATTTACAATACAAACATAACGCTGACAGGTCACCATCTTTAAGAAAGTAGTTACCAACATCATACCAAGATTAACTGCGGGATGTATTATAATGTTATGTCAACACAGTTTAGGAATAAAGAAAAAAAAAAAACTAAAAAGAAAGATGGCTGAATATTTCTCTCATTTCAACATTGAAAAATATCTTTCTAAGCATTAAGCTCCAGAAGAGCAGGACTTCTGCCTCACTTGCCTCTCTCCGACTTCTAGAACACCTTGCCTAGATTGGCTATTATAAATAACTCTAGGCAGGGGCACCTGGGTGGCTCAGTCGGTTAAGCAACTGCCTTTGACTTAGGTTGTGATCCTGGGGTCCTGGGATGGAGTCCTGCGTTGGGCTCCCTGCTCGTTGGGGAGCCTGCATCTCCCTCTGCCTACTGATCCCCGTGCTTGTGCACTCACTCTCTCTCTGTCAAATAAATAAAATCTTTTAAAAAAATAAGTAAATAACTCCAGGTAGTCATTTAAAATTAATAAAAGCAAAGAAAATAGACAAAAATGAATTCAGATCTAACTCCAAAAAGATCAAAGGCAAATGCAAGTCATACTGTGTGATTCACTTATATAATTTTTTTTTTAAAGACAGATTGGTTTTAGAGAGTGAGCGTGCGTGCGTGGCGGGGCATGGGCAGAGGGATAGGGAGAGAGAATCTCCAGCAGACCCCCGGCTGGGCCAGGAGCTGGGGCCTGGGGACTGACCCCAGGATCCTAAGAGCATGACCTGAGCTGAAACCAAGAGTCAGACGCTTAACCACCTGAGCCACCCAGGGGCCCCATTTATAAGAATTTTGAAAAGAGACCTGCACAAACTACCCAAGCTTCAGCAGACCAGTATCTCGGGTGGGAAAGGGAAGGGGATTGGGGTCAAACACACAGAGGCCTCGAAAGTATTACTGGTGTTGGGTCACTGCCTGTTCTTCTCATGAGTCCCTCACCTGTACGAACATCAGTTTCACTTTTTAATTAAAACAAACAGGGGTGCCTGGGTGGCTCAGTGGGTTGAAGCCTCTCTGCCTTCGGCTCAGGTCATGATCCCAGGATCCTGGGACGAGCCCCGCATCGGGCTCTCTGCTCGGCAGGGAGCCTGCTTCCTCCTCTCTCTCTCTCTCTGCCTGCCTCTCGGCCTACTTGTGATCTCTGTCAAATAAATAAATAAAATCTTAAAACAAACAAACAAAAAATCCCCAAACTCTGAACTCTATAGACACGAGCAAGGGAAAAGAAAAAACCTGACAGGATAGAGTTAATATTCTTATCAAACAGTACCAATAAATGATCAACCTCATCATTTATCCAAGAAATGCTAGTTAATGCATCACTGCCACATCACCGATCCGGAGAAGGTTATAAAAATCAGTGAGTTTGGGGGAGAAGGGGCACACGGCCTTACCACAGTAATGTGAACTAACACCAGTTAACCCTCAAGCAGCTACTCTGTACTAGGCATTTTCTCAGCACTTCGTCGATATGAACTCATTCAATATTCCTACCAGTCCTACAAGAGGATTACTCTTCTTCCCATTCTGAGAATCAAAAGCACACAGGGATTACTCAATTTGATGGAAGTCACAAAGCAAATAAATTCACAGATCAGAAAATGTAAATTAATACAGTCCTTTCGAGGGAAGTTCTGCGACATTTACCAACTACCTTAAAATGCGCCGCTTTTGACCTGGAATCTCAGTGCTGAGACGCCATCCTAAGGAACAGACCTGGACAGCACCCATGTCGTCACAGAACCCTTCACCTCCACGCAGATACACCGTTCCGGAATGAACACACACGTGTCCCTACTCTCCCCCAAAACATTGCTAAATCAAAGTTAAAGGATGAAAAAGATATAAAGTCACAAGGAAAAAAAGGAGAGACAAGAATCAAGGGAGAGGACAGAGATCAAAGCTGTGGGAGATGACAAGCAGCGGAAAAAGGGCGGTGAGTGACAAAGCCCACGACAGGAAGGTGACCAAACGCTGCAGACAGCTGACAGGCAGCCCAGAACCCCAGAGCAGCTTAGGAACGAAGGAGAGCAAGTACTCCGGTTAAAAGAACAATCATTAAAAAAAAAACAAGCACCAAAAACACCGCGGACTTCTGTAGGAAACAAACAGTCACACACAATACAAATGCGATCACGTGACATTACTTGGCTCAACAGCTAACACTACTGATAGATTTCGCAATAACAAAGACACGACCGAAACCGCGCTAACTCTTCACTCTTCTGTAAGTTACCAGATTCTAAAAACCTAAAAAATCAACAACTAATTTTATGTTATTTAGAAATATGAAGGAAAATACCAGAAGTAATTGGTTAAGAGGTGAAAATGATGCCAGGAAGACAGGTGGCAAGGAAATCATATTTTTAAATTAATTCTTCTAATGCTCCTTGACTTCTTATACAGGTAATGTATGAAAGTAGCTTAAAAAATAATTTGTTCGAAGAAATACAGAATATGCGGAAAAACACAAATAAGACATAAATCCCCTGTCCATCTACCAACCTGTTTACATTTTGCTATCATGCATCCCTGCTCTATACCTATATTTAATCTACATATTCTAGAAAATTAGGCTCCTTGGGGTGCCTGGGTAGCTCAGTCATTAGGCATCTGCCTTCGGCTTGGGTCATGATCCCAGAATCCTGGGATCGAGCCCCACATCGGGCCCCCTGCTCAGTGGGGAGCCTGCTTCTCCCTCTCCTACCTCCTCCCCTGCTTGTGTTCCCTCTCTGTCTCTCTGTCAAATAAATGGGTAAAATATTAAAAAAAAAAAAAGAAAGAAGAGAAAATTAGGCTTCTCTTAATTATACTGTTTAGTAATCTGTTGTTTTCATTTAATTTTTTGTGGGCATTTCCTCAGTAATTACATATATATTTACAACATGAGGAACAAAATGAGTACCCTAGACCAAGTTTTTATGCGAGCTGAACTAAACACTTTTGGGATAGAGTTAGTCATGTCAATTAAAAGCATATGAATGTGGGGTGCCTGGGTGGCTCAGTGGGTTAAAGCCTCTGCCTTCGGCTCAGGGCATGGTCCCAGGGTCCTAGGATCGAGCCCCTCATCGGGCTCTCTGCTCAGCAGGGAGCCTGCTTCCTCCTCTCTCTCTCTCTCCACCTGCCTCTCAGCCTACTTGTGATCTCCATCTGTCAAATAAATAAATAAAATCTTAAAAAAAATTAATTAATTAAAAAAACTGAGTGGGAATATATTTCTTTAGAAAAAATAAGATTAAGGATAACATAACACATTTTCTATATCATCTAACTAGTAAAATGTAACAACAATGTTTATAATTGAAGTTAGTTTGCGTTCTCCAAAAAGAGTTCCTCTGCCTGGAAAAAAATGTTTTCACAATATATTACTAATTTAAAATAAAAGCATATACAGTATAATCTCTAATTTATTTCTTTTTTTTTTTTTAAAGATTTTTATTTATTTATTTGACAGAGATCACAAGTAGACAGAGAGGCAGGCAGAGAGAGAGAGAGGGAAGCAGGCTCCCCGCTGAGCAGAGAGCCCGATGCGGGACTGGATCCCAGGACCCTGAGATCATGACCCGAGCCGAAGGCAGCGGCTTAACCCACTGAGCCACCCATGTGCCCCCTAATTTATTTCTTAGAATGTAAACAGCATAGGGGAAAACAAGCCTGCAAAGTCACACAATAAAAAAATCAACAGTAGTTCTTTCTTAGGCCTATTATGGATCATTTTTATTATTTTCTTCCCAATGCTTTTCTACATTTCCTTAACTGCACTGGTATTACTTCTGCAGTCCCTTTTAAGGAACGGTCTAGAGGGGCACCTGGGTGGCTCAGTGGCTTAAGCCTCTGCCTTCGGCTCAGGTCATGGTCTCAGGGTCCTGGGATCGAGCCCCGCATCGGGCTCTCTGCTCGGCAGGGAGCCTGCTTCCCCCCCACCCCGCCTACTTGTGATCTCTGTCTGTCCAATAAATAAATAAAATCTTAAAAAAAAAAAAAAAAAGAAACGGTCTAGAGTCAATGCTGCAAATGAAAGACAGCAAGGGTGTGAGTAGTTCAAAAGTAACTTATTTGATAGCTAGACTTGTTTTCACATCTTTCATTGAGTTTCCCCGAAGCAATTCCATACCACACTGAAACTCTCCTTGGTGCCTGTCTGGTCTTCTGTTCTTACAGTCAATAATTACTGAGCCTCCATTTTGTGTCAGGCACTGTTCTAGTACTAAAGACACAGCAGTGAATAAAACAGATGAAATTTGCCAGAGAAGACAAAAACAAAAACACCTATAACAAAAATGCACTTTTAGTGGCCACACAAACATGAGCACACAACAGACACACATACACTCCTTCCAAGTGTGAGGAAGAAAAATTAAGGATAGGTGGGAAGAGAGCATTGTTTTAGTCAGAGTAGGCCTCCCGAGGAGGGGGCCCCGACCTGAATGAGGAGAGGTGGCCATGCAAAGATATGAGAGAGCAGGCTAGGGAGAGGGAGCAATTGAAAAGGTCCTGAGATGTACAAGCTTGTACAGAATAGGGAAAAGACCAGTGCAAAGTGGAATGAGCAAGCGGGAGAGCAGATTATGTAGGAGGAGGCAGGGATCAGACCATGTAGGGCCTTACAAGACCACAGGGAGTCCCGAAGGTGATTCAAAGGCACTGAGGTTTAAAAGATCACTGCGTGCTACATGGATAATGGACTGTGTGAGGGAATGCAAGGAGGCAGGAAAACCTCTGGGGAGACTTTACAGGTGTTCAGGCAAGAAACAACCATGGCCTGGACCAGAGAGAGTCATAGGGTGAGAGGACGAGATGCGGTCCGACATGTATACACCTTGATGGATGACCCAACAGAACTTGATGACTCACCATCAGGAATGAGGAAGGAATCATAGGTGATTTGCAGGTCCTTGGCTAGAGTAACTGAGTGAATGGTGGTGTCATTTACTGCCGGGGCTAACTGGCAGAGAAGCAAGTTTGTGAGTGGCAGATATCAAAAGACCCAGAGGGCCGGGTGGCTCAGTTCAGCGTCCGACTCTTGGTTTCAGCTCAGGTCACAATCTCAGTCAGGGTGGTGAGACTGAGTCCCGCACTGGGCTCCACACTCAGCTTGGAGTCTGCTTGAGATTCTCTCTCTCTCGCCCCTGCCCCCACACTCTCACTCTCCTTCTCCAAAATAAATAAAATCTTAAAAAAAAAAAAAAAAAATCAAGAGACCCATTTCAGACATATTAACCATGAAATGACCACTAGCCATTCGGGTCAAGATGTCGAAGAGACAATTTTACCCAGTTCATGTCTGTAGTCCATGGGTAAGTTGGGGATGGTGACGTGTAACTGATACTTAAAGGTATGGGACTAGACTCCTGGGTGGCTCAGTCAATTAAGCAGCTGCCTTCAGCTTAGGTCATGATCCCAGGGTCCGGGGCTCATTGCTCAGCAGGGAGCCTGCTTCTCCCTCTGCCTCTGCCTGCTGTTCCCCATGCTTGTGCTCGCTCTCTGATAAATAAATAAAATCCTTAAAAGAAAATTAAAAATAAATAAAGGTATAGGACTAAATTTATCTCCTAGGGTGTGAGCCTCAAGGTCTGCTAACTTTAGAGGTAGCAAAGGGGAAGGTGAGTGTCTGATGAGAGGTCCCAGAAGCCAAGTGAATAAAGTGTTTCCAATACCTGAGTCAGAGCTGCTAGTAAGCAGAGCAGGTAAGATAAGGACTGAGAACTCGTGACCTTGATAAAGGCAGCCTCAGCAGAGTGATGGAAGAGAAAGCCCCGTTTATGCTCAAGAGAGGATTGGAAAAGGGGAGCCTGGGCAGCACAGCTGGTTAAGCATGTGAACCTTGGTTTCAGCTCAGGTCGTGATCTCAGGGTCAGGAGATTGAGCCCAGCATCAGGCTCCGGGCTCAGCACGGGGTCTACTTGAGACTCTCTCTCCCTCTCCCTCTACCCCCAACCCTGGCGCTCTCTAAAATTAAAAAAAAAAAAAAAAAAAAAAAATCCTAAAAAAAGAAAAGGAAGAGAGAGAGAACTGAAGACAAGAGAGTACAGATAACTCTTTGAAGTCATATGTACTGCTTTTGGGACAAGGGCTGACCACTGTTTCTCTAGCATCTCAATAGTTCTCGGCACAGAGTACATGGGAAGTAAGCATTACCAAAAGAACTTTGAATCTGACAATTGCCAATATTTCACACGATATTAAGAAATGTGATAGAGGGGTGCCTGGGTGGCTCAGTGGGTTAAGCCTCTGCCTTCAGCTCAGGTCACAATCCCAGGGTCCTGTGATCAAGCCCCACATCGGGCTCTCTGCTCAGCGGGAAGCCTGCTTCCCTTCCTCTCTCTCTGCCTGCCTCTCTGCCTACTTGTGATCTTTGTCAAATTAACAAATAAAATCATATTAAAAAAAAAAAACACCAACCTGATAGCATCCTGCCCATCCCATTCTGTTCCTAACATCATTCTGTAGGCTCTTCCCTTCATCATGAGGATGAACTACAAAAACCTGAGTTTCTCGGGGCGCCCCAGTGGCTCAGTTGGTTAAACGTCTGCTTTTGGCTTGGGTCATGATCCCAGGGTCCCGGGATCGAGCCCCGCATCAGGTTCCCTGCTCAGCAGGAGTCTGCTTCTCTTTCTCCTCCCTGCTTGTACTCTACCTCGCTCTCTCACCGTCTCTCAAATAAATAAATAAAATCTTTTTTTTTTAATGATTTTTTTCAAAGATTTTATTTGTCAGAGAGAGAGAGAGAGAGAGACAGAGAGCAAGAGAGCACAAACGCACAAGCAGGGGGGCCGGCAGGCAGAGGGAGAAGTAGGCTCCCCGCTAAGCAAGAAGCCAGATGTGGGACTCGACCCCAGGACTCTGGGATCAGGACCTGAGCCAAAAGCAGATGCTTAACTGACTGAGCCACTCAGGCATCCAAAAAAACAAACAAACAAACAAATAAACCAAAAAACCCAGAGTTTCTCTTCACCTTTCCGGGACCAAAATGTAATTAAGTAGCATTGTGACTGGTAGCTGAACCAAGAGAAAAGAAAAAGACCTTCCATTTCTGCTCCCCAATTTTCCAGAGATTATATACAAGTCAACAAGTAAATTATGAACATGTCACCAAAGGGTTAAAAAAGCAATCAGTGGTCCAGTTAATTAAATAAAACATCTCATTTCAAACCTTCTGCTGAGATCTTAAAAAAAGCCACTTAATTCCCCAAATGGGTAACTTGCCCTCCCCCGATGCACGTTCGCGTCCCTCTATTACAGCGTTAAAGCTCCGAGGCAAAAAGCAACGTCCAGAAAACAGTCAGGTTTCCCTACCTGACAAAACGTCTTCCGCTAATTCCTTTTCTCTTTCAATTTTTTCCTCTAGAGTTGAAATGCAGAATTCATAGCCAGCAAGAGCAAATTCCTGTCTGTAAAGCAAAGATCAGCAGTCGGCTGTTCACCTTTTCACAAACTCCTCTTTCATTCGCATTTTCCGGGCTTGGGTGTGAGCATTAGCAATACAGGAAATGTGAGATGGGGAGGGGGAATGCTGCTTGAAGTTTCCAAGGAGTCTGAGTCTGCCATTTTGTAGAAGTTTTTAGTCACCCATTTAATCTAGCTTAAGACCCAAAACGCTGAGAACACTGCTGTCATCTTAATAAATGACAGAACCAGTAGCTTCCACCATGAGTTTGTCTCTCCATTTGGGAAGGCCTTACACTCACTCAAAGTAATGCTAATATGAACAGAGGCTCAGGCCACCTGCCCTAAGGATGCTAACTACTGATCTCGTGCAAGTTCTGAACAGGTTTATTAGCTTTGTGTATTAGCTTCCCAACCTGTTAGGTCTTTACTAGAAGCTTCTTTTATATACATGGAATTCCTGACTATGGCACTAGAAGGCACTGAGCCTGAATCCAGCCCGGGACCCTCAACCAAATGGAGAGGACACCTAAACATTAGGCAGATGGACTCCGGAGAGAACAGGCGTCAACCATCGGTTTCTAGAAAGAGATGCACGGACACAACAGAAATTCCTTCTGCATCCAGAAGTTCAGCCCCGGTTCTCGTCTTCGGTGATGGCTCTGGTTTCTTAGCAGACGGGCACTCCAAAGCTCACCCCTCCTCCTCTAGTGCTTTGCCAGGGAGAACCGATGACCCCACTGCTGTACTCTGTTCCCAGAACAGAAGCTTCTTCAGACCAAACTTTGGCAGGAGGGACCCTATCCAGCCAGGACTAGGAGCTGGGGGAGGCTGCCCACTAGATGTTTCTAGTCAGAGCAAAATGTCTAGAAATAATTCCCTTACTATTATCAGCCTTCCTAAGCCCCAAGTCTAGTTACATATATTCCACTCTCTAAATGAAAAAATACTTTCGACAAGAGTACAGAGTAACCAACAGACCAATTATCAGGGGCCACTACTTCCACTTGTCCGAGACCATGAATTCGTCTTACTCTCCACTGGGATTAGCTTCGGCCTTCTTTTTATTCCAATTCATACCCCATCGACCTCCAGTTCTAGGACTCCTCCAAGAGAGATTGATCCAAGCTGCGATGCTCCCCAGCACGGGCCAACCTCAAAGCTCCACAAGAGACTTGAAATCAAAGACCCTCCGAAGTCCTAGCCCATCTAGTGTCCATGCACATGCAGGCAACAAGCAGGTTCCGCTGACAGAGAAGGAGCTGGTGACCAGGGCAGCAGGGACCAGAGCCAGGAACCCTGACCTCAACGAGCACTCCTGTTATAGCATCAGGTCTGATATCATTCCAAACCTCTGGTGCACAACTACCACAGCACTGAAAACCTAAAAGCTATTCTCAGGTCCTCCCATAAATGCCCTCCAAGATACATAACTCTCTAGAAGTTCTTTGCTTACACTCTAGGTTATTTCTTCTTTGAACCCCACCTTAAGAGAATGAAAGGCACCAGGCCTCACTCATTGGTGTTCCTGGGACCATGAGAACACATCCAAATTCTTTCCTAAAGCCTTTCCCATGTAGCAGAAGATTCTTCTTTACAAGAATTTAGATTCATCTAATACTTTTAAATTAAGACCAATTTTCCGTCTTACATATCCAGAGCTCACTCCCCTACTCCGAGGTATTTCCCCTTCTTAAAACTTGTCACCTGATCGCCTTTACATGCTTTAAAAACACTGCCCGCTGGACTAGCCACTGAGACACTCCCACATCAAGTCCCTCATCACCCAACTATGTATCTACCCTCCTGGTTTGTTGATACTTATATTCAAAAAATGGTTCCTTCAAAGTACATTACCCCAATGGCTTTTACACTGCTCCCTCCTCTTCTAGGAAGAGCTAAACTAGTTCTAACTATAACCTTCCTTCCCAGTTCAAGCAGGAACAGAAAAGTTGATTAGCTTTGTCACGGTGTGGCCAAAGGAGTGAGGGCTGTCTGCCCCACTCAGCAGGCTACTGGAAACAGCAGGGCAAAAACTAGAAGACTAAAGACTTCAAGGATGGGGTGGGGGGAACACTTTGAGTGTGATACCCAGTTTTTTTGAGACCCAGATAACTGGAAACTAAATGAAAATGATACAATATCCTAGAAAGTTCTCTGCCCATAGCCCAACTCCCTGGCTGCTGCCACACCTAGATTCTGACTCTACTTACCTATTCTGAGCAGCATAGATACTGGCCAGCTTTAGAGAGATTTCAATTATTGCATTGTCTTCCTGTTAGGAAAAAGGAAATGAAGAAAATTCACAGAAGCTCAATTTCCACATGGATAATTTCTGATCAACATCTATACTGACTTTAGCCTAAAAGCTTTAGTCTTTATCCTTCTGGAAGAATTAGGCAACTGAACTTCTCAGCAACCGCGTTTTGCATGAATGAAAGACTGGTAGTTTATACAGGGCCAAGAGGGGGAAAAAAATCCACCTTTTTTCACCAAAGCACATGTTGGGGGCTGAGTGGAGTTTTCAGGAAGCAAAACTATTTTGAAAACCTCTTCCGCTAGGGCCCAATCCTAGGCAACATCCTTACCTGTTGCATGCCCCCTCCAAGCAGGTAACTCATTGTTGCTTTAAAAAGTTTTTCCGCCTAGAAGCATAAGGAAAAGATTTTTCTTTTACTTGGGACCCTGGATTCTAAGTACTAGTCTGATGCAACATTCCCTTGTAGAACAACATACACACTCATATGCAGAGAAAAATATCCTTGTGATGAGAAAACAGACAAAACACCAGGACCCCACCTCCTCTGGGAACCGTAAAAACTACCCTGTGAGAAGTAGAAACCAACTTCAGAAATTAACTTTTCATCTAGGGGTGCCTGGGTGGCTCAGTGGGTTAAGGCCTCTGCCTTTGGCTCGGGTCGCGATCCCAGGGTTCTGGGATCGAGCTCCGCATCGGGCTCTCTACTCAGCGGGGAGCCTGCTTCCCTTCCTCTCTCTCTGCCTGCCTCTCTGCCTACTTGTGATCTCTGTCAAATAAATAAAATCTTTAAAAAAAAAAAAGGAAGAAAGATATTAACTTTTCATCTAAAGCTACTGTGGCAGAAGCTGCAAGCTATCCCCTAATTATTCACTCTCCCATCCTTTTAGTTACAACATCTGTTCAGGTTTTTTTTACAGGTGAGCCTCCTTTGCAATTGGTACGGTCATATGATGAAGTCTTGGCCATGGGGTGCAAGTAGAAGGAACATGAACAATTTTTAAATCCTATTTTATAAGGAAGCTGCCTGCCTGCCCCTTCCTGGAGGCTAGGGGTGAGCCAGCTCACCCATGTGGACAAGAACACAGCTTACAAGGAAGTCAAGCTTGTGGACCACTTCATGGAACAGAGGTACCTACCGTTCTTCAGTGCACCGCTACCTCTGGAATAATGCATTAAAAGAAATACACCCTCTTGTTGGAGTCACTCTATTTTGGGGTCTCCTTTTTACAGCGGCTGAGCTTGTATCCTTCTTAATAAAGAGTTCCCTTGAAGCTAGTCCTTCACAAACTCAAAATACCACAAAGTGATTTACTTACATTTTCAAGCTGACCCCGTATAAATGCTAAGTTGGCCATCTGAAAGCAAATTACAAATTGTTTTTCAGTTTAGAGCACTGCATTCTTATTTCAAAACTTCTAAGCTATGACTCCCTTTTGCTTTTACCCTCTGAATAAGAAAAAAAAAAAGTTCCAAGAAAAAGGTATTTAACTAATTTGCGAAAATCGAAGGACAGCAATTGTGTGAGTGTAAATAGTTGCACAATCTCTGCGAATGAAAAACCAACTTTGGATCCATTCATCACTGGAAAAAACAAATACTAATGACATTTATTTTTGGCCTGAGATTTAAACTTCATGTAAGTGAAAGGTAATAAAATGTTAGTACCTAAGGGTCATATAATAAAAATCGAAACCAAAAGAAAACGTAGTAAAAACAAAACCCAAAGAGCTTCACAACACCCTGAAGGTCAGGAGGGTATATCAGGAGAGCGAACAACCCTTCTCTTACATCCACCCTTCACCATCAGTGGCTCAGACTGGTTAGAAGAGTTACCAAATCGTAAGTGTAAGTGATGGCCTTCTTGTTATCACTCTGATAGGCAAGACGAAGAGCGTCATGTAAAATCAGCTCAGCCTCTTCTGGCTCATCTTTCATGATGCTCAACTGAAAAGAGAAAACAAAGAAAGGGATAGAAAACGAAATGTAAAGAAAGCAGATGTATGTGCTACCACACAGAAGTGGGTACGGCCATACATCCCAATACACACAAGACAGCTATCCGCTCATTCGTCAAATATGTACTGAATTCCAGCTGTGCACCAGGCTTTAGGTCTACAACGGTGACAGGGAGGTCCTCTTCCTTTGCAGCTATGTATTTGCAGCCACACGACAAAGTTCTGGCCAAATGCAGACAACAGGAACGTGAATAATTTACTGCACCCTGTTTTCTAAGGAAGTTGCTTGTCTGGCATCTTTTTTCCCCTCCTACAGACTGAAGGTAATCCTACAGGACAAATAAAGTTAATTATAACTAATGATATAAACTATGAAGGAAAGCAGTGGGAATAACAATAAGGGGCCCCACTCTAAAGGCGAGACAGAGAAGCCCTCCGAGGAAGTGACAGTTATACTGAGGCAGGAAGGATGAGAGTCAACCAGGAATCATGGGGGAAAATGACCCAGAGAGCAGGGGATGAACAAAGGCCCAGCAGGCTGAAGAGAAGGATTTTCCAGAACCATTCAAGAGATGAAAGGAAACACATGTGAAGGGCAGACCCGGCGAGCCAGAGAATTATTGCTAAATGGGTGGACAAGGCAGGGGTGGGGTACGTCAGGCAGGGTCGTGCAGGCCACGGTAATAAGTTTGGATTTTATCATAAATACAGCGGGAAGTCACTCAAAAGTGTTTAGGCGAAGAAGTGGTATGATCCAATTTACATTTTTGGTTTTTTGACTTAATAATTTTTTAAAGATTTATTTATTTTTAGAGAGTGTGCACGTGGCCGGGCGGGGGAGGGGGTTCTCAAGCAGACTCCCCATGGAGTAGGGAGCTGGAAGTGGGGTTCGAGCTCACAATCCTAAGATCATGACCTGAGCTGAAACCAGGAGTTCGAGACTTAACGGACAGAGCCACCAGGCGGCCCCCAGTTTACGTTTCTCACTGCTGCATGGAGAGTGGGGCAACAGGGCAGGCAAAACTACCAGACGGCAGGCTGTGACAATGTGGCCAGGATGACAGCAGAGGACACAAAGAAAAGGGCAGATGGATTCCAGAAATACTCTGATTTTGGTGGCAAGAGTAACTGTTGCTGGGCTGGAAGGGTACTGAGAGGTACCCGCAAGTTTTAAGACTGAGTAGGAGGTTCCCAGAGGCAAAAACTGGTAGACAGTGGCAAGGAGAAGATGGTGAAGGAACGTGCTGGGGAGGCTTTTGAGATCAACAGTCAGGTGTGAGAGGCAGGTGAGGCCTCGAACTGGAGAGGGCATGTCAGTAGCACACTGCAGCCGGGGAATATAAATTTGATGTCGTTAGCACCGAGGCGGCAGCGAGCCCGATGGCAGACAGGAGATAACCTGAGGACGACAAAATAGAAAAGAACGTGGAGAAGAGGAAGGCTTTAGAGAAAGAACAGAACCAAACCGTGCACAAGCAACACTCAGGTGCATTTTCTGGACGCCACATACGTGCCCGATTCTCCCTTCGGTCCGGCTGGCTCCCTGACAAAAGCAACTACATTTCCGCTCATTTTGCTTGGATAAAAAAGCGAAGCCCGTGGTGCCCCCTCCATCTGCACTGGGGACTGCAGCGGTCTGCCTGCAGGCTCTGGAGTCTGACAAGCCTGGATGGATGCCAACACCGCCCCCCCCCCCAACCATGACCCATCGAATTCCGGGCAATTCTACCCCCGGAGCCCCCCATCCAGCGTTCGGGAAGCTGGAGCGAGCGCTGCGTACCCGCAGGGCCAACGAACGGGCCCCGCTCGCAAAGGCCGCCTCACCTTGGCTCTCTTCAGCAGCTGGATGATCTCGGCCTCGGTCTCGTCCGCCGCACCCTCGGCGGCGGCCCCGCCCGCTCCCTGCCGCTCCTCCTGCTCATCTGCCGCAGCGGGCCTCGAGAACCAGGCGAGCGCTGCGAGAAGGGGCTCTGAGGTCACCGGACCCGGCCTGCGCCCCGGTCCCCGCCCGGCCGGCCCCGCCCGGCCCGCGCCCCTCACCTGCCAGCAGCGGCAGCAGGCCCGGGCCTCCGCCGCGCGGCGCGACTCGGAATGCCGGCACCGCCACCTCAGGCGCCCGGCCCCCAGCGGGCCCCGGGAGCAGGCGCGCCGAGCAGGTCCGGCACCGCCGCCCCGCGGCCCGCAGGAGGCCTAGGCCCAGGCTCGGGCTCAGGAGCCGGTACATGCTCGCGCGGCGTCCTCGGCGCACTGCAGGCCCGGCCGGGTCCCAGGACGGCCCGCCCCCAACGCCGAGCGCCCGCCGGATTGGTCTGGCCGCGAGATGGGAGGAGGCGGCGTCGTGGCTGCCCGCATGCGCGTGACGCGCGCCGACGTCCCTGAGCCCGGCCCCGCCTCCGACGGCGGGAATTCTCCCCAGAGCCGTCGGAGCCTCGCACCTGCTGGGCTTTCCCGGGAGGCTAAGTACCTGGGACGCCATGGCCGTCGCCTTGCCAGGAGCCACGTTGCCCGCTGTCGTCGAGGAGCTCCTGAGCGAAATGGCCGCAGCGGTGCAGGAAAACGCGCGAAGTACGGGCCTGAGGGCGTGCGTAGCTGCGCTGTGGGCGGTGGACCTGGCCAAGCCCGTGGGGAGGCGAGGGGCGGAGTTCGCTGGGCCTGCGGGGCGCCGGGTTGGGCGCGCTGACCCCGCTCTCTTCGTCCCGGCCTCTCCGGGCTTTTTTCTCCTATGGCTCTATTCCCAAACCCCAGTTCGTAAAAAAAAAAAAAAAAAAAAAAAAGGAGGAAAAGGAAAAGGAAAGCCAGATTTGTGTAGGGAGCAGGCAGTGGTCCCAGCAGGCGGGCGGGGCCCCAGGGAGAGAAGGGCTGGGCGCTGCCGCGAGACCCGTGAGAAGGGGCCTCGGACCAGGAGGGCTCAAGAGACGGGAAGGGAGGCGAAGTTTTGAATTTTTAAGCTTGCCTGCGGTCTTTTTCTCCCCCCTCAAAATCTTAACTTTAACATTAATCTTCGCGTGCACTGTGTACGCCAGATAAATATTTCAGAAGCACGAAACGCAAACGCATACGCAAAGATTGGAGTAAATAGGGATATTGTGAGAGTACCTGTTTTTTTTTTTTTCTCTGACCAGCAGAGGATGCTCTGTGACTGTTGCTTACGAAAATCACCCAGGTGATTTTAGATTATAATTCTAATCAAAACGCATCGACCAGTTAGAAATACTCAATCAGGGGCGCCTGGGTGGCTCAGTGGGTTGAGCCGCTGCCTTCGGCTCGGGTCGTGATCCCAGGGTCCTGGGATCGAGTCCCGCGTCGGGCTCGCTGCTCAGCGGGGAGCCTGCTTCCCTTCCTCTCTCTCTGCCTGCCTCTCTGCCTACTTGTGATCTCTCTCTGTCAAATAAATAAATAAAATCTTAAAAAAAAAAAAAAGAAATACTCAATCACTGTAAAAAACGGCCACTTAATAGCAGTGCAGACCTCAAAACTGCCGCTTTTTCACTTGGATAGCTTTTGTTTTAAAAGGACTGTTTTAAAAGGACCTCAAGAGGTCCCGTGTTTAAAGGATTGAGAAAAGTAATCCATACTGACACAAGCATAGTATATATATGTTTAAAAGATTAGGCCAGCCACGTATTCAAATATGTTCAGATCCCCAAAAAGGATGGGGGAAGAAAACAGTCTTATTAGCTGAAACAGTGGTTGCCAAAAGTAGGCTCTGTCTGGATGGGTTAATCCATACACTGCGACTCTCTTAGCTCATGGCTCAGGCATAGGGACCACTGCCATTGATTCGTGTTTATTTCCAGCAGAACCGTGTCCTGTTATTTTAAAATATTTGTTGTACATAGTGATACACTATTCCTGATCCCTATCCTTTGGTGATAATATTTTTAGATTGAGATTCTGAGTTTACGTTTGTATGATGATGTGATAGCAAATCACAGCTGGGCCACGTGGGAAGCTATGTTTACTTTTCCTTTCCTGCATAACTTTTTGTTTTCCCAAGAATTAACAACTGTTCTGGTTGTGTGTGTATGTGTTTTAGTTTTCTTTTTTAAAAATATGCGCATAATGTATTATTTGCTTCAGGGGTACAGGACTGTGAATCATCAGTCTTTTTTTTTTTTTAAGATTATTTATTTATTTATTTGACAGACAGAGATCACAAGTAGGCAGAGAGGCAGGCAGAGAGAGAGGGGAAAGCAGGCTCCCTGCCGAGCAGAGACCCGATGGGGTACTCCATCCCAGGACCCTGAGATCATGACCTAAGCCAAAGGCAGAGGCTTTAACCCACTGAGCCACCCAGGCGGCCCTGAATCATCAGTCTTAATGCAATTCACAGCACTCACGATAGCACATACCCTCCTCAATGTCCATCATCCAGCCACCCTATTCCTCCCCTTCCACCCCACTCCTCCGGGTTTTTTTAGTTGTCTATGTATGTATCCCTAATTCAATTTCAAATTCTTTACCCGTATTCTAAATCTCTACTGCAGGGGCACCTGGGTGGCTCAGTGGGTTAAGCCTCTGTCTTTGGCTCAGGTCGTGATCTCAGGGTCCTGGGTTCGAGCCCTGCATTGGGCTCTCTGCTTGGCAGGGAGCCTGCTTACCCCCTCTCTCTCTGACTACTTGTGATCTCTCTCTCTGTCAAATAAATAGATAAAATCTTTAAAAAAAAAATAAATCTCTATCACATATGTTCAGATGACTGAGATGTTCTTAGTAGTTCTAGTACCTTCCTGAAGAAGAGTACATGAGGTATACTTTTTGAAGCTTTACATGTCTAAAACATTTTTTCCAACCTCACCCTTAAATGATAGCTTGACTAGGTATTGAATTATATGTTGGAAATAATATTTCTTCAGACATCTGAAAGCATTATATCACTACCTTCTATCTCCTTAAACTTACTTTAAAAGTTTGTGTTATTTTAGCCACGCTTCCCCTGCCCCCAGCTTCATTTCCACCTCCAAAGCTATCTGGTGTCACCAATTTCTGAGGGTTTTAGGGGAAAGAAGGTAGTGGACTTTGGAGCATAAATGAGCTTATTGTTGTTTGGCTCTCTCCATTGCTAGCTTAGGATTCAGTTTCCTCGGGTCTTGTAAATTATTTTCCAGTATATCTTAGCTGTTTCTGCCTGCCCTTTCATCCTGAGGAGCTTATGCTTTTAGAGAAAAATACTTTTATTATTGTTTAGTGGGGTATTTGGAAGGAGTAAAGTTAGATGCATAGACTTAATTCACCATCTTACACAAAAATCTTTTTGGTTATAGACTTTTAATGATTTTTGTGTCTATGGCCACTGGTTTAACATGATTAACTTTCTTCCCATTCATGTTTTACAGTTCCTGACGAGCATCTATTATCGTAAGTATATATCCTGTTATAATTGGGGTTTTTTTTTTAACCATTAACGTGTTCTATTTAATTTTTTTTAAGATTCTTATTTATTTATTTACTTATTTAGAAAGCTGGGGGGGGGGCAGAGAGAGAGAGAAAGAGAAAGAGAATCCCAAGCAGACTCCTTACTGGGTCCAGAGTCTGACAAAGGGCTGGATCCCACCACTCTGAGATCATGACCTGAGCCAAAATCAGGAGTCGAATGCTTAACCAACTGAACCACCCAGATGCCCCAACCATTAATGTGTTTTGTTTTGTTCTTAAGATTTTATTTATCTTGTGCACGACAGATCGTGCACAAGTGGGGGGAGAGTCAGGCAGAGGGACAAGCAGGCTCCTTGCTGAGCAAGGAGCCCAATGAGGGATGTCCCAAGACCCTGGGATCATGACCTGAGCCGAAGGCAGATACCCAACCAACTGAGCCACCCAGGCACCCACCATTAATGTGTTTTAAAAGCCAGATCCTTTCAACACCAACTCTTTATTTTTAAGAAATTTTTTTTAAAGACTTTATTTATTTATTTGACAAAGATCACAAGTAGACCGAGAGGCAGGCAGAGAGAAGGGGAAGCAGGATCCCCGCTGAGCAGAGAGCCCAATGCGGGGCTCGATCCCAGGACCCCAAGATCCCAACCCTAGCCGAAGGCAGAGGCTCAACCCACTGAGCCACCCAGGCGCCCCACCAACTCTTTATTTTTAAAAGTACTCTTACTAAGAACAGTGTTTTCTTGACATTGTTAAAAATCTGTCCAAAGCCAATACCATTCTTGATAATACAAGGTATTCTTGTGTTGTCCTATTTGCCCCCCCCCCACTTTTTTTAACATTGTTGAAGTAGGGGTGCCTGGCTCAGCATCTGACTCTTGATTTCAGATTGCGTCATGATCCTGGGGTCCTGGGATTGAGCCCACATTGGGCTCCCCACTTGGGGAGTCTGCTTGTCTCCCTCTCCATCTGCCCCTCGTCCTGCTCACGTGCGAGCACTCTCTCTCATAAATAAATAAATCTTTAAAAAACAACAACAAAAAAACATTGTTTTAGTAGTTGTAGTTGTTATACTGACACATGAAAAAGAAATTAGAAGCATGCCTATCTGTAAGGAAAGAGTTACCATTATTTGTAGATGATAGAAATGTTTAAAATCCAAGAGAATAAAGGTTTTTTATTACAGAGATTAAAAATTATTTTCCCTCATACACAAAGTTCAAAAATATAGCTACAACAAAAAAGTGAAAGCTACCTAGGAATGAGTAACATTTAATTGTGTATGCATTTGTACACTTAATGTTTAATAGTTTAGAAAGATATACACCAACCTATGCCAGTGATGATTTTAGAGGAAAGAAAAGAGAATTTAGGTTTACAAAAGGTTTTAACATTTCTCTACTAAATTTTTATAGCGATTATTATTAGAAAATAAATTACTTTTAAAACAAAGAAAATGGGCAAATAATAAAAATGTAAATTAGCAAAAACTTTGGGGAAAAGGGTAAATCTTCCTAGTGATCATAAATATACAAATTAAAATAATGACACAACTTCCCATCTTTAAAACTGGCTACCACAAAAAAGATGTCGGTAAGAATGTCCCAGATGGGGGCACCTGGGTGGCTCAGTGGGTTAAGCGTCTGCCTTCAGCTCAGGACATGATCCCAGACTCCTGGGATGGAGTCCCACATCGGGCTCTCTGCTGAGCAGGGAGCCTGCTTCTCCCTCTGCCCCTCCCTCATGCGGATGCACTCTCACTCTCTCTCTTTCTCTCAAATAAATAAAATCTTTAAAAAAAAAAAAAAAAGAATGTCCCACATGTTGCCAAGAACATGGAGAAAAGGGTAATTGATACCCTCTTGGTAGAAGTGTCAACTGGAAACTAATCTGGCCGCAGGCCATGGAGCTTTAAAACATGCACATGTTCTTTGGTTTACAAATTCCATTTATAAGAGTGTATCCCAAAGAAGTGCTCATGCATGTTCATCAGGATTTTACAGTGAGTATATTCATCCAGTATTGCTTATGGTAGCAAAAACGAAAACAGACCCACCTGGAAACAGTCTAGTGATTCACATTAGATTTAAGAAACTCTAATTATCTAAACACAGAGTTTGGGGAGAAGCAAGATAATTTATCTCTATAGTGGAACTCTTTGTAACCATTAAGAGTGAATAAAAAAATACTCAGGAGGGTGTTCACCATAAATTATAAAGTTACAAAGACAGGTATAAAAATTCTTACTAGATTCATTTTTAAAGTTAACCGTGATTAATTGATAAAGTTATGACCAAATTTTATTTTTCTTTGCCCATAGATAATCTTCATGTTTTAATGAAAAAATTTAAAATTCTTCCCATTCTACTAGTTTGTTGTATCAAGAGACTAGATTGTTGGAAAATGAAGAATTTGAACATTTTAATCTTGAAGATAGTAGCTCTATCTTCATGTTTTGTGTCAGATCACATGAGTTGTTTAAAACATTAACTTCTGGGGCGCCTGGGTGGCTCAGTGGGTTAAAGCCTCTGCCTTCGGCTCAGGTCATGATCTCAGGGTCCTGGGATCGAGCCCCACATGGGGCTCTCTGCTCAGCAGGGAGCCTGCTTCTTCCCCCTCTCTCTGCCTGCCTCTCTGCCTACTTGTGATCTCTCTCTATCAAATAAATAAATAAAATATTTAAAAAAATAAAAATAAAAAAAATAAAACATTAACTTCTGTTTTAGTTCAACTCATCCATTTTATTTTCCAGTTTATAAAAATAACTCCTGCTCATAAAAAAAAAAAAAAAAATGTTCTTGTTTGGGGCACCTGGTGGCTTAGTCAGTTAAACATCGGCCTTCGGCTTGGGTCAGGATCTCAGGATCCTGGGATTGAATCCTGCATTAGGCTCCCTCCTCAGCAGGGAGCCTGCTTCTCCCTTTGCCTCTCACTCATGCTTTCTCTCTCAAATAAATAAAATACCAAAAAAAAAAAGTTCTTGGAAGATAAAGAAAACATGAAAAGCATCAACAATCATACCACCCAGTGATGATCACTGTTACAGTTTGTGTTTGCCTTTTTTTTTTTAATGTTTTATTTTGAGATCATGGATTTTTTTTAAACTTTTTTTTTTAAGATTTTATTTATTTATTTGTCAGAGAGAGTGAGCACAGGCAGACAGAGAGGCAGGCAGAGGCAGAGGGAGAAGCAGGTTCCCTGCTGAGCAGGGAGCCCAATGTGGGACTCAATCCCAGGAGGCTGGGATCACGACCTGAGCTGAAGGCAGCCGCCTAACCAACTGAGCCACCCAGGCGCCCCGGGATCATGGATTTTCTTAAAAAAAATTTTTAACATGGGGCGCCTGGGTGGCTTAGTTGTTAAGCGTCTGCCTTCAGCTCACGTCATAATCTCAGGGTCCTGGGATCGAGCCCCGAGGGGGGGGCTCCCTGCTCAGCGGGAGGCCTGCTTCTCCCTCTCCCACTCCCCGTACTTGTGTTCCCTCTCTTGCTGTCTGTCACATAAATAATCTTAAAAAAAAATTTTTTTTAAACATGAATGAGAGTTTCTGAATACCTAATTTTGTACCCAATCTTTCTCACCTATCATAAGAATTTTCCCACATTTTGGGGGGATTTTTTCTGATCTGTCATTTAAAGGTGGATAGCCTTTATTACCAATACAAAAAGTACAAATGACTACCCATCAGATGCTCAACATGAAAGTCTGATAATACTCGTATTGGTTAGGATGTGGGGAAACTCGAACTCATGAAGTGCTGGTGGGACTGCAGTTCCCACTGTGGAAAGCTACTAGCAACACCTATGAAAGCTGAAAAATGGAGGCGCCTGGCTGGCTCAGTGGGTTAAAGCCTCTGCCTTCGGCTCAGGTCATGATCCCTGGGTCCTGGGATGGAGCCCTGCATCAGGCTCTCTGCTCAGCGGGGAGCCTGCTTCCCCCTCTCTCTCTGTCTCTCTGCCTACTTGTGATCTCTGTCTGTCAAATAAATAAATAAAATATTTTTTAAAAGAAGATGAAAAATGCACACATCCTAGGGCTCAGCAAGTCTAATGTAAGCAGGAAGAATTCCCACCTAAGTGCATTAGGGACATGTACAGGGATAACTGAGTATTATTTATAATGTAGAACAGAAACGGAATGCCTATCAGCGTACTTAAAAAATAAAATACATGTACACACAGTGGAATGTTACTCAGAAATTAAATAAAAAAATACGTATGTCAACATGCATCATTTTCAAAAGCATACTGAATAGGAAAAACCAAGTTGCCAAAAAAAGCCTACAATATATCTTTTTGTGTTCTAAAACTTACGAAACAGGATCACACGCAGGTACGTGTATGCGCATGTGCTGTGTATACATATTCAGTACTTTGTCAAATACAATAGAAAAACATTAGCAGGAAGGAAACCAGTGCATGCAGTCACCTCGGGTGAAAGTTAATTGGGAAGAACAGGAAGCAGTATAATGTGTAAACAGGGCTTTTTCCGTAAACATGTTAACATTCTAGGGGGTTTAACATTACATGGGTTTTTGCTGTATTCTTTTTTTCCCAAATTAAAATGAATTTTTTTTTTAAAAAATGCCAAAGGTGGGGCGCCTGGGTGGCTCAGTGGGTTAAAGCCTCTGCCTTCTGCTCAGGTCATGATCCCAGGGTCCTGGGATCAAGCCCCACATCGGGCTCTCTGCTCAGCGGGGAGCCTGCTTCCCTCTCTCTCTCTCTGCCTGCCTCTGCCTACCTGTGATCTCTGTCTGTCAAATAAATAAATAAATAATCTTTTTTAAATAAATAAATAAATAAATAAATAATGCCAAAGGTGATTCCTTGGGTTAAGTTCCTATGGTGACTGAGAGTGGGCGTCTAACGTGAAAACCTCTTTGTTTCCCAGGCTGAAGTTCATCTTCGGCTCATCGGCAGTCCAGGCTTTGGACCTCGTGGACCGACAGTCTGTCACCTTAATCTCATCACCCAGTGGGAGGCATGTTTACCAGGTAGAAATCTAGAGGTGGGGATCAGCTCAACAAGGAAACACTCCTGACTACCAAATGTTTTCAGGAATCCCAGTTTGTCCTGGCTATTGAAAAGCAAATGACCCAACTTCAGAAAATCAGTGTATTAGTAATGAAGAGAAGCTAACTAAGACCTCTTAACCCTACCTGGTAGCAATGTATGGAACCGGCAATGACACGGAGAAGCTGTTTTCTCAAGTCTAATGGCATGGAGTTGATTTTTGCTTCCTTGTGTGTGATAACAGGCACTTTACTCCCAAAAACTGTGTTGACACTTCCACCTTGTTCCTTCTCTCTTGCCTACAAGCAAAAGCCAGAATGCATTTTGAGGTCCTTCTGCATGCTCAGATTCATCTACCAGAAGTGTTCTTTCAAAACTGCTGCTCGGGGTGCCTGGGTGGCTCAGTGGGTTAAGCCTCTACCTTCAGCTCAGGTCGTGATCTCAGGGTCCTGGGATCGAGCCCCACATCAGGCTCTCTGCACAGCAGGGAGCCTGCTTCCCCCTCTCTCTCTGCCTGCCTCTCTGCCTACTTGTGATCTCTCTCTTTAAGAAAAAAAAAGAAAAAAACAAAAACTGCTGCTCAAGGCAGATTGTCTACCTGGACTTTAGTTTTGTCCTCTAGAATTTAATATGCGTAGATCTGTAAAGTGATAGCCTCTTATCAGACTCTGAGAGACTCAGATTTCCTTGTGTTGTTGATAATCCCCCCCCCCACAACCCTCCAAGCCCAAGTAGGTATTTATCTTGCAGGAAACTGAGATGCAAAAAAGTAAACTCACGTCTAGCCGCTGGGGTTTGTAACTGCTGTCCCACGCTGCCTATCTATAACAGTGGGCCGCACCCCAACCCATTCTCACTCCCCCGCACCCCAGCCTAGTTATATGAGACAAGGGTAAGTGTCATGGGATTGAGGGAGGGGAATCTTGTGAATGAAATAAAAATACAGGCAGTGTTCTCCCAAAATTTTGAGTCCGGGGGCACCTGGCTGGCTCAGTGGGTAGAGGGCATGACTCTTGATCTCGGGGTTGTAGGTTCAAGGCCCACATTGGGTATAGAGATTACTTGAAAATAAAATATTTAAAAAATTGTGTATGTGTGTATCTGGCTTGGAAGGAGTAAAGAAGCCATCAGCTCTAGTATGTCATCCAGGTCTTGCTGAAAACAAGGAAGTAGGAAGTTTTTCAGCATTTGGATTCTGGTTTATTTATGATGAACTTCTCAGAGCTGAGACCATGTCCATTAATTCCTAGAGAGGGAGGAAAGCCTCCTTGGGCAAATAGGTACCTTTGCTTAGTGAATTAGCTGGCTGTTCCACATTATAGCATAACTTAACCCATCTGGCAAAATCTTCATCCGTTTCTTCATTAAGGAAAATGGGTTAGTTAATGTTGAGTGCCGGAGTTAACACTGCATTTACGTAAAAGAAGCCACCTGTTAGAATTTTGTCAGGGCGAACTCAACAGATTAATAATCAAAGCTATTAAATGATGTTGTACCTGACGAGGTGTTTCCATTTTACTTTTTTTTTTTTTTTTAGATTTTTTACTTATTTATTTGACAGACAGAGATCACAAGTAGGCAGAGAAGCAGACAGATAGAGAGAGGTGGAAGCAGGCTCCCTGCAGAGCACAGAGCCCGATGTGGGGCTCGATCCCAGGACACTAGGACCATGACCTGAGCCGAAGGCAGAGGCTTTAACCCACTGAGCCACCCAGGCGCCCCTCCATTTTACTTCTTAGTGTTTTTATTTGGCGTTTCTAGGGAGCTAAAATACCAGGAACAAGAAGGGCCCTTGAGTTTTTCCCACATCTTTTAGTTTCAGATTTTTTTTGTCTTCATCCCAGTATTAGCATAACACTTGACCCGTGCAAACTTCTTCTAAGTGCCCTCCAGTTCTAAGATCTAGTCATTAGTTAAAATCTTAAAAGGTTTTATTTGAAATAATTCAATTCTTGTTGACTTTTTGTTGCCCCCAAGATTGCCACTTATTTAACTTTCATCATTCCCATCCTGTATTCTATTACATTGCTTTATTCGTCATAAAAACGCAAACTTCCTAGTACTGTGACTTTCAGCTTGGACTTTGAATTAAATGAGGCTGTAGAACTCTTATATACACTCTCAAATTAACCTTAATGGTCTCATTGTACACTAAGATAGTCCGAATTTGGCTTAAGTAAGAAGTTCTCTGAGATGATAAAAGTTGAATCAGACACTGTCTGACGCCCCCCCCCACTGGTCATCTTCCCGTAGGTCACGCTACGGGACTGTTACTGTCTTCCAGATACAGCAGTAATTATTCCAAAGTCGTCACTGTGCTGTTGTCACCTGAGTTGCTTGTCTATAGACTTTCTGGGGTCACCTAGAGAGGGGGATGCATCGGTCAGGAGAGCCTAAGTTAGGAGGGGGCAACCATGACTCTCAAATGTCAAAGGCTTCCAGAAACAAAGCTGTATGTCTCAGTCATGCTTCCTGTCGGTTCCGAGTTGGCTGTCATCTACTCAGAATGTCTTCACTCAGCGATCCGCGTCGGCGCAGCAGCCCTTCTCTGGAGATTGTGGGTCTCACAGCAGAGAGGAGGAGGATGTGGTCGGTGCCAGTCTGTCGTTTCCGCGTGGCTACACCCATCTTCCCGGCTAAAGCGGATCACACAGCCAGCCAGTATTTAATAGGGCAGCAGTGTATGATCTCTCAGAGGCACCGAGCACAGGGCACAACAGATCATACAGCTGAGTACTGGGACGGCTCCTGAGAGGCCGGCAGCAGCCGTAAAACGGACTGTGCTTGCAAGCGGACGACCGTCCAGGTGGGTCGTGCTCCTTAGAAGCCGCCGGAACCACAGCCGACTTCCCCCAAGGGAGGCTCCTACGAGTCTACTCACGGCCTCCGTTTCCTGTTACCCAGATGTTTCTTTTTTAAAAGCTCTCTCCTTCTGGGGATAAACCTTGCAGACTGTGAGTGGACAAGTGGGGGCAGAAGCGGGGGCAGTTCTGGGAGGGGAGGGCATTTTTCCATTCAAGTCTGAAGCCACTGAGTTAGATGATCCCTGAGGTCAATTTCCAGTTGTAATCATTTCTAACTCAGATTTTTGGCTGATTACTGGGTTCGTTAGTCATCTGATGACTAGATAAGGAAGAAGCAAATTCACAATTTACTATCTCTGGACAGTGTTCACTGCCTCAGGCAGTTGAACATTGTACTTTTAGTGTTAGCCAGCCCCTGACAGGATCAGGCACGGGAGCGTCTGTAGACTCTCTCTCCCTCCCTAAGTCGCCTGGCACCGGTTCGGCACAGTCCAGAGTGTTCTGAAGGACTGGAGACCCGCAAGAAGAAGCCGGACAATGATTCAAGTCATTATAGAATTCCAGAGGCTAATGCCTGCTTAAATTTACACCTAGAGAGAAGAGGTAGAGGAAAGGAAGGAATCTAACGTTTTATCTATTGGTAATGGTTCGGAGACCCAAGAATTGTTCACATCACTGCTGGATGTTGGGTTTTTCCCAGGATGAAGTGGAAGACAGTCTGGTTTCAGACTGTCATCACTTTGACAAACACCACGCTGGAGCTCTGGTCTTCTGTTGCGGCCTTCCCAGTGGCTTTATTCTTTGCTGGGGAGGAAGAGGGGAGATTTTCAGGAGTGCTGACTCTTTTTTTTTTTTTCCCTGGCCTTTTCATTTAATCTGCCCATCTCAGAGCCTAAAACTAATCTGAAAGCCGTGGGTTAAATTCCTAAGTGGCAGGTCATGGTAAAATACTCCTCAGGATGTTTTTACTTCCTTGGATACTGATTTTACACTTCAGGTCCCGGACCTTTTTGGTTTGGGCTGCTTGGAGGTGGAGAGATGTCCACGAGCGATTTCTCCAGAAGGTTTGTCCATTCATGCCACAGACACATCATAATTTCCCTGTACGCCTGTCTGCTTCTGTCCCCCGACTACCAACAAGGTAGTCTGTTCCTGGACTAGGCCTCTCACCAGCCCCTCAAGTATCTGCATCCTCCTTCCATCCTGCCGGGTGAATAGGCAGTTCCAGGCTTGCCTTGTTCGGAGACCTCCACCCTGGCCGCTGAGTCATCCCTTTTGCAAGATTCTTTGTTTGTTCTCCCTGCTCTCAAATGTTTTTTAAGAGCCCTTTCCTTCTTCTGAACACCCGTCTTCCTGCCGCACTGCTCACCGGTTTTCACACTTGGTTTGGGTGTGTGGCGGAAGCTTTAGAAACGCTCACACCTACTGTGAGATACTAAACGTTAAGAAACAGCAAAGTGTTGGGAGGGGACCGGTCCCTCCACCTCTCTGCAGGCAGCCCATGGAGCTGGCTCTCTAAACCGCTAGGGAGAGGACTAAGGCCGTTTGTACAGGAGGTTTCGCTGGTCTGAAACTCCAGTTTTGCTGTATCTTCATACAGCAGAGCCCCGAGTCTGCACACAGGGAAGTGGGGTCTCCCCTTTTGGGTCAGACGTTGCTGCAGTTCCCAGCGCGATTTGCAGGGCAACCCGGAGTCCTCAGATGGATAAACTTAAGGGAAGGGAGCCATTTCCCAGCACACCTCTCCCGAGTCTGATTTCATCTGTCCTTTTCCTTCTAGGTACTTGGAAGTTCTGGTCAAACATACACATGTCTGGCTTCTTGTCATTACTGCTCGTGTCCTGCCTTTGCCTTCTCAGTGCTGCGGAAGAGTGACAGCCTGCTGGTGAGGAGGGGAAGGCTCTTCCCTCTCTGGGCAGATTAGCAAGTTCTTGGCCCTTACCGGGTGGCTTAAGAGTTGTACAAAAGAGGAATTTTTTTTAAGATTTTATTTACTTACTGAAGAGAGAGAGAGCGTGCGCGCGCGCACACACAAGCTGGGTTGAAGGGCAGAGGGGGAAGCAGGCTCCACACTGAGCCGGGAGCCCGGTGCAGGGCTCGATCCCGGGACCCCGAGATCATGACCTGAGCTGAAGGCAGACACTCAACCCACTGAGCCACCCAGGCGCCCCCAAAACAGGAATTTTTACCACGTATCTCAACAGATGGCTGACTGTCCTTGCTTGCACAGTCATCTCTTTTGGGATTACCCGCCCCCCCAAAATGCAGGGTCATTTTTAGATCTATATCCATTACCAAGTCTTTTATTTAAAAGGTCACAGATGAAGCTTTGGGGAGGGCAACAAGGTAATCTCGAAAGCTGGCTCTGGGGAATTAGCCCAATAAAAACAGGAGCTGAACTGGTCGTTGGCGTGTCTGTGTGTCCCCTGCTGCAGCTATGAGGTGTTCCTTCCCACTGCTCGTCGGACGGCCTGGCAGTGAGCCACGCCGGCCTCGCACACGAGGCAGGAGAGCACGTGGAGACTTTTGCGCACTTCACAGGCGCCCAGAACATCAAGCAGGAGCAAGGTATGCTCCCGCAACTCCTTATTTCCGAGGAGAAAGCACTACCCACCCGAGAGCAGGTAGCTATTTTGTAAGACCTGCCAGGGAAAATTACAGTACCTGCTCCACGCTTCCCCTCTCTCTCTCACTGTTAAGCTGGTAAACATCCTGGGAACGGGGGCGGCTGGTTGCGCATCTCGTCATTCAAAGACCAGCTTCACAGCTGGTGTGTCATAGCTGTGCTCCGCCCGTGAAGGGACAGGATCAGACTTCGGGCCCCTTCAGTATCTGAAGCTGAGCGTGTTCTGTGACAGAAGGTCCCGCATGTCCCCAGAGGTGTGTCCAGGCTGCTACAGGGGAGGGTTCCACCACCCACCAGCAGGTCCCCCGCAGGGCAGTGCGCAGTGAAGGGAGCAGACCACAGACTGGGTGCGTGGGTAGAATGGGGCTGAGGCCTGTCCTCGTGGGCTGGCGGACAGATTTCAATGAGCTCATCTGCGAGAAGCACCGAGCGACACGGCAGGTCAGGGAATGTTCGGCATCGCCGTCAAGAGCGGTCTGAAGGCTGGAAGAAGGCAGCAGAGCGGAAGATGAAAATGAGGGGCCCGTCTTGCTTCTCACTATGGGTTATAAACCCTGTGCCAGTCCCAAAACAACAGGCAAAGTAAAACTTCCTTTATCCCCTCGGATTTCTAGTAGGAACACATCGTGTCCTCCTCAGCTGCACTTTTTAGGCAGTGAGTCTGTAACGTGTGGGCCCTACTCCCTCCCTAGTAAGTGCGGCGAGCGGTCCTGGTCAGTGTCAGCCCTGCCCGTGTCTAACAGGTTTGTGTCTTGTGTTCCAGTGCAAGCACCTCCTGGCGATTTATCTTAGTCAGGTGATGGGAACCTGTCGACAGCTAAAGGTCTCTGACAAGCAACTGACTGACCTATTATTCGTGAAGAAGAAACAAGCAGCACAGAAGGTATAGACGCTGTTATCTTGTAGACATGGTTATCTTTCAAAACAGGAGTCCCACCCAGAAACACATTTAACCTACCAAGCTTCACACGGAAGAGAGGTGAAATAGATCTTCTGGAGACTTCTTGCCACTGCCTCTGTTCCCTCACGGGTAAGAGACTGAGCTGCAAGCCAGATGTGCGTGTGCTTTGAAGCTCTACAATTTCTCCTGAAAAGTCTGGGAGCCTCGTGGGTCAGTTTCTTAGCCAAAGCAAGCCTCTGACCAAACAAAGCTGAATACCATGTCCTGTCTGCAGTTAGATTTTTTTTTTTTTTTAATTTATTTGAAAGAGAGAGATGGCACAAGCTGGAGGGGTGGCAGGCAGAGGGAGAAGCCAGCACCCCGATGATCAGGCAACCCAACTCGGGACTCAATCCCAGGACGCCGGGATCATAACCTGAGCTGAAGGCAGATGCTTCACCGGCTGAGCATCCCTGGCGCCCCGTTAGGTTCTTAAGTCCCTGAAGTACTAGTAATTTTTAAGAGGCTAGAATAGTAGATGACTCTGGTCAGGTGGAGTTTAGATGGGCGTTCCTCCCTTTCCCGGGACCCAGAAGTTTGTCTGCAGCAAAGCAGAGGAGAGACGTGGAGAAGCACAGGCGCACCAGAAGCCTCCATGGCTCTCGTTTCCAGGAGCTGCAGCCGGTCCGCGGAGCCGGGGCCGCAGTGCGCACCGGCTGTAGCGTTAGACAGCGGTGCCGTCGGCAAGGTTTGCTCTGCCTGCACCGCAGAGCCCTGCGCCAGGCCGGAGGAAGGAAGGGGCTACACGTCCCGCCCGGAAGGAAGCCCAGAAACTACTAGGGGTTTCCAGTCTGAAGAAGAAAAACGCCCGAGAGCTACCAAGAGACGTGTTTTAGGAGGGAGAGAGATGGGACTCGGTTGGACCCGGAGAGAGTGAAGGAGCCGTGGCCATAACCGTGAAAATAAGACCGCGCGCAGCCAGGAGAACTTAGTAAAGCTGTTCCCAGCCGGAGCAGGAGCCTGGAGGGCCTCGAACACTCTGGCTCCGCGGGGGCTCATAAATCTGCAGTGTCCTCATCCTCCCGGGATTACTGCAGAAGGAAATGCAGCCGTGAACAAACAGAAGAAACATCTTACAGCCTGGGGAACGCCCGGCCCCGGAGACGTGCGGCGCCAGGCGAGCACACGGCGGGGAAAGGGTGCCGGTGGCACCGTGGGGGTGGGGGTGGGGTAGAGCCCTTTGTTGCCGCAGATAAAACCTGTCAAGACTCGACTCCTTGGGAAACTTGATCTGGGTATGAACTTCTCCTTTTAAGCAGTCTTCACAATAAAGGAAAGGATGTGGGGTGCAGCACGCTAAACTTGTTGTGAAGTTTTATTTTTATCTCACGTAATAGAGGTACATGGATGTAGGATTTTTACTTATTCACATTTTCACACTTGGGCTCCAGGGACGTGGCCAGCCTGCAGCCTGGTGGGGATACGCGTGACTACCTAAGGGCAGAAGGGGCAGGTGCCGTTTGGGAGGGGAGGGATCGCATGACCCCAGTTCTTCCTCTAGGGTGGTTTGCAGTACATGGAGAACAATGTTCCCAAAGACTGACAGTCCACTTACGAATTTACAATAGTAGCATTTCCCCAAATAAATATAGAAGTCTGTTAACTGAAGAATTATACTTTTAATTTTCCTGGTCACCTTCCTAGGAACAAGTATCTATTTTTAGTATGTTCAACTCTTATTCTTTCACTGCCTCTGCATTAAAAAAAATTTGTATTATAATAGTTCACAGTGTTTTACAGTAAAATAGTTTCATGTGCTACCATGAAAAGACGCAGACTCCTAAAAACGAAACAGTCTTTTACAATCCAGGCCACTGGCATCGTCCACACAGCAGCCGGAACGAACCAGAAGTACATTTGTGAACCTCTGCAGCCGACTAATAACGTGCATATTAGCTAGGCATGTGGTCACTCAAAAGAGAGGTGGCCCGTGCACGAACACGGTGTCGCTGTCTTTAAAAACAGGAATGAGCCAGTCAGGTCCCGTCCCTTTGTTTGTTGAGAATGTGTGCTTCCTGAAGAGGCCGGGCCCTAGGTCATAGGCCCACATCAAGGGCTGGCTGTGCCCCTGCCTGCCCATTCCCGCTCTTGAGGACATCCGTCTGGCAGAGAACGTACCTGGAGATGATTTTGTGAAAAGTGTAGCGGAAGTCCCGGTTCCGATAGGCATAGACGACGGGATTGACCACCGAGTTGGCATGTGACAGGAGAATGGCCGTGTTCATTACCCACTTGGGCTTAGCCTTAGACTTGGCTGGCTGAAAGAAGGTGACACAGTTGATGGCATGTACTGGCAGCCAGCAGAGAGCAAAGATCCCAACGATCATGGCCAGGGACTTGGCGGCGTGGATCTCCCGCTGGATGACGGTCCTGGAGTGGTCCATCAGCTCCGTGCGCTGCAGCTGCCTGCAGGCCTCCAGGAAGATCCTGATGTAGATCACCAGCATGATGAGCAGCGGGGGCAGGACACACCCGAAGAAGTTGAAGTACACCATGTAGCTCATGGGGACCACGTTCTCAAACAGGCACCGCACGAGGCAACAGCTTGCGTTTGCGGCTCCATCCCAGGGCTCCGTGCAGTTGGCGGCAGTGTTCTTACTGTTCCACCCCAGGAACGGGGTCAGTCCGATGCCAAAGGCGAGGACCCAGAGGACAGTGATGACTCTTCTCGCTCGAGTCCCAGTGACCAGACTCTTATATCTGCTCAAAAGAATGGCACCCGTTATCGTCAGCGCACAGAACTGTCGCCAGAGCCCAAGACCCCACCTCTGCTTTGTTCCGTGGTCCTCATCCCAGCAACCTTTAGGGCCGCCCTCAGAGGGCAGCAGCCTTTTACCCCCAACATGAAGACCTCCAAATAGGTATAAACAACTTCGCTCTAACAAGCTCAGAGTTTCATCCTTGATTTCCTAGCTCAGCTCTGCTGAGTGACGGATCCTGGTCAGTGAGAACAAGTGGAGAGTCTTCGGGGGCGCTTTCTAATGACCCACATCCCAAGCTGTGGGTCTAGGTCTTCTGTAAGGCACTGTTCTAGGTGCTGAGCCACACCAGCGAAGAACAGCGAAGATCCCTGCTTAGAAAGCACTTACATTCTAGTAGGGGGAGACCAGAGATCCCAAACCACAAATCTGCTGGTAAATTATACAGCACACTAGCAGGAGAGGTGTAGAATGAAAAAAGAAAAAGCAGAGTATGGAAGACCAGGACTGGCAGAAACTGGAGTTTTCAAGAAGTCAGTCAAAGGAGGTTTCACCGATCTGGTGAGACTTGAACAAAAGCCTGAGGAGGGGCACCTGGGTGGCTCAGTGGGTTGAGCCTCTGCTTCGGCTCAGGTCATGATCCCGGGGTCCTGGGATCGAGCCCCGCGTCGGGCTCTCTGCTCGGCGGGGAGCCTGCTTCCCCCTCTCTTTCTGCCTGCCTCTCTGCCTACTTGTGATCTCTCTCTCTTTGTCAAATAAATAAAATCTTTAAAATAAATAAATAAAATTTTTTTTAAAAAGCCTGAGGAGGTGAGCATCAGAGCCCCCAGGGGCCCAGCGCACTACTGGGCCACCCCAGGCAAGAATCCCGGCCTCCCGCACACACAGAGAGGTCTGTCTCCGACTGTGCCAACAGTCAGCTCTGGAAACTGCCGGAGAAGAAGACATCTGGCAACATCCCCCTCTCTGCTAGCAGTGAAACCGATAAAAACGGGAAAATACTGGGGCGCCTGGGTGGCTCAGTGGGTTAAGACTCTGCCTTCGGCTCGGGTCACGATCTCAGGGCCCTGGGATCGAGCCCCGCATCGGGCTCTCTGCTTGCAGGAAGCCTGCTTCCTCCTCTCTCTCTGTCTGCCTGCCTCTCATGCCTGCTTATGATCTCTGTCTGTGTGAAATAAATAAAATCTTTACAAAACAAACAAAAACAAAAACAAAAAACGGGAAAATACTGTAGCAAATATTAAATAATTCTGGTAGTTTTAAAACTTGGAATCTTGTTTAAAATTGCGAGAAATCAACACGTAATTTAGACATTTTGCCATAAACTAGTCCATATACGGTTTATAGCAAAGCTATCAGGCTTGCTGTTAATAATTGGTCCATAATATGTATTCAATGTCATGTACTGAGTAAATGAGAGAAAATCTTTCCTTAACACCTCTGGGAAGAAAACGGGGAAATAATTTGATACATGTTACCTGAAGACCTGCCTCTCCAGTGTCCAGTTTCCCGCGCCTGAGGTAGAAAGCCCAGACTTGGCCCAGGTCCACAGTACCCCGCGGCCCCAGCCCCACCCAGCCAGGGCCTGCCGGGGCTCCCCGAGGGCTCCCGCCGCTCTCCACACAGGATAAACACCTGTTCCCGTTTGAAGGGTCACCTCCTTTCTGGATCACCTCCCGGGCAGAGGTGGCCACTCCCTCTCTCTGGCCCCAGACACACACCTGGCACAGAGCTTATTTATCTATGCCGGTGGTTTCCCCTCCGCTAGAAGGTCAACCTCAAGGACCGGCACCTTGTCCCTTTGGCACTGGTACCCCAGGACCTGGCGTGTATCTGGTAGGTTCTTAATGATCTGGCCATTATGAATGCATTCCTTATTTGTTATCTGACTTGTTACCCAATGGCTTTAAAAGAAGAGCACTTACTAGCAATACCTAAGGCCACGGGCCTGGACTGGCAGGAGAACGGGCCCAGTTTGCTGCAGAAGCTCACAGAGATCTTGCCTCATGACAGCCGCCCCTGATCCTTTCTCCCCCTGTGACGGCCGCTCTCCACAATGGGCAGCGCGGTTGTGGGGCCTTGACTACGAACGGCCCGCTGGGCTCTACTCCTCGCTAAATTCCCCTGGGCCGCTAAATCCATCTATTTCTAAATCCTTTCTGTTTCCCCCCCTCATTCAGGAACGCACAGCCATTCCTTTAAAAAAAAAAAAAAATGTTCCTGCCGCCCATCACTCCGTCGGAGAATGCGTCAGTGCCCGCAGGAGGCCCAGGCAGCCTCCCTCAAACCCAGGCACTTAGAATCAGAGGAATCCAGATCTAGGAGGCCGCTTCCTAAACAGCCTGCCCTTTCTGTTCTGTCGTTCACAGGATTCAGCTGCATTTAATTGTGTGCACTTGAACACCAGCCAGTGCGGGGCCAGGGCGAACCGTATTTGGCATAAGCAAGTTCTCTGATGTGGATACAGGAGATGGTTCCGGCCAATGAGACGAAAGGAAGCATGCTAGGGTACTTCCAGGAAAAGATTTTCCTTCTTGATAAAATGAGAGAGAACCCATGAGGAGGGCTCTTCTCCCAACCCATCCCCTTCTGCTTTTGACGCTCCTGTCAGAGGCCCTGATGCCTACAGCTGCGGCAACCATCTTGTGACCATGAGGGGCTAGCCTGGAGACAAAGCAACGGCCAAGCAGAAGGAAGGAAAGGGCCCGGGTCTTTGACCACCTTTCTGAACCCTGCACCAACCGTAGAACCATCATGGCTCCACATTCAAGTTTAAGAGATCATTAAATGTCTTGGTTGCTTAAGCCACTGTTTATCCCGGAGCCAAAAGCATACAACTTGGAAGGGACTTTTCTCTCCTCTAATCAAAACTCCCTTATTTTACAAATGAGGACACAGAGATACAAAGCCTTTGAGTAACCAAAGCAATGTAAGACCCAGAGACCCAAGCTAGGTCGGGACTCCCAGGCCAGTGCTCCCTGCACCACACTATGCTGAGGCTTATTTTACGTGACTTTTTTTTTTTTAAAGCAACATTACACACTGGACATGGAGGGATGACAGGGGTGGGCTTCCAACCAGAGTCCAGAACAACAGCGGGAATCCACCTACATCTGAACTCAGAACTGCTGGATCCTGCACATGTGAAAAACCACTTTTATGCTCCATGGACTTAGATAAAGCAGATGATTCCATCTGGGGAGCAGGCGGTCGCCCCTTTGTGAGCCCCCAAACACATCTTCTCTGCCCTCCTGGCTCACTATCTCACTCAGAGCCCTTCCTACAGCCCGGGCGCTCCGCTAGTCACGGGAAACATAATCACAGCCCTCCTGGGTTGTAAAGCGAGCGAAGGAGAAAGTCAACAAGTAGACACACAAACGTGTCATTACAAATCAGGGGGAGTTTGGCCAAACCAAAATGAATAGGGAGCAGATCAGAGGGAAAACAGGAAGACTCGGGACAGATGTTGGGGAAGGCCTCTTGGGCAGAGCAAGGCACAAAAGGAGTAAAAAATTTGAAGAGTGGGGACGAGAGCATTCTAGTCTGAGCAGCATGGTAAGGCTTGCAGACAGGAAGGGATTTTCCTTTCCTAAAGAAGGGAAAGGAAGGCCCCTAAGATGAGGCAGGGGCCAGCTCATAGGCCATGGGAAGGAATCTAGATTCTGATACTCCAAGTGCAGTGGGAAACTGTTGGAAGTTTTATTTTAAGCAATGGAATGGGGCTGACTTAGGTTCTGTAAAGCTCACGGTATGGAGACTGAATTTCAGGGAACCAAGAAGAAACACAGATCAGTTAGGAAACTCTCTTGGTGGCTCATACGAGAGAAAATGGTGACATGGACCAGGGTGACAGCGAAGACGGTGCTGACAGATCTGCCCTTTGGAGGGAGAACCAGCTGGTCCTGAAAAACGGACTGGATATAGGAAGAGGAGAACTGAGGATGATTCCTAGGATTTGTCCCATCCCATGCACGAATTCGTTATACTGAAACAGTATCAAGGGGATTAAGAGCAAGACAATCGTGGATGTCAGTATCCTGATGACAACGATCCCAAGAGAAAAAAAGAGAAGATGTAGGAAAAAGGCAAAACTATTAAAGTGGCTGAGAATCTGGGGAGGTTGGAGGATGTGGCCCAGGGCACGTGTGGAGGGACATGCCGCTGTGGCAGAGAGAAGAAGAACAGGGCCAGGGCGGGAGGGGTAGGGCTGGGCAGCTACAAGACCTTTAAGAGCTGCAGTCACTCAGCCACGGAAGAAAAGCTGTCCCCTGCGGGGGCGGGGCGCTGGGGCGTGGGAGGTGTCTCACCGAGTACAAAGGAGCTTGCTAGAAATATGTGGTGGGATGACAGCCTCTGTGGTTTTGACAGGGTAACAGCCTCCGTTGAGGACGAGGTGCCGGCTGACCCGTGCAAGTGCGAGGCCGAGGGGGAGTGAGCAAGTCTTACAGGAAGGTAGACCAGGGTGCAGACTCCCGGGCTGGGCAGCAGAGGTGTGGGGCAGTGTGTCTGGACAAGGGGAACATCAAAGGTTCGTGTCCTTCGCAGGAGGGAACAGGATACTATTCTGGAAAGGACAGTGGAGAGACCCAAGAGAAAGCACTCAAGCCCGAGTCCCCACCCAAGGTCCCAGGTGTAAGCAGAAATAAGGGAAACCATGTCCTTGGGGGGGCCGCCTTGGTCAAGGCCAGGTGGCCGAGGGAACGTCCGGAGAAGAGGTCTGAGAAGACCCAGGGATCTGGTGGTGGCCGGGGGAATGGAGAGCTTGGAAAGGCGAGGCGGGACTTTGGGTCCAGTCAGTCAGAGAATGTACAGAACACTGCACAGTTGAGAATGTGTGGATTATTCTGAGGCCCTAAAACACTCGGCTACAGTGGAAAGTAAAGCCACATCTCCGTTTTCATCTTTAATATGCGAAGAATACTTGAAATTTTTTTTCTGAAGATTTTACTTTTTTTTTATTTGGCAGAGCACAAGCAGGGGGACCAGCAGAAGGAGAGGGAGACGCAGGCTCCCCGCTGAGCAGGGAGCCCAATGTGGGGCTCGATCCCAGGACCCTGGGATCATGACCTGAGCTGCAGGCAGATGCCCAATGGACTGGGCCATCAGGGTGCCCCGAGTACTTAAAACTTTAAAACTTTCTTCATCTAAAACAAGGTTTCCTCCCTCATTTCCCCCAACTGGTAGATCCTTTCCCTCTCAGGCGGCCTTTGAACCCCATGAGCAATGTTCTGGAGTCCCGCACCTGCAGACCTGCTCCCTAAGCCGTGACACTGAGCCTGTGCTGCTGACACCTCCTCCAGGCAGCCTACCCGTCATGCTCAGACCGTGGCTCTCAGGTCACAGCTGGACTCTCTCCAGTTTACTGACGTGCCAACCGAGGCTCAGAAAGCTTGTTACCGGCCTGCTGCCCTGAACTGCTGTCAGGACACAAACTCTATCTAACCTGACTCCGGTTTTGCCAAAAGTAGTCATTTTCCAGTTCGAGACCAGATGGCTTGTCTCACCAGTCCCGGCTCCCGCCTCTGCCAGTCACTCAGCCACAGGCCCACCTCAGGGGCAGCCAGCCACGGGTCAACGGCTTCTCTTTCTTCCCTGGACACGTCTGCCCTTGCCGGAGCTGCCACATGGCTCCGGGCATGGCAGCACGGAGACTTCCTTTGCTCTGCTGGAGGAAGAGCCAGACCCACGAGAAGGCTCCAAAGACAAAAGCACGTTTAGCACAGGTGCTCCAGAGCCATCATGGCGCATGGTGTCCACGAGACCCATGCCTGGGTGCAGGCCCCGGGGGGAGACAGTCGTGGATGCTGGAGAGAGCTGACAGGTGTCCCTGCCCTGAGCAGGATGTTCCCAGGGATGACCCCCGGGCTCCCTGGCATCTCATGAAGGCTCTAGTAATCTCCCCTCCTGTTCTCTCCCCTCCTACTTCAGCTGTTGCGGCCCCGTCATTTTCCAGAATGCCTGCCTGTTCCCTGGCCCCTCCTCCAGCCTGCGGATTCCATGCTTTCCTCCCTCTGCACCAGGGTGTCCCACAACATCCTCAACATGTGCGTGTGTACGCGTGTGTGTGTCCCCAAAACATTCCCGAAAGGCAGGGATCACGTTTTTGCCTCCATCTGCCCCTATGCCAGTCTCTGCCCGGCTGTGGGGGACACCGAGCACAAGAGTAAGGCCAAGGAAGATGGACATCGGCCCCAAAAGTGGGAGGTGTCAGTAAAATGCAGCGACAACTGAAGGAAGCGTGAGCAGCTTTATTATTCCGAACAAGCAGGAGCGATTCTCTCCCGCACAAAAGGGGTGTTCTGGGAAAGGCCACGCTCTGGAAAGCAGCTATGCTGCTCTGCTGGAAGGGAGGCTGGGCTGTGACCCACCCATTCTCCCTCGAAGGGGCTCATTAGCTAAGGAGATTGACAGAAAATCGGTCACACGGAGGGACTCAACAAAGGGAACAGTGTGGCCACTAAGGTTACATAATGCAAGGCAGATTCGCCAAGTTCCGCAGAACAAGGGCTGGCCTATTTCTGGGGCAGGGTCTCCTCCCTCTGTGCTGGGCCGCCCTCTGCTCAGACCAGGCCACTGCCTTCTCGGCCTTGGAAATCAGGATTCCCGGCTCCGGGGGGTGAAGATCAGCCGATGCCCTTGAGCGACTGCCCTGGGCACTGGCTGCGGGCTGTACGGAGTCTGCGCTCTGGCATCTGAGAAATGGGGACAGAAGTGACCACAGAACCCATCCCCCACACTGCCGGGCTCTGAGCACAGGGAGAAGGTGTTCAGAGCACCTTATGGACCCAGAGCTCTAGGGAGATGCGCATGGAGTTGTCGTCGGTTCTTAAATTGTTTACTGTTTGTTTAGGGACTGTTTTCTTTATATTCTGTCCAGATCGCAAACTGTATTCCTCTATAATATAGACATTTCTGCCTTCAAGCATGTATACGTATATACATTATTAGGAAAACTTCGTATTCTCTAAAAGTGCCCATGAATAGTAACAGGACGTGAATCAAAGTCGGGTTAGGATGGACCCCTCAAAACCTACAAAACGTAACCAGAACACTAACATCTGAGAGTGCCCGGGCAGGCAGCCTGGTGGGGCTGGAGGCCGCCACAATGAATATTAAAAACGCATCCAACAAATCTAGTGGCGGTTCTGGCAAAACCTGCATTAGAGCGAGGCCACGAAGTGCCAGAATGAGGCGGGTGAGAGCTGGCTGGAGCCGCTACAAAGCAGGGCGCCGTGCGCAGGGGGGCCCCAGCCTGGCCCCAGCCCGAGGGCGGCTTTCGGAGGAAGCGGGCCCAGACGCAGGCATTGCTGGTGTTTTCCTTCCTCCTCGTTCCCCTTTGAGCTCCTACGACACAACTTTCCTTTCCTGCTGAAAATTATAAGGGTATCCCACGACCCCAAGCCCTTTCACCAGGGCCGAACCACAGATGAACCCAAGCAGTCCGCACGGGGACCAGCATCCCCCACTCTTCACCCATGACACGTGCACGAGCTCCCATCATGGAGGTTCACAAGGAAGCAGACTCATCTGTCCTGCCGGACAGCGCTGTGCTCCCTGGGGACCCCGCGATCCCCACGGCGCCCCTTCCCCAAAACTCCCACATCACCGTAACGTGCGTCTCCCTCCACCGAAGCACACGCTCCTTAACGGCAAGCCTCTGCCTCGTTCACAGCCGAATCCACTGTCCCCCCCGCCCCCCCCGTGGGCCGGGCACACGAGTGCTCAGCAGGAGCCTGAACTTGGAGGAGAGACTGGGACTCTGTTCTCTCCTCCAAGTTCAGGGCAGGGGGCACGGGAACGAGCCCTGCTTCGGCTTCAGCCCCCTGTTCCTGAGAGGCCACCTGCAGAGAGGGCCATCTCCCTGCTCACGGAACCAAACGAAAAGGGTTGTGAAAAGTAGTCATGGACAGAAAACCAGAGAATTGGAATGGCGCTGTCTGTATTAAAGAAGTAGAATCCATAGCCATTAAAGCTTCCCACGAAGACCACTAAAGACCCAGCTGACTTCACCTACGAATTCTATCAAACACCTGAGAAACACGTAAAAACCATTCTTACACGAAAAGGGTAGACACCATTTGGTTCTGTGTACATGAACTTCGGGTCTATGAGCAGGAAGGTCCCTCGGTGCCCATTTGCAGTAAATGTATGAAGGGTTATCTGCCTTGTCCCCACCATCTGCGACAGTCCTAGCTCTAGTGTGGGGGGCAGCCCGATGTAAGGACAGTGCCTGGCCACCTGCCAGGTGACAGCTGTGGTCCCCAGAGCCTACCTCCTGAGGAGGCCAGGACCCTCAGCAACTCTGGCTCTTGGGGCAGGGGGCAGGGTGGGGAGCAGCTCTGTCATCTATTCTAACAGGTTCGGACATGTCTGAACCCAGGGGTGGAGATGCCCACTGCTGAATGTACGGGTGGCTGGAAAGAATCCCAGCTGTCCTTCGCAGTAACCCAAGAACAATGGAGGAAGAATGCAGGTGGCCAAAAAGAGAGCTGTCAGCACTCCCCACCAGCTTCCTATGGCCAGAAGACAGTCTACCGCGGTCTGACAGAGATTCAAACCCACTGAGATTAAAGATGGGGACCAGGACCGGGTCTCCCAGAGGTCACCTTGGAGGCTGTTTTTTTGGGGACATTTTGGTTTTCAGGTATCCGAGACGACTCAGGGACAGCCCGTGGTTGCTGGGCTCCAGACTCTGATTTTCAAATGAAATAAGAGCCCCCCAAGAGAAGGGGTCCCCATCTGAAACCAAACCAAAGAATCAAAAAAGGACCCCCATAAAGTATCGTCCTATGGCTAGGGTTGAAACACACTGCTACAGATAGCACATTAATTGTCAAAAGCATCAGCCTCTATATGGACGTCAGGAAGCACGTAACATCGGTGTATCCCATTACTGGCGATGTTAGCTTGGATCACCTCGTTACAGTGGCGTCTGCCAGATTTCTCCACTGTAACCATGTGTCCCTTTGTAATTAGCAGCTATCTTGGAACAGATACTTCGAGACTACGTATCTCGCTCCTCATCAGACTTTCACCAATGAGTTTGAGCAGCTATCGATTCTTGCCTGAACGAGTTATTACTATGATAGTTGCCAAATGATTTGCTTAACGCAAGCATTCCTACTCATTAATTAGATGGCATTCTCCTGTAAGCAAGAGTTCTTCCAACTCATTATTCAAAAAAGGGAATATCTCCTACTTCTTCCACTGTGAGGGCCTGGAAGAAAGGACGCTCTGGTGGCAGTGAGCACACCGACCCAAATCTTGGTTTCTAAATACCATTCTCCACTGAAAGGAAACAGGGCTCCATGGGGAAATGCCTAATTCCAAAGCCAGAAAATACAATGTGGGCTTGAAAAACCTTTCTGTGACAGAAAGTACGGAAGTGCTCAAAAAAATTGAGGGGAACACTTCTAGAAGTGAACTTGAGTGGGCTCCCACTGGCTCATTTTGGGCATCAAAATGAAAACCACAAAAGGATTAGAACACATTGAGTGAAAATAAAATCCCATTAAAATGTCCATTCTGATATTTTATGAGACTGACGCGCTGCCTACTGCGCTAAGAAGGCACTCATTCTGATATTTTAAAAAATAATTTTTAAGGAGGAGCAGGGAGAAGGTAAAACTCTTTTTTTTTTTTTAAATGAAGGATGCCAGTTGATACAGATGGCATGAAGAGAAAGAAAACTGCCATTTTACATGGTAATAGTGGACTCCGGCAAGAGTCCTCGCTGGGAAAACATACACTTACAGTGATGAGGACTGGCAGACACAGCTGTAACCAAGTGATCAGAGCTGACACGCCAACAGTGGGACACATGGAGATGGCCCACCTTCTCACGTGACAGATCCAAATGGACATAACATCAGGTAGACAGTATTCACCCAGTGAGAGCACTGGAACTTATAGTGAGGCACTGGGAGTATTAGGTAAAGGAAGGAGGGGCAGTCAGGTTGTCATTTTAGAAAGACCGCTAGCAGGGCCAGGAGGGCCAGCCTGGAAGCAGAGAGACCAGACGGGAAAGTAGATGGTAGACTTGAGAGCACCAAAGTGACTGGGGAAGGATTTAAGAAACCCAAGGTTGGGGGGGTGTTGCAAAATGCAACTGACAGGACCTGTTCCGTAACATCTTTCAATAAAGCTTTAAAGTTCTTTATGTTAAATAACAAATAAAGAAAGAAAGAAAGCAGCTGAGGTCTATCCTGATGGGGCCTTCTCTGCAGACCTACATCGCTGGGAAGGCCTCATACAGAATACGTGTGGTCTCCGCTATTCGCAGAACTATGTGTTAGATATGTGGGAAAGAACTACAGGACTTCGATCGTCTAAAACCATGAAAGACCTAACAGTCACACTGTTTAAACCCCAGGCACTGGTGGATCCCTACAATCTGTGCAGTTCTAGGATGTGACAGTCTAGGGGGTGTCTTGACATAGAGAACCAGGCAGAGCCATCTACTCTACCTAAACGTGACCCTGAAGTCAAGAAAGTGGGTCCCAAAGGTTACAGGTGGGGAATTTCTGAAGTACGTCCACATTCAAGTGGAGATCAAAGCAGCCCAAGTGAAAGAATTGTGGACTGACAGTGATAACCGTGGACCAAACAAAACATTCATTCATTCATTCATTCATTCGAGCTAGAGAGCATGCACAAGCAGGGGGAGGCACAGAGGGAAGGAGAAAGAACCTCAAGAAGGCTCCACGCTTGGGGCAGAGCCCAACATGGGGCTCAATCCCATGACCCCAAGATCATGGCCCGAGCCAAAATCAAGAGTCGGACACGTAACCGACTGAGCCACTCGGGTGCCCCAAAAGTTCTTTCTAAAAGGGCTATTTTGAAGATCATGATTCTGACTTTCGAGGAATTTAGGTGATTGGCAGTGGAAGAGTCACATATAAAATTCCTTAAGTAAAAATTTATTGACTTAGGGTGCCTGGGTGGCTCAGTGGGTTAAGCCTCTGCCTTCGGCTCAGGTCATGATCCCAGGGTCCTGGGATCAAGCCCCGCATCGGGCTCTCTGCTCGGCGGGGAGCCTGCTTCCCCCTCTCTCTCTGCCTGCCCCTCTGCCAACTTGTGATCTCTGTCAAATAAATAAATCTTTGGGACGCCTGGGTGGCTCAGTTGGTTAAGCAGCTGCCTTCGGCTCAGGTCATGATCCTAGCGTCCTGGGATCAAGTCCCACATCGGGCTCCTTGCTCAGCAGGGAGCCTGCTTCTCCCTCTGCCTCTGCCTGCCATTCTGTCTGCCTGTGCTTGCTCTCTCTCCCTCTCTCTCTCTCTGACAAATAAATAAATAAAATCTTTAAAAAAAAAATAAAATAAAAATAAATAAATCTTTAAAAAAATTATTGACTTAAATTTTATAGGAAACCTTTTCCTTTAGTTTTTCTAAAGATTTTATTTATCTGAGAGAAAGAGAGAGAGAGAGGGCATGAGCAGGGGGGAGGGACAGAGGGAGAAGCAGACTCTTCACTGAGCAGGGAGCCCGATGCGGGGCTTGATCCCAGGACTCCGGGATCATGACCTGAGCCGAAGGCAGACGCTCAACTGACTGAGCCACCCAGGTGTCCCTCCCCCCAATTTTTTAATTAGAAGAAAAGAGCAGATTTGACAGCGGTATTGAAATGAGCATTGGAAATCGAGATGTCATCGGCAGAAAGCTGCTCCGGGAAGTCTGTGGGTGGCAGGACTAGGACTGGAGCAAAACAGTCACTAAACCAAAGAAGGTGAGGTTCAGCGGGGCGAGGAGCATGAATTTGTTTAGCGAGGGAGAGAGCCTGCAGAGGCAGCTGCCCTGCCAGAGGCTGGGGGACCGCACCGGCGGGACCCCACACAAAGCCGGAGGAGCCGGGTCCAGAGCCAGGCAGAAGGGCCGCCTGGCCCAGACTCCCCAGGATCCATGCTCAGCCACCTCCTGTACCGCTCGACCATAACCTGTGCGCTTTCCCGAAGCCCCTGCGTGTCGGGGAATGGGGCCACCCAGCTGCCCAGGAACCTCGAGGTCACCCCGGACTCCACCCTTCTCCTCATGCCCAACATCCAACCAAGACAGCAAGACCTCCAGAACCTGTTCCCCAAGATCCCATCTTCTCGCCCCAAGCATCTCAGTGTGCGCGGTCAACAGCTCCACCGCAATCCCGCAGGCTGACCCCGAGTCCCAGCCCGCCCGGCCCCCACCCACCCCACCTCTGGTCCTTATTCGCGGACTAGGGTCCCAGGGCCCATATCTGGTTCTTAGGATTCTTTCTTGTCCTGGTCTCTTGGCGATGTGGCTTCACCTATGATTACTCTGCCAGACCTCTTGGCAACCTTCCCCAGTGCAGAAGTTCAGAGTTTACACATCTCACATATCTCTAGACTCTGCCTCCGTCTCCACGGCCTCTGCCCTGGTCATGCCTTCTTCCTTGGCGCCTACAGGACAGAGGGCAACCCTGCACAATCCTGTCGCCCCCCAGCCATCCCCCGTGCTGTCCGCCAGAGGGTCTGTTCTTTTTTTTTTTTTACAGACAGAGATCACAAGCAGGCAGAGAGAGAGAGAGGAGGAAACAGGCTCCCCACAGAGCAGAGAGCCCAACGCGGGGCTCGATCCCAGGACCCCCAGGATCACAACCGGAGCCGAAGGAGAGGCCTTCAGGTTCCAGGTTCCACTTAATTTTCACTTCTCAGAAAATCCCATTTACAAGACAGAGAAACACAGAAGGAAAATAATTCGTAACAATCCTAAAAATAGAAATGGAGGGTGATATCCACAAACCAGAGATTTTAAGGAGCTTCTGGAAAGCAGAAGGCAGGCAGGATCATCAGGATGGGCAGGGCCCTACATCAGAAGCAGAGAGGGCCAGGAAGAGAGGCTCCAACCCCGCAGCATGCAGGTACCAGAATGGGATGTACGAGAGGAACGGAAATCAGGGGAAAATTGCCTGTGGACCAGCTTTGGGGGCTGTCGCACTCACTTCCTGCCATTGTCCTCCCATCTCCATGCCTGCAGCGTGGACCCCCTTCGGCCTCCACCCTCTCCCCAAGCTGCAGCATGAGACCTCACAACAGAGGAGGGGGGTGGGAGGAGGTTCTGATGACATATACTTTGTGCCACGTGAAGGAGTCTGAACTACGTGACTCCAAAACCTTTTGAAAAAAGGTTTTTCAAAGCCAACTCAAAAATTGTCAATCTCAAATCAAAAGTAAAAATATGAATGCTAAAATTAAAAAAAAATAGGGAAACTAGGGAGGGAAAGTCAAGGAATTCTGGCAGAGGAGACTAAAAAGCTCTAGTGTTGAAAACTCGTACGCAAGAGAATTTTTAAGACACAAAGATCAGTCAAGGAGGGGAAGTCCATGAGAATGGTAAGGAGCCTTAGGTTACAACCCCCAGAAGGAAAGAACAGAGAAAGAGGAAATAAGGAAATGATCAAGCGTTTTGGATAGTTTTCTGAGCACAGATCCTCTCCTTCTTTGGTTGGTTTATTGAGGAAGACACAAAGAAATGGAAAAACGTTCCATGCTCATGGATTGGAAGAACAAATATTGTGAAAATGTCTACACTACCTAGAGCAATCTACACATTCAGTGCAATCCCTATCAAAATACAATCACCTTTTTTCACAGAGCTGGAACCAATAATCCTACAATCTGTATGGAACCAGAAAAGACCCCAAATAGCCATAGCTATGTTGAAAAAGAAAACCAAAGGGGAGGGCATCGCAACTCGGGACTTCAAGCTCTGTGACGAAGCCGTAAGCATCAAGACAGTATGGTGCTGGCACAAAAACAGACACATAGATCAATGGAACAGAATACAGAGCCGAGAAATGGACCCTCAACTCTAAGGTCAACTGATCTTCAACAAAGCAGGAAAGAAGGTCCAATGGAAAAAAGTCTCTTCAACAAATGGTGTTGGGAAAACTGGACAGCCACAGGCAGAAGAATGAAACTGGACCATTTCCTTACACCACACACAAAAATAGACTCAAAGTGGATGAAAGACCTAAATGGGAGACAGGAATCCATCCAAATCCTGGAGCAGAACTCAGGAGCACCCTCTGTGACCTCGACCACAGCAACTTCTTGCTAGACATGTCTCCAATGGCAAGGGAAGCAAGGGCAAAAATGAACTATTGGGATTTCATCAAGATAAAAAGCTTTAGGGCGCCTGGGTGGCTCAGTGGGTTAAAGCCTCTGCCTTCGGCTCAGGTCATGATCCCAGGGTCCTGGGATCGAGCCCCACATCGGGCTCTCTGCTCAGTGGGGAGCCTGCTTCCTCCTCTCTCTCTGCCTGTCTCTCTACCTACTTGTGATCTCTATCTGTCAAATGAATAAATAAAAAAATCTTTAAAAAAAAAAAAGATAAAAAGCTTTAGCACAGCAAAGGAAACAGTCAATAAAAACCAAGTAACAACCAGCAGAATGGGAGAAGATATTTGCAAAGGACAGATCAGATAAAAGACTAGTATCCAAAATCTATAAAGAACTTAACCAAACTCAACACCCAAAGAACAAATAATCCAATCAAGAAATGGGCAGAGAACATGAACAGATATTTCTGCAAAGAAGACATCCATATGGCCAATAGAAACGTGAAAAAGTGCTCCACATCACTCGGCATCAGGGAAATACAAATCAAAACCACAGTGAGATACCACCTCACACCAGTCAGAATGGCTAAAACTAATAAGTCAGGAAATGATAGATGCTGGCGAGGATGCGGAGAAAGGGGAACCCTCCTACACTGTTGGTGGGAATGCAAGCTGGTGAAAACACTCTGGAAAACAGCACGGAGGTTCCTCAAAAAGTTGAAAATAGGGCTACCCTACGACCCAGCAATCGCACTACTGGGTATTTCCCCAAAGATACAAACGTAGTGATCTGAAGGGACACGTGCACCTGAATGCTTATAGCAGCAAATGTCCACAATAGCCAAACTGGGGACATGGGCTCAGACTCGGGACAAATGTTGCACCTGCTGCTGGTTTAAAGTCACAGCTCAGGGCTGATGAGGGGTACACACGGGCAGTGGAGGGTTCACAATGGCAGAGGAGCACCCAAGTCCTTCTGCCCTAGTCCTGGGTGACTTTCCCGCCAGTCCTGAGAGCCATGTTCCCTTCTGTAGATAAGAGGCTGGTCACAGGACTATATGTGCTGCTGTCCCGGGAGGGGCCCCCGCCCACGGCACCTACTGGCTTTCTGAGCGCCTCTCCTCCCCGTTCTCCCTCAGGCCCATGAGAGCCCTTCAGAGGGTGGCTTCCCCCCTTTTCTCCACTAAAACTTATCGGACCATCCTTTTTCTGACATCATTTCACCAGACAGCTCTGCCCATTACCGGCATCTGCCACCTGGGACCCTCCCCCAACACACTCTTCACGGTCACTCACATGTGCACCCAAAATACCGGTGCCTCCCCCATGCTGGGCACCGGGCCCAGTACTGTGGCCTAGAATTTAAGAACAAGCCCCTCCCAGGAGTCAAAGAGCTCATGCTCGGGGCAGGAAAAGACCATCACCCGTGACCAGGTAAAGACCTACTTTAGGGCTTGAGAGTCTGTGATAAATGCAGCCAGTGGCCACAAGAAGCCTCTTCACACTGGGCAGGGAAAAGAGCTGGCCCCGTGGGGCTGTGGTGGGCGAGGCAGGGAGGGGACAAGCGGGGTGGGCAGAAGCCAGATTGTGCAGCACCCTGAGGCCCCGCAGGCCACACTGGCATCTTACTCCAAGGCGCCACGGCAGGGCGTCGTGCAGGGGGCCGAGGCGATCCAATTTAAGGCTCCAATCCCCCCGTCTGGCAGCGTTCTGGAGAATGGCTACAGCGGAGCGGAGAGTGGATTTCAGGGCATCCGCCCGTACAGATGGTTTCCCTCCCCACCAGAGGCTCCAAGCCACCCCAGGCTTCTCCCGCTGCTGCTGGCTGCTCCCAGCATCCCTCGGCCATGGCTGTGTCCCTCCGGGCCCCCCTCCACGTTCACAATCTCGTCCTCCCTCTCTGTAGCTCTGTGGGTCTTCTAAGGATGTGACGGCGTTCAGGGGCCACCAGAGTGATAATCCGGGACAAAGTCTTCCTCTCAAGATCCAGGGAAAATAATATTCATACCTTTCCCATATCAGGTAACATTCGCGGGTTCTGGGACACCTTTCAGGGGGCCACCACTCAACCCACGGCCATGGGAAATGTCTGGAAGCGAAAGAAGGGAAGACCAGCAGAGGAGTCTCCCATGGGATTTGTAGGTCCGTTTAAAAAAAAAAGGTTCTGCAAAAACACTCAGAATCCTCTGCCAGCTCCTACCCTATAGCTTGGTCAACTAAGGGAAGCTCAGTGCCAGCCACATTGTCACCCAAGGCACAGTCTTGCTAAGACATCTTCAACAGCTACCTCCCAGACCGGCCATGGATGGCACCGAGAAAAGGCCTTCGGTGGCAAAAGGGAACAGAGGCTGACCCCAGGGTCAGGGTCCAGGGTCAGAACGGACAGACACGCCACGCCCCCTTCCCTGAGCATGCCCAGGAAAACACCCTCCTTCAGCTCCACTGGGAAAAACCACTGGCTGAGACTCGAGACTTGACACCCCTGGAGCAGGGTCAGGAAGGCCCCCAGACAGAGGTGAATCACAGTCACCCCCCCACACACCCCCACAGCTCAGAGGGGGTTGTGGCCCCAAGGGGAACAGGATTAGATTAGGGAGGAGGAAATGCTCCTGCCAGAAATGGACAGAGGATGAAGTGTGGGGGTGGGGGGAGCAGCTGAGGGCACACACCGCCCCCCCACATCCGGGCAGGGGAGCCTGCCCTACCAGCTTGGCTGTGTGCTGCCCCCCATGACTGCACCAGGTTGGCTCCACCAGGGCCAGCCTCAGAACTGCGTGGACTTGAACTAGAGGAAGTGGCCTTTCTTCTGTATGTGGACACCCTTCACTCTGAAGGCCCGGAACAGTGCCTGGTGTGCACAGACCTCTTCCTTTTCAAGTCCCGCCAAAGTTGTCATGTTTGCGCCCAGCATCACCTTGGGGCTGCCCTTTCCCTCTGCACTGTGATCTCCGCGATGTCACTAAACACCTTGGCAACCGGGTGGCAGGTGGGACCTGGGGTCTCTGTGGCCCTGGGCTGTGCTTACAGCGGGCTGACCCATCAGGCCTCGCACTCAGAGCCCTGGGGCAGGGATGCTGGTGGAGCCTGCCACACCCATGACCTGGGTGGAACCAAGGGCAAGTCCAAGGACTTGCCAGTTCCCCAGTTAAAGATCCTGCCACTGGAATCTGCCCCCCTACACCGCACCCCGGAGATTCTGACTCAGTAGGGCCCAGTAGGGCCCTGTAATCCCTTTGGGCCTGCTCAGAGGGGCCTTATTCTCCAGAAGCAGGAAGTGCTAACAGCTGAGGGATCCTCCCCGCAGGACTCAGGAGCCCTGAGAACCTGCACACTCTCCACCCCACCAGGGTGGGGCTAGTCCCAGGGACAGGTCAGATGCCAGAAACTTCCCGGGGCGGGAGATGAGGTTGCTGGCACACACTTCTTCCAGACCTCTGAACTCTCGTGGACCTACCAGGAGACCAGCAATGGGATGAGCTCTCCTCCCAACTGACCATTCCTTCCATCCTACACCTGCATCTCCCCTCCTGCCCTTGGCAAATGCAAAGGAGAAGTTAGGGGCCTGTGGTTCACATTTCTTCCCCCTTAACACACCCACACCCATTTTTTTGCAAGTCCCTGCCCAACACAAACCAGGACAAGAACTAACAGATTTCAACTTTTATGGAACTTCCTGCTCGCGGGGCACAAGGGACTCTACCAGTAACTCCTGGTGAGCTGGGGTCTCTCTGGGCCTCAGCCTGGAGCAAAGCCAAGGGGCTTCTGTTAAACGGGCAACTCGGGCTGGGAGCCCGTGGCTGACTGCCTGCGGGATGCAAACAGGCCCAAAGGCCATCAAGTCACCAACATGAAGACCAAGAGGCAGAAAGGGGACCCCTAAGAGGCTGTACCATGCTGCCCCAAGCCTTGGAAATCTCAGGGTTTTGTCATCTAATGGGATGCATGAGGCCTCCTGGTCCAATGCCAAGGGCAGCAGCAGGTGGAAAGGCCCAGAAACACAGATGGGACCCCAGTCCAGCTGAGCAGGAGGTTCCTGTTCCCACTGAGACCCAGGACACAACCCACAACTACCAGGTTCAACATGTCTGCCCGCTTAAAAGGCTTCTAGGAGCCTTCTCCCGGCCAATGCCCTCAAACACATTTCCCTTACAACCACCAATTGACTGCAGACAGATCCTGCTTCCGGAAACGGCAATGTGCTTTCTAGCCGCATCCCAAACACGGATGCCACACACAGCCCTGTAAGACAGCCTAATGGCACAGCGGGAATACGGTGCCAACTCTGAGCGCCAGTCCTGGCTCTGACACTCATTCCAGACGCATCACCCTGAGCAAGACTAATCTGCCAGAGCCACCGCCCCTCTTATCTATAAGACGCAGGTACCAGTACCTACCCTCTGAATTACAGCAAGAATGAAAGGATAAGGGCGCCTGGGTGGCTCAGTCATTAAGCATCTGCCTTCAGCTCAGGTCATGATCCCAGGATCCTGGGATCGGGCCCCACATCAGGCTCCCTGCTTGGCAGGGAGCCTGCTTTTCCCTCTCCCACTCCCCCTGCTTGTGTTCCCTCTCTCACTCTTTCTCTGTCAAAAATAAATAAAATCTTAAAAAAAATTTTTTTTAAAGAATGAAAGAATAAAAGGATAATATAAACCGCTTTTCAGACTTGGCACACAGTTGGTACCCAATAAATTCATTCCCTTCCCTCCTGCTCCCGTGACTCAGTTTCTCTTCCCAGCTCCAAAACCAAAGAAACCCAAAGCTCACCCAACTCAGAAATGCCGAAAGGGCCCAGGCAGGATAGGCAGTAAATAATATCAGTCGGCCCTGAGGTTCCCGGATACTCCTGCTCTCAAGTGTTTGACTGAATTCCATCATCAGCTACAACAGGGGGGCTTCTCACCCTCCCCTCCAACACCCCTACCCCTCGCTGACTGCTCCCCCCCATCTACATCTTCTCACTGGGCAGAAGAGACCACCCATAAATCCTCAGGTTTTCTGAAATCCTGCTGGCACTTCCCCAGCCTGCTGGGACAGGGCAGTGGAGGGTAAACAAGGGCACACAACAGGCATGGGGATCGGAGGCTGTGCCCACTGGCCAACCCGGCAGCACTCTGACTCTTTAAAAAAGAGTATCCAGGGGCGCCTGGGTGGCTCAGTGGGTTAAAGCCTCTGCCTTCGGCTCAGGTCATGATCCCAGAGTCCTGGGATCCAGCCCGCATCAGGCTCTCTGCTCAGCGGGGAGCCTGCTTCCCTTCCTCTCTCTCTGCCTGCCTTTCTGCCTATTTGTGATCGCTGTCAAATAAATAAGTAAAATCTTTAAAAAAAAAAAAAAAAAAAAAAAGAGTATCCGGAGGTGATTTGGGTCACCGTTCAGCATGAAGGCATGGATGTTTCTAACGTTCCCTAGCGTTAGCTGGGTCCTCCTCCCGCCCCACCCTTCTCCCGGGTCGGCCTGTCCCTCGTTTTGTGGCAAGTACATTCTGAAGTTGGGTCCTGAGTAGTGTCCATTGTGACAATGCGAAGTCCCAGCGTCCTGGGACCTCCCCGGCCTCCCGACCCCCAGCATTCAGGGAGCGCGTTCCGCCGCTGCTCTGGACGCGAGCCTCGGCCGCGGGCGGCGCGGGGGAGGAAACCGTTTTCGCCACAGAGGAGGAGATAGCATCACCGAACCTCCTGCGCCCTGGCCCCCGCCTGCCCGCTGGGGATGGCGCTTTCCCCAAAGTTTCCTCCGCGGGCCGGCGACCAGAGACCACACTCCGCAGAACTCCTAGAGCCGTCCCTACGCAGAGCCCCTTAAAACCACGTGCGTATCCGGGGGAGCATCCGGGGGAGCCGGCCCCGGGCACCAAGAGGGTCTGGGAAGCCCGGGCGCACGTGTCTCTGGGAATGCCCGGCGTCCTCCAGGCTAGGAACCGGAGCTCGGAGCGCCCCGCGCGTGCCGCCCAGCAACCTGGGCCTGGAGCTGGAGCTCCTCTGCGGGGCTTCGACGGAGCCCCGGGGTCGGGGACGCCGCGCGCCTCACCTGAGCGGGACGCGGATGGCCAGGTACCTGTCGACGGCCACGGCTAAGAGGCTGAAGATGGAACTCTGCGTGAGCACGAGCACGAAGCAGGCGAGGAAGAGGCAGCTGTGGAAGTCGGTGCAGAAGCCCAGGCTGATGGTGATGGCAAAGGGGATGGCGAACAGCCCCACGGCCACGTCGGCCGCGGCCAGCGACACCAGGAAGTAGTTGGTGGGCGTCTGCAGCGCGCTCGACGTGCCCACCGCGGCGCACACCAGCACGTTGCCAGCCACCGACAGCGCGGCGATGGCCAGCTCCAGCGCCACGTACAGCGCGTCCTCTGTCTCCAGCGGCATGGCCGGGCCGACCCAGCCCCTGTGTCGCCTACTCGGGCCTCGCTGGGCGCGGGGCAGCCGCGTGGGCCCCGCCGGGCGCGGCCGCCACTCGCGTCTGACCTGCCAGGCTAGCGCGCCCGGACCCGGGATTCCGGGGGCGGGACCGCGGGGAGGCGGCGACGCCCATTGGCCGGCGCCCCCGCCCGTCTCGGACCCCCTCGGCGGAGCACCGCCCCTTCTCCCAGGCGGTGGACCCCTCTGCGCCCGCGCGGGGCCACACGGGGCTCGGCAGCGCCCGCGGGGGCAAGGGCCGTGGTCCCCAAAGCGTCGTGTGGTGGCGCTGTCCGGCAAAGTCAAGTTCCCCAACTTTCCCTTGGGCTCCAACTCCGTGGGTGTGTCCCCAGCAGTTGCACTGTCTGCCAACCCGCGCGGCGCCAGCCGAGCCCGGATCGCCCAGGAGACTGGGACCCGACTCTGCCCCGGGCACTCGCCAGTCCCCCCAACCACGCCCCAGCCGTTCCACCAACAGCTCGGCGCGTTGAGGACCTGAAGCTTTTGGGCCTCCTGGTCCCGAACCCTGGGCATCCCACCGGTCAGGCAGAGCTCGCCTTGCAAAGTGGACGACATGCCACAGCGGGGGGGGGGGGGGGGGGGGGACGAGGAGCCTGAACTCGGACGTTCCCACCTGACCCGTCCCTTCAGGTCGCGAAACCCCGACGGCAAGGATGGCTCTGGACCAGTGCAGCTCTGCGCCGCTCCTCCCCTGCACCCGCCAGGCTCCTAGCTTCACCTGTTCCTCTGCGCTCTCGGCCTCTATACAGGCCGCGACAGCTCTACCTTCTACCTTGTGGCATGCTCCGCGTCCTTCATCCACCCCACCCCCATGTCAGGGTTCCCCAGGCCCTCTCTTTGCCCTTCACGTCCACCCTGGCTGAACTCAGCCTCCCAAGGTGTCACCCATGGTCCTTACACCCTTACCTCCCAAGCCTACCCCGGCCCCAAGTGCCACCTGAGTGCCAGGCCTGAGCACCCCACTGCAGAATATTGAACTCTCCAAATCCAGCAAGTCCAAAATCAAACTCCTCTTCGTCTCTGCCCCCAAACCTGTGCCCTCTCCTTCTTCTGGGACTCAGTTATTGACCTCACCACCCACCTTCACCCACTCTAGGAAGGGTGCCCACACCCTCCTCCATCCTTCCCCACATCCAAATCGGTCGTGTTACCCATTCTGCTTCCAGAGCTTTCCTTCTCCTCTTCCCAAAGCCCTGTCTCCAGCCGGTTTCTCCTTACAGGTGGTTCCCATCATCCCTCCCTCACCTCTGCCCTGGGTCCCACCAACACCATCATTCTAGAACATACCTGGCCTTGCCATTCCCTGACCCTTTGCCAGCAGTCACCAGACAAGGTAGTTAAAAAAGATGGTCAGGAAACAGAAAAGATGCTTGCAAAATAATCATAAGCCAGTCACCTCCATTAGTCACTTCATGGAGGTAACTGATAAAGGGAGGAGGAATTCTTTTCGGGGTGATGAAAATATTCTAAATGTGGTGATGGCGGCACAGCTCTGTGAATATACTGAAAAACCATCGAGCTGTGCACTTTAAGTGGGTGGACTGTATGGTATGTGAATTATATCTCAGCACAGCTATAGGAACAAGAGCAAAGGCCCTCAGCCTCCAACAGTCATAACCAGTGCTGTCCATCTCAGTACTGGGCAACGCATTTTCCCAAAGTAGTCACAGATGTCTTGGATGAGAGAGGTTATTATAAGGGATTCTTTTTTCCCTCTGTTTTCCAGGGGTTTTATTACTTCTATAATGAAAACAAAAAACAAAAAACAAAAGCACAAAAACCTTGATTTTATGTTAAAATATTAACATAACGTGCAAATGCCATACCCTGGCTGTCGGAAATCTGATACCACCTTCTCCACCACCCCTGTTCCCGGAGCACTTGACACAAACTACTGTTACTGCATAGATGGTGAACCGGAACCTTGGAGAGATCAAGGGACTTATTTATCCAAGTGGGGGTGGGGGAGGGTGAAGGAGTCAGGGGTGGGGACGAGGGGCTGGCTCGGGGACAGCCACGCTCGGGAGAATAGAGAAAGGAAGACGACCCGAGCAGGGAAGGCTTCAGCAGCGAGGAAGGAGTGCTGGGTTGTTCTCCTGGAGGTATGGGGCACCAGCCCCCCACTTGGGGGGGGCGGTCTGAGCAGAGGGATGATGGATCGGGGCGTTATCTGGCCACAGTAGCTGGAGAGCTGGCAAAGGGAGAGGAGACAGCAGGACAGACGCCAGCCAATCGCTATGAGTGCTTCCCGTCCACGCTGCCTCCAGCTTCCAGGCCCTGGGCTCAGCTCCAGCATTTTCTGTGCCTGGAATCCCCAGTTCCCTTTTTTAGAGCCCAGCATCCTTCAGGAAACTTTCCCCAAATCACCCAAGCAGGAAGGGTGCCCACGCCATGCACGGCTGTGTCCCAGCCCCACCTGCGTTGCAACCTGCCGTGTTGCATGTGACTGGTGTCCACCTCCAGACACCCAGGGGCGCGGAGCCTCCCTCGGAGCCTCCCTCTTCTCTGTCCTCTCCCTACCCAGCCCCCACCCAGCACAGCGCCTTTCACTCCACCCCCCTTCTCTTCACCAAGTTCACAGGAAATGTATTGAATTATCCTGACTCCATTAACCCCAGTCTGGAACTCACTCGGGGACTGGTCCTTGAGGGTTGCAGTAATGGCAAAGTCAATTGTTGAGAAAACAAGAGAAAAGGTGGAGTCTGAGGGAGTCACAAGGTTTAAATTCTAAGGCAACCAGGGTGAACAGAGCCCTTGTCTCAGCAGCAGAGAACCCAGGTTTGATTTCCAACTCTGAGGTTGACCTTGGGCAAGTTAATTAACCTAAGCCACAGTTTCTAAGGTATAAGATGCCATAATAATACCTACCTCACAGGGGTTGGGCTAAAAAGGGGGCAGGAGGAACCATCTGCCAGGTGACCACTTGTAGCTTCTAGACTCCTTGGAAACTACTGCAGTGATGGGAGCATTTGGATAAATTAGGAGTAGAGTCCTAGATACCCAAATATGTCTTTAATTGGTCAAAGTGGAAGGACACATTTTGTGAACCAAGTGACCCTCTGTGAACTGAGGTCAACACCCATTCTCTTATCTCCCACTCCTACTCCATCTTGCCCAAGATGCCAGAAGAGAATCAGGTGCCATCTGGAAAGGCCCCAGAGTAGGTGCAGTACCTAGAGATGTTGTCAAAGACCCAGACTATCTCTGCCTTTTGGCTTTGCCATGTTTCATCTTTGGTTTATTGCCTCATGGTCACAAAAAGGCTGCCACTACTGCAAGCATCGCTTGCTCACACAATGACACTGAAAACCATAAGGGAGCTAATGTCCCTGTCGATTATCACAGGGCAAAGTCTTGGATCACATACTACTCTAAAACTCTCATGAGCACGGGAAATCCATGGAGGGGTGTGTGGAGAGATAAATTTACTACTGTTAGGAATGAAAAAAAAGACATTACTACCAACTATACAAAAATAAAGGGGAGTATGCAGTAATACTGTAAACAATTATATATGAACAAATAAGATAATCTACATGAGGGGCGCCTGGGTGGCTCAGTGGGTTAAAGCCTCTGCCTTCGGCTCAGGTCATGATCCCAGGGTCCTGAGATCGAGCCCCACATTCGGCTCTCTGCTCAGCGGGGAGCCTGCTTCCTCCTCTCTCTCTCTCTGCCTGCCGCTCTGCCTACTTGTGATCTCTGTCTGTCAAATAAATAAATAAAATCTTTAAAAAAAAAAAGATAACCTACATGAAATAGACAAATCCTTAAAAAAATGCAAACCACCAAAATCAACTCAAGAAGAAATTAAAAATATGACTAAATCTATAACAAGTAAATAGACTGAATTGGTAATGAAAAAAACTTTCCGCAAAGAAAAGTCCAGGCACAGATGGCTTCATTAGCAAGTGCTATGAAACATTTAAAGAAGAATGATACAAATCCTGACAAACTTTTTTTTTTTTTAAGATTTTATTTATTTGTCAGGAGAGAGGGAGAGAGAGCGAGCACAGGCAGACAGAATGGCAGGCAGAGGCAGAGGGAGAAGCAGGCTCCCCGCCGAGCAAGGAGCCTGATGTGGGACTCGATCCCAGGACGCTGGGATCATGACCTGAGCCGAAGGCAGCTGCTTAACCAACTGAGCCACCCAGGCGTCCCCTGACAAACTTTTATAAAGGAGTTTCACAAAATTCACCCCATCTCATTCTATGAGATGATACTACCCCAGAGAAAGGGATAACAAGAAAACTACAAACCAATTGGCCTTATGGATATAGATACAAAAATTCTCAAGTCACAACTGAATCCAGCAACATAGCAAGGATTATACATCATGAATAAGTAGATTTATCCAAGGAATGCAAGGTTGGTTTAACATACTAAATCAATCTGTGTAATACACCTTACTAATAAAATAAAGGATAAAAATCACATGATCGTATTGATAAATACAGAAAAAGCAAATCTAACACCTTTCATGATAAGAAACAATCAACAGAATGAAAAAATAAAAATAGAAGAAAACATCTTCCATCTACCAAAAGCCATCTAGGGGTGCCCAGTGGCTCAGACAGTTGAGTGGCCAACTCTTGGTATTGGCTTAGATCGTTATCTCAGAGTTGTGAGACTGAGCCCTGTGTTGGCTCTGTACTCAGCAGCGTATCTGCTTGAGATTCTCTCTCTCCCTCTCCTATGCCCTCACTCTCCACTCATGCTCCCATGCCCTCTCTTTCAATAAATAAATAAACAAAATAATAAAAGCCATCTCTGGAAAACTCATAGCCAATAGCATATTTAATGGTAAAAGATTGGAAGATTTCCCTCTAAGATCAGGAGCAAGACCAGGATGTTCATTCCTGCCACTTCAATTCAGCATTGGTTTGGTGGTTCTAGGCAGGACAGTGAAGCAAAAAGAAAAATAAAAAAGAGTAATAAGGGAGGGGGGAGCACCTGGCTGGCCCGGTCAGTAGATCATGTCTCTTGATCTTGGGTGACTTGGGTGACTTACTTAAAAAATAAATAAATAGAAATAAGAGGCACCCAGACTGAAAAGGAAGAAGTAAAAATATCTCAATTCGCAAATGCCATTATCTTGAATATAGAAACTCTAAGGGATCCACAAAAACAAAAAACAAAAACAACTATTGGAACGTATAAATGAGTTTAGCAACATTGTAGTACACAAGGTTGATATTTTATTAAAAATATAAAGCCAACTGTATTTTCATTTGATAGCAATGAACAATCCCAAAAATGAAACTAAGAACACAATTCCAGGGGCTCCTGGGTGCCTCAGTGGGTTAAAGCCTCTGCCTTCAGCTCAGATCATGATCCCGGGGTCCTGGGATTGAGCCCGGCATTGGGCTCTCTACTCAGCAGGGAGCCTGCTTCCTCCTCTCTCTCTGCCTGCCTCTCTGCCTACTTGTGATCTCTGCCTGTCAAATAAAAAAATAAATAAAATCTTAAAAAAAAAAAAAAGGAACACAATTCCACTGGGGTGTCTGGGTGGTTCAGGCGGTTAAGTGTGTCTGACTCTTGGTTTTGGCTCAGGTCATGATCTCCTGGGTTGTGGGATCAAGCCCTGAGTCAGGCTCCCAACTCAGCAGGGAGCTGCTTGAAAGATTCTCTCCCTCTGTTGCCCACCCCCTGCTCCTGCTCTCTCTCTCTAAAAATAAATAGATAAATCTTAAGAAAAAGAACACAATTCCATTTACAGTAGCATAAAAAAGAATAAAATTCATAGGAATAAAATTAACTAAAGAAGTGTAAGACTTTACAACGAAAACTATAAAACATTACTGAAAGAAACTGATGAACGCCTAAGTAAATGGAAAGACATCCCATGTTCATAGATCTGAAGACTTACAAAATCTGATTAAGATGGCAGTACTACTCAAATTGATCTATATGTTCGATACAATCTCTTTCAAAATACTTGCTGATTTCCTTGCAAAAACTGACAGGCTAATCCTAAAATTTATATGGAAATGCAAGGGACCTGGAATAGCCAAAACAATCTTTGGGAAAAAAAAAAAAAAGGCAAAGTTGGAGAACTGATATTTTCTGATTTCAAATCTTACTGCAAACCCACAGTAATCAAGACCATGTGGTTCTGGCACAAAGGCAGACATATAGATTGCTGGAATAGAACTGAGAGTCCAGAAATAAGCCCTTACATTTATGGTCAGTTGATATTCAGCAAAGGTCCCATGGCACTTAAACGGGGGAAAGAAAGGCCTTTTTAACAAATGGTGCTGGGACAACTGGATAGCCACATGCAAAAGAATGAAGTTGCACCCTTACTTCATACCCCACATAAAGGAATGGATCCAAAGGCTAAACATAAGAGCAAAACCTATAAAAATATTTAGAAGAAAACACAGAAATATATCTAGTGACCTTGGATTAGGCAACAATTTCTTAGATATGACACCAAAAGCCCAAGCAACCAAATAAAAAATAAACAGGACTTTATCAAAATTTAAAACTTTTGTACATCAAAGGGCATCATGAAGACAGTGAAAAGACAGTCCTCAAATTGGGAGAAATATTTGCAAATCATGTATCTGATTTGCAAGAGTCTAGGACTTCTCCGACTCAACAACAAAATGACAAATAACCCAATTTTTTAAAACAGGCAAAGAATTTGAACGGACACTTCTCCAAAGAAGATACACGAAAACAAGACCCATAGCTTGTAACTTGCTGCTACGCATACAGGTGAGTGGCTGAGGCTGAGTGACCCGGTGCCTTGCCCAGTGCCACCACACATAGCCGGTGAGTGGCAGAGCTGTCTCTTAAACCAGGTCCCTGTGCATTCTGGCTGCCCTCCTGGCAATGCCCACATCTGCTCCACGCAGAGACAGATCTCCCTGCAGATCCTCAGTAAGGAAAAGGCCACTGAAGGTTTTCTTAGACCTGTGGTTTCTTTCTGGTATCAGGGGACTTTAAGGAGATCAGATCTCCGGTTACACAGAAAGGATGCTGGGGAGGACTTCTGGAACAAGACGAAGAGCTGCCCCCGGGGTGACTTCCGGCTCAGGCCCTTAGGAAAGCTGGGCGGTTGAAGCACTGGGCTCCAGGGATAAGATGTCTGGTGAGATAACACGGAAATTGAATCTGGACACCCTACTTCCCTCCTCTTTTCTTTCCTGCCTGCGTGGCCCCCAAATTGTGCAGAATTCTGCTCATTCTCCTCTGGGTGCAGCACCAGCGCACTGGGTACCCTTCCAGCCTAATCACCTTTCCTTCAGGGGATGGAGGACCAGGAATAAGGCTGACAGTCACCATCCTGGCCCCAGGCAGGCTGACCGCGTCTCCCTCCTGTCACCTGTGAGCCTCCTGCCTCTTCAATCTCTCTTCTGGGAAGCTTGTTCTATTTTCCACCGAATGCTTAAGCTGCAAGCCTGTATCCCGTCTCTGGGGATTTCTGCAATTCCTTTATCTGAAATGAGGCACTTGTGTCTGTAGCTCACTTCAAAGACCTCAGGTGGAAAATGTCATTTTTCACCAGTGTGGTTTGCGAAGCACATGGTGGGAGGAGGCTGAAAGTGCTCAGAAAATTTTAGAATCCATTAATCGTTTCTTCGCTGCATATTTGAGCTATTCATTCTCCATTTATAACCGTTAGTTACTTCATGCTCCCAGGAGAAGGGTGGGCATTACCTCAAGCCAAGCGCTCAGTACCGTCGCTACCAAGAATTAAGAGCTGGCTGCGGCGCTGCTCCCTAACCCCGCCGCAATAATCCCCCTTTCTGGGTCGCCAGCAGATCCGCGGTCTGGCAGAAACGGCCACGCCTCAGAGGAGAAGTGTGACCGGTCTAAGCCAATCAGACGATCCCTTTCCCCTCTGCCAGCAATTGGACTAAGGAGTGGTCACATGACTAACTCTAGCCAATAGGATGCAAGACGAGTAGGCCGTGCCCTTTGCACCGCTTCCTTCCCTTCCTGCTTTGGAGACCAATGTGTTTCTTGAGCTTTGGCAGCCACGTTGCAAACATGAGGTAACAGATACGAGGTGAAAACCAACACAATGAAGGTGATGGGAGAAAGATGGATGAAACAGCGTGGGTCCCCAAACACCTCTTTAAACGTCCCCGCTGACCCCAAGAGCAACTCTCTCTGGCTTTCTTGTTCTTAGAACTGTTCTTATAACTAGAACTGTCCCTAAGGAATTAGCCACCGTTGGCCCATGTTTTTCTGGAAACTACAGCAAAGCATCCTATGGAATTCAGAGCTACAGAGATGTTTTGGGTCAAGGAAATCTTAGTTCTTGGCTCAGCCGTTCAGACAGAACTTCCTGGAAGAGAAGGCAGGCTGGGACCCCAGAGCTTAGACTGGGGCCAGCCAGCTCTGTGGGAGGACGGCGATCACCGCTTCATCTCTCTGCGCCTTCCTTTCCTCAGTCACGAGATGACAAGATTACATCCAATGACCTCTAAGGTTTCTTGCCCCTCCCACCTCCTGGTAATCAGAGCCCAGCACAGAAAATCGCAGGAAGCACGAGAGAACACAGTAGGGGAGTCAGCACCTGCTCCAGCCTCTCCTCGGCTCCCCCTCCGCTCTTCTGGCATCTGAGGTGACAGCTCAGGTTTGGGGGAAGAGGAGAAGATAATGGAAGCAGACTTGCCACCCCTTAAGCATAAAGGTTGTGCAGGGTGGGAAGGTAAAACTGTAGGCTCAGGATAAAATCTAGTGGTGCTGGCCCCAGCCACGTCTGCTGGGTCTGTTAATGTTTTGGTTTCATAGATTGCAAAAATGACACAAGCTCTCAGCACAGAGGTAAACTTACAGAAGTGTTTCAGATGGTAAAAGTGCCTCTCCCAACCTCCCGAATTCTACCTTCCCCCGGCTGGGTCTTGAGTATTGTTCCAGATGTTTTTGTGTGCATATACAAACACACATACATGTGCCATGTATGACACAATCAGAGATACCAGTGATGACATATCCTGTTACAACGTGAAAAAGACATGGGACCTGGGATTAGTGAAATGGAGCATATGCACTTACATACACACAGATTTCTGAAGAGCAAAAGTAGACCCACACTTTAAGAAGCCTGTTTTCAACACCGTATCTTATGGACATTCCTCTGAGAACAATGTATCCTTGTCCTTGTAGTACCTATTGTTCCATATTGATTGACTGAAGGGAGAGAGAGTGAGCATGAGCAGGGAGAGGGGCAGAGGGAGAGAGAGAAGCAGGCTCCCCACCCATGCAGGACTCGATCCCAAGACCCTGGGATTGTGACCTGAGCTGAAGTCAAGATGCTTAACCAACGGAGCCACCCAGGTGCCCCACACAATTTATTTTTTTTAATCACTCTTCTGTTCATGGAAATTCCTAGTTTATTCACGTAATTTTTGCCATTACCCTTATCTATAGCTCTTCCTGAGCAGCAGTGGGGTAAATTTCCACAACTGGGAACACTGTATTAAGAGGGTCATAGAGGGGCATCTGGGTGGCTCAGCTGGTTAAGCATCAGACTCTCGGCATCGGCTCATGTGGTGATTTCAGGGTCCCAAGATCTAGGCCAGCACTGGGCTCTGTGCTCAGTGCAGTCTGCTTCAGATTCTCTCTCCCTCCCTCTCTTTCTCTCTCTCTCAAATAGTTAAATAAAATCTTTTTTAAAAACGTTCATGTAGGGGTGCCTGGGTGGCTCAGTGGGTTAAAGCCTCTGCCTTCGGCTCAGGTCACGGTCCCAGGGTCCTGGGATCAAGCCCCGCATCAGGATCTCTGCTCGCCAGGGAGCCTGCCTCCCCCCACCCCAACTCTGCCTACTTGTGATCTCTGTCTGTCAAATAAATAAATAAAATCTTAAAAAAAACAAAGGTTCATGTAATTAACATTTTTATGTTTAGCACTTAACATATTAACACTGCTGCATCACTCTTCAGACACTACTCATTTAGCCTTTGCCAACAGTGTATGAGTATCCATCTGTGTAATTTTGCCCAAATCAAACATTATCAATATTTTTTATTTCTTCCAGTCTGATAAGTAAATGGATATATCATCACTGCTTTGTTTTACAATTTTTCGCCTTCTAGTGACGTCGTTTCCTTGTGATTTTTACTAATATATATTTTTTAAGATTTTATTTATTTATTTGACAGAGAGAGAGAGATCACAAGTAGGCAGAGAGGCAGGCCGAGGAGGAGGGGAAGCAGGCTCCCCACCGAGCAGGGAGCCTGATGTGGGGCTCGATCCCAGGACCCTGAGACCATGACCCGAGCCGAAGGCAGAGGCTTTACCCACTGAGCCACCCAGGTGCCCCGATTTTTACTAATATTCTGCACTTTCTTCTATGAACTGCCTGCAGATCTGGTTTTTTCAACTGGACAGTTTGTCTTATCCATTTTTAGGGGTTCTTTGTACATCAATTATTATGTAGTGAATATTATGTATTGCCTGCTATGCACTGTGAATTTTTCTTCCCAGTCTCTTTTTAAATTTTGGTAATGACACCTTTTGTCTTATTAAAAAAAAACATTTTATTTATTTGACAGAGAGAGAGTGTGCACACGTAGGAGTAGCAGCAGGCAGAGGAAGAGGGAGAAGCAGGGTCCCCGCTGAGCAGGGAGCCTGATGTGGGGCTTGATCCCAGGACTCTGGAATCATGACCTGAGCTGAAGGCAGATGCTTAACCGATTGAGCCACCCAGACACTCAGAAGTTTTTCATTTTGTGTGGTTAAAGGGGGTCAGTCTGTTTCTCCATTTATGGGTTCTGGGTTTTTGGTCCTAGTAAGAATCTAATTTGCTAAGAATCTAATTTTCTTTTTTTTCCCTCCCCTACCCCAGCTGCAAGGTGCCCACCCCCACTGAGGTGCGGGGTCCTCTTCTGTCTTCTCCCTATGGGTGGAAAGACCTTTTGGCTCAGATCCCATGTCCCCCGTCCTAAGTACTTAGGTACTTCAAGTACTTAAGGGATGTCCTTAAGTAGGTTCTGGACTGCTCTGATTTATGAAATCTATTTTCCCCCCTCCTCCCTCAGTGGTATTACACTCTTTAAAAGTACTGCATCTTGGGGCGCCTGGGTGGCTCTGTGGTTTAAGTGTCTGCCTTGGGCTCAGGTCATGATCCCCGGGTCCCTGGATCCAGTCCCATATCCGGCTCCACGCTCAGTGGGGAATCTGCTTCACCCTCTACCTCTCCCCCACCTAGTGTGCTCTCTCTCAAATAAATAAAATGTTTAAAAACAAAAGTTTGGCATCTTTATGGCATGTTTTGATATCTGGCAGGGCGTGTCCTCCATTATTGTTAATCAGCTTGTTCTCGACCCTATTCTCTGGGAGCTCAGACTCCTCTGTCAGGTTCCCAGCAGGCGCTGTCTGGCCGGCCTGTAGCTGAACACTCCAGGTGAATATTATGGAGTTTGGCAGACACTATTTTCCCTGAATGAAAAAATCTGGACATTTTAATGATAGTTTTGAGATTTGGCTCTTGAGACTGAGGTCAGGAAAATAACCAGAGTGCTGGGGCCTGCTGTTTGTGAGAATGTGGGCTTGTTGCTGAGCCCCAAGCTAAGCTCACTGCCCATGGGGCTCTGCTCCACCCGATGCAAATCACCACCCTTGGGAATTGAGATGCCTCCAGGTGAGATCCAAGTGTGGCACTGAGTAAGCAAAGGTCCTTTCTGAGAGGCACCCACCAGCAGCCCCCCACCCAGGGTTTCCCTGGGGGTGCTCATCTCCTGCCCTTATGCCTCTTCCCTGGCCAGAGCCCCTCATGGAGACCTGGGGGCAGGAGACAGATTCTGATCTCATGTGTGGCCACAGTGCTATGAAGTGGACTTGGGTTCCCCAAACTGACTTAAAAAAAAAATTTACCATTTCTTTTTTTTTTATTAAATATTTTTTATTCATTCATTGGAGAGAGAGGGAAAACAAGCAGGGGGAGTGGGAGAGGGAGAAGCAGGTTTCCCGGCAAACAGGGAGCCCGATATGGGGCTCCATCCCAGGACCCCAGAATCATGACCTGAGCCGAAGGTAGACACTTAAACTGGTGGCCCCCATGTGAATCATTTCTGAGTGCAGAGCCCAGGGTCATTAAATCCATTCGGCATGTTGCGCAACCATCACCATCCTCCATCTGCAGGACTTCTTCATCTTCCCCAATTGATAATGTCCCAACCCTAATTCCCCATCCCCTCCCCCCAGCCCTGGCAACCACCCTTTGATTTTCTGTCTCGAGGAATCGGATGACTCCAGGTGTCTCTTATCTGTGGAATCAAACAGTCCTTGTCCTCTGTTGACTGGCTTATTTCACTTTGCATAATGTCATCCAGGTTTATCCCTGTTGGAACGTGTGTCGGGAGTGCCTTCCTTTTTCGGGGCTGAGTAATATTCCGTGGCGTGGCTGGACTGCCTGTCTTCCAGCTGCAGTGAGTAATGCTGCTGGAAGGGTGTGGGCAGATGGTTCAGTATCTTCTTTGGTGATGGATGTTACAGCCCAGGCTCCTCTTGGGATCCACCCAGGGCTCCTGGGCTTGCCTGGGGGTTCCACTCCAGACTCCTATCTGGAAAGTGCTCCTGACTCTCCAGATTTGGGGTACATTCCCATCTCATGGTCCACACTGTTGTGATCTCCACATGGCTCAAAACATTCTGTCAACTGAACCGAACGTCCACCACTCTCTGACCGTCAAATTTTCCCCAGGCCCCTGGGAATTCATGGTATCACCAAAAAATGCCAGAAAATTGACCTCTTCTCTGAGGCACCAGCTCCCCACCCCCACTTGCTGCCCTGCAGCTCTCGCTGGAAGGGGGCGAATTTCCTCTCCCTTCTCCTGCATCCCAGAGGACCCGAGCTGACCAAGTTCCCCTCTGTACTGCCCAGGGATATTCCTCCCCTCCCCTTCCCAAGAAGGAAGCATTTCCCTTGGAAAAGTGAGCTTCTGACCATAGCACTCTCCACCCCTTCTTACTGCGGTCACTTGCTTACCTCCGGACCACTCTGACCACTTCCCAGATGGGCTCTGCCTCCTTCGCGCCCCTCTTTGTCTCCCAGCCACTTGGGCCACTGGGGCCACCGCCATCCTGGTGCGCTCACCTCAGTCACACCACCGGGCTCCAGAACCTCTGCTCCCACCACTGCGTGCAGGTTTCCAGACCTTTCCTCTGCCAACCAGCCCCTACCTCCACCTGCCCTCCCGGCACCAGCTGTGGAATAACCACGTGTGTCCCCACAGCTTGGCTCCCGCCCACTGCCTGGGCCTCCTGCGGGATCTTCCCGCCTGCCCTGCGCCCAGGCACAGCCTTGCCCCTTGGGGCCCCGCTGCCCAAGAAGCTGCCGCTGCCACCGCCCCCGTTCCCCCTGCACCCCCACATTCTCCCTTGCTCCGGACTTGTCCCCCAAGAGCAGCGAGATGTGTGGTCTCCTTCTGTCTAAATTAAGAAAAAAAAAAAAGGGCACAACCCTCCCTGACCCCACCGTGCCCTTCTACCCATCTCACGTTTTCTCTTTTCCGCTCCAAAGAAGGATATCCGCTGGCCCCGGTGTCCTTCCCGCTCACCCTCAGTCTGGAACCGCCACCAGCGGCGTGGGGCCTGTCACAGCCAGTGCCCCGGCCATGCCGGCGCCAGTGCGCAGGCGCATCCTGCCAACCCACCGGGCAGCGTCGGTCACGTGGTCACTTCCTAGCGGCTCCAGCTTAGGAGATGCCAGGCCCCGCCCCCACCCCAATCCCCCAACCCTTGGGGCTCTCGGTCCTCTACCCGCAGCAGCTCACCCAGCGAATCCTCCAGCTCCTCCGGCTGTTGTGCATCGGAGGACCCCCGAAACCACGCAACCACAGTTTTCTTTTTTCTCCTGGGCTCGGGACCCCTATATTCCCTGTTGACCCTATTTTCCCAACCACCTGCCTCCCAATTTCTCCCAAGTCTCCAGTTCAGCATCCGGTGCCAGGGGTGGTCAAGGGCTGAGTTCCCACCTCCGTGGATCATCCTTGATTCCTCTCTTTCTCTCAGTGGCCACATCTGATTCCAGTGCATCTGCCCTGCCCGATTCCGGGTCTCTCTGCTTCCGCTATCATCCTGCTTAAGCTTCCTCGCCTCTCACTTGAGCTGCAGGGACCTCCCGGCCAGGTTTATTTTATTCTTTTATTTCCTTTTATTTTTTTACACTTCTGTTCAGAGCTCTCCAATTACTTTTTTTTTTTTTTTAAGATTTTATTTATTTATTTGATAGAGATCACAAGTAGGCAGACAGGCAGGCAGAGGTCAGGTCTGGGATCATGACCTGAGCTGAAGGCAGAGGCTTTAACCCACTGAGCCACCCAGGCGCCCCCCTCCAATTACTTCTGATAAGGCCTGGGAGGTTCTTACCTATCTCTTCCAGCCAGCCATCTTACACATTTTGCTGCTCACACTGGCCTTCCTGCTATGTCCCCAACACACACACACACACACACACACACACACACACACACAGCTCTGCCCTGCCACCCCCACCCCAGCCAACACAGCTAGCACATTCCTGCCATGGGACCTTTGCATCTGCTGTTCCCCCTAGCCCATCAAAACTCTTCCCACCATTTTCATATGGCTCCCTCGCCTCTCTTTCCGGTATTTGTTCAAATGTTGTCACCTACTCAAAGAACCTTTTTGCCGAGAACCTTCCTAGGAGAGCACATGCCCCCAGTGGGGTGCTAGATTTCTTTCCCTCTGCACGGCTTTTCTTCCTGGTGCTTATCAATACATGTTATCTTGTACATTCTTCTGTTTCTCATCTGCCTCCCCTACCAAAAGGTGACTCCAAAAGGACCCCAGCTGAGTCTGCCTTACTCACTCTTGTATTTGCAGCACCTGGCATTCTGCCTGGCACAGAGGAGCCCTGGGGAACATTTGCAGATGAATCCAGGGTTGCTCAAAAATGTGAGGCTGAAAAGCACTGAAGTAAAGAAAACAAACACCGGGCTACTGCTTATTCAGAGCCAAACACACCCAGCTATCTTAAATGATAAGGTAGTGAGTTCTCCTGCCTCCCACGCTTTACATGCAAATCTACCTGGTTTTTATACTTTTGCAAAGGAGATTACAAGTGACGTGGTTTGAAGTGTTGATGTTGGAGCCGAAGGCCAAGAAAGACGTCTTTAGTGCAAAAGACGGTGGTTTTATTAAAGCACGGGGACAAGGACCTGTGGGCAGAAAGAGCGCACTGGGGGTGTGCGGTGTGACTGATTATGTACTTTGGAGCTGGGAGGAGGTAAGGACTGTTGGGTCCCCCCAAAATTGGGTACCCCAATAATGGGTCCGTGATTAAAGGAGCGAGACTGATAACAAAGCGAAGGTCAAGCAAAGCTTTATTTCGCACCAAGCATCAGGAATCAGACTGGCTGGCCAGGGGTGCACCTCTTACAGAGAGGGCGATGACCCCTCCCTGCTTTCCAGACTAACTTTTATAGAGCACAGGCCGTGTGGTTGGGCCTGGCCACACACAGGTGGCCAATAAGATTGTAACACATACAGGAAACTCCACGGTGATGCTAGGCGACCAACTGAATTACAATTTACCCTAGTAGACATTTGAACCAGCCTATCACACTTTGGTTAGGATTGGTGCCAAAAGGCTCCCAAAGGGCGGGGACCCATACTCCTTGGTAGCTAGGAGACAGTAGGCGCCCCCACTGATTGAATACCTCCACCTGGCCTGACCCACCCTTATATTTGGACTTTGTTACGTGGGACTGGTTTCTCAAACTTGCTTTTTTTTTTTTTTTTAAAGATTTTATTTATTTATTTGACAGAGAGATCACAAGCAGGCAGAGAGGCAGGCAGAGAGAGAGGAGGAAGCAGGCTCCCCGCCAAGCAGAGAGCCCGACACGGGGCTCGATCCCAGGACCCCGGGACCATGACCTGAGCTGAAGGCAGAGGCTTTAACCCACTGAGCCACCCAGGTGCCCCCAAGCTAAGGTGTTTTTTCTCTCACAAGGTATTGACAAGAAGACAGTTGGGGCTGGGGCTGCGTGGCTCAGTCAGTAAAACGTCCGACTCTTGATTTCCACTAAGGTCATGATCTCAGTGTCCAGAGATCGAGCCCCTTGTCAGGCTCAGGGTTCAATAGGGAGTCTGCTTGAGATCCTCTGTCTCCCTCTGCCTCCACCCCTGTTCCTACCCCCTTCTCTCTCTCTCTTTTGAAAAAAAATAAAAATAAAAAATAAATCTTAAAGAAAAAAAAGGCGGTTTGGAGTTCCTGGAGGAATATTATACTCTGCCTATCTCAAGTATTGGTCAGCGGGCTGCAGGTTATAAGGATATGTAATTTTATCTACATTCCCTTCTGCCTTTGTTCCCCACAACCCTTAGAGGTGAGGGTGATGTTAGGATTCCAGGAACCTGAGTCTATGGGTTTCTAGGAGTTAGGCTATTGATAAGATTGCTTTTTTTTTTTTTAAAGATTTTATTTATTTATTTGACAGAGCACAAGTAGGCAGAGAGGCAGGCGGCGGGGTGGGGGAGCAGACTCCCTGCCAAGCAGAGAGCCCAATGTGGGGCTCGATCCAAGACCCTGAGATCATGACCTGAGCTGAAGGCAGAGGCTTAACCCAGCGAGCCACCCAGGGGCCCCAGTGGGAGCACTCCTTTATAACCTTGTGCCAGGGAAGAACTTTCAAGCTTTGACTTAAAACCGAAAGGCACAAAAGAAAAGATAAAAAATTTTAAAACTCTGCCTGGCAAAAATAAAGCACCAAAGACAACTGGCCAGCTGGGGGAAACTATTTGCATCTCAAATCGCAAACATTGTTCTTTAACATACAAAAAGCTCCAAGATAAGATTTCTAAACACTCAGTGAGACTTGGGGGCAAAGGATAAGCGAATTGAAAGAAACGCGAACAGGATTTCAAAGCACAGCCAGGCTCGTTCATAATAAAATGCAAATTAAAATGAAATTCTGATATCACTTCTCCTCTATCAGATGGGCAAAAATCCCGAGATCTCTTACATAACCTGCTCTGTGCGCCAGCCTGGGTTAAGGAGACACCTCCTCTGTTCCTGATGGGAGAAGCCAGCCCAGTTCCTACAGAGGCAATTTGGCAGTTTCTATCCAAAGCACAAATGCGTGTACCCTTTGACCCTACAAATTACACGTTTGAAACTTAACGCAGATGAACCTATCTGTACACGTATATATGAATAATCACAGCATTGTTGTAATCAGTTGCAAGAGACTGGAGACAACCCCGATGTTTTTCATCACCTATGGGGGGTCCCTATGTCCCAGTTTGTCTGGGAGAGTGTACACCTTTGGTTCTATATAACGAATCACAGAGACCCCCATTTTCACTTTCAAAAGTGCCTCTGTTTGGAGGATAGATCATAGGGCCGAGTGGGGACTAGGTAAATGATTTATGCTGCCCCAGTACAATGGAGGACCAGACAGCAGAAAGAGAGTGAGAAATACTCTCCACGTATTTACAGGGAAATGTCTCCAGACACTATGGGAAGGGAAAAGAAAAAGTGAGATACAGAACAATGCACACAGCATGCACTTTTCGGGTTAAAAGCAGGGGTGGGGCGTGGGTGGGGAGATACAATACTATTTCCATTTGCCTTTACACACATGGCATTCCAGAAAGGAACACAAAATAACTGATAACATGGTTATCCGTGCGCATTTGCACGGAGAGAGGAGGAGAGACTGAGTAGTTGGAGGAGTTTTCATTGTTCCATCTTTTCATATTTTTTTATTTTTGAACCAAGTAAAACTAAGTTTTTGAACCTATTCAGGGACTTAAGCTTTTTTTTTTTTAAGATTTTATTTATTTATTTGACAGACAGAGATCACAAGCAGGCAGAGAGAGAGGGAGAAGCAGGCTCCCCACTGAGCAGAGAGCCCAATGCGGGGCTCAATCCCAGGACCCTGGGATCATGACCTGAGCCAAAGGCAGAGGCTTTAACCCACTGAGCCACCAGGCGCCCCAGGGACTTAAGCTTTAAGATGCAGAAGAATATACATTGTCACGGAGGCTTCTAGGGGCCCACACAATGTTGATTCTTCCCTTCCTTTTTGTAACATAGCCCCAATTTGTGGCCAGTCTTAACCGCTCTTTGCCTAAAAGACTACATTTCCCAGTCTCCTTGCAACTAGGGATAGCCATGGGACTAAATTCGGCCTGATGAAATAAACTTAAGTGTTTCATAGGTTTTCTGGAAAGACTTCAAAGGGACAGGGCAAGTCTTCCTTAATCCTGCCACCTGGAACACAGCTGTGATGGCTGGAACTCTGACAGCAGTATTAAATCATGAGGACAAATGCCATCCACTCCGGGATGTCAGAGTGGAAAGGCACCTGGGTCTCTGATCATTTTATGACTCTAACATCTTTGGACTTTCTACCTCTGGACGTCTTTTGTGTGTGTGAGAAATAAGTAAGCTTTTTTTTTTCTTTAATCTTGTCCAACATAATATTTTTCAGATCTATATCCCTGCAGCTTGATTTAATCCTAACTGATACATCAATACATCAGCACCCCAACAAAATACTGAAAGGATGTTAATTTCAGTAAAACATGTTTACTATGATGCCAAGAGATTTTTTATTTGTGCTTTGGTATTCTCTGTACCAAACACCTGTTTTGGCAGGTGGTGGGGGGGTAAAGTAGTTTCAAGTAACAAGGTCACTTGAAACTACTAGCATTGACACAACTCTAGGAAATGGATCTTCCAGCTTTGGGTTTTGTGGCAGGAGGACTTTCCATTTCAAAGGACGTGGTGATGATGAGGGGTACCATGTGTCAAAACCACTCACAAGGGGTTTCTAGCAGCAGAAACCTCGTTGCCTCTCTGCCGTTGCAGGACACGCTCAGGGCCTAAAAGGGGAGGATGAGCCGTGTGTTGATTTAACTTGTGAACGGAACCTAGAAGATGATCGATGCCAGGTCTGATCCAGGTTTGCCAAATCCCCTGGCTCTCCTTGCCTGCTCTCTGCCGGGAAACAAGTTTCCATTGTCTTGCAGACTGCAGGAAGCAGGAGGAGAATCCTCCGGGCCTGTGGCCATGGACGATGACATTCTTGTGGATTCCTGGCTGACTCAGTCTGGGAGTAGAAGGCCAGCATACATTCTTGGAGCCCAGTGTTGGTTTCCCCTATTGCCGTGCTCGAACCGCTCCAGGGAGAACCTTTCCAGAAATGTGTTGAGAGGGGCTCTGAGGTCAGTTACGAATGCACCACCTGATTTTCTGTTCCCCAATGCCAGCTGTTGGGCAATCTGTGATTCACCCTTTTGGCCTGGTGCTTCTCCGGCTGGGCTCCTGTCCTCTGAGGGGTCAGGGTTCTCAGCACCATGGGGCCTATCTCCATGATGAGATGATGAACCTGCCCGGCGTGTTAAACTCACTCGAAGATCTTTATGGGGAAAGGCACCATTTTTATATACCACTATTGTGGGTGAGGGTTCTGAGGGAAATATGGAATTCTAAGCATTTTCAAGACTTCAAATGAAACACGGAAGCCTTCAAAATAAAAGAACTCAAAACAGTCTTGAAGGGCACGGCTTCAAATTTGGCTCTGAGACCCTGAGGGACTGTGTGGGTTTGCTATGGGAATGGGCCCAAAACCCAGGCTTAAAGGATTTCAAGCTCAGACTCATTGAAAAGATCTGGACACTGGAATATACCTGATCTTGTCTAAACAAATTCACTCAATCCCTTCAGGAAGAAAGGGCTTTATTAAAGGTAGCTCGGGAAACTAGATCTTTCCCTTCCCATATGTCCAGCGGGCTGCCCCAGCCTCTCCTGGCTCCCACCCCAGCCTAGAGAGACCTGCCTTACCTTCTACCTCCCACCTTTCCCTGCCATACCTGCTGGCCCCTTACCCACCCCCGGACCCTCCCTGTCCCTCCAGTGTGCCTGGGACACCTTGTAGTCTCTGGGGGGTGGTTATAGATAGGAACCCTAAAATGACACCCCTGGCCGGATTTGCTGTCCATCTGGCAGTGATCCTGGAGGAAAAGTGAAGGCTGCACTGAGAGGTTATTTCAGGGGGACGTGATTTAATCGGGGTCAAGGGAATGCTTCTCGAAGGCAGTCTTACCTTACTCAGGGGACCCTAGGGCGAGCAGGAGTGAGACAGGTAGGGGGCAGGGGCAGGGATCCCTCAGGTGACTGCCACCGCCTCAGGAGGCTGTGTCCAAGGCTTTGGCTGGACCCGCTGAGTCAGACCATCCAAACTGATTCCGAATGTGGCCTGCAAAAGGCCGCTGGGCATTTACAAGGCGCCTCCAAGGAGCGACTGTGGCTGTGCGACCGGGTGGTGCGTTTTCCTTCCCGGGGAGGAGGAGGGGCAGGTAGAAAAGCCAGATGGCCTGGAAATGCATGTGTTCACAGCTGCCAGTTAGGTCCACACCTGCATGAGCAGCTCCGAGAACGGAGCAGAAACGAACCTTCTCGTTGAACACCAAGAAGGGACACAGGCCAGGCCCCGACGGCGGACCAGGGCTCCGTCTGGTTTGGCTCACTCTGGGTGGGAGATTCCTTTGCTTGGAGTTCCTCCAGGTGGCTTGGAGCCCCGCTTCTCCTAGGCCTCAGCACTGCCTGGCCTCGGGTTGTCCACGGAGCCAATAAAAATGCAAGGCTCCGGGGGTGCCTGGCTGGCTCTGTTGGGAGACCATGAAACTCTTGATCTCAGGGTGGTGAGCTCAAGCCCCACGTACGGGGAGTAGAGATCACTTAAAAAAAATGCAAGGATGCCTGGGTGGCTCAGTTGGTTAAGTGTCCACCTTCAGCTTAGGTCGGGACCTCAGGGTCTTGGGATTGAGTCCCGCGTGGGGCTCCCTGCTCAGCAGAGAGTGCCAGCACCGTGCTTATGCTTTCTCTCTCCCTCTCTGTCAAATAAATAAATAAAATCTGGGGAAAAAAAAAAAGCAAGACACCGAGTGGACCCTGTAATTTATCTGGTGACCCTCATCAGCCTACAGACCAGACCACCCCAGCCCTTCACCGGGGCCTGGCAGAAGAAATTCTGTTGAAAGCCTCGCAGCCCTGAGATGCCCTGGGCCTCACTTCTCCGCTGGTGGGGGAGTAGAAGCAGCATTGCCAGGCTCAAACTCCCCACCTGTGGACGGGATTAAGCTGACTTTAAAGCGGCCAGAGGTGGCAGGAAGGAAGGGTCACACCTAGAGGAGACTGAGCAGGAGGAATCCCAGGGGACAGGGCGGCAGTGGGGGGAGGGTGTTGGGGACGTGGTGGTGGGAGGCAGAGTCGCACTGGGGCTGAGGTCTGACGCTTGGCCTGGGTCATGGGGGCACACAGAGCCCTGTCACCCGGGAACGGAGGGTACAAAATGACGGTGGCAGTGGCCCATTGCCCATCAGCACATGCAGATCTCCCTCCCTCTTTCCTGGACCTGAGGACAAGCAGTCACCAAAACTTGGACAAGAAAGAATTCAGGGCGGGAGCTCCGGGATGCTGGGGGTCAGAGCCCACCCACATCCCCAAGTGCCGCCTTCGTTCCAATTCCTGTGGAAAAGAGCAAAGCCATCCCCAAATAAGGACATACCCCTGTCAGCACTGCCCTCTGGGGACAGTCGCTCTGGAAATGGAGATGCTACTATAGGCCACCAGCGTGGACTGGGCAAGGCAGGCGGCCCCGGGCCCACTTGCAGAGCTGCTGCCCGGGGTAGGCCTCTCCAGCTGCCCCCCAGCTAGGGGATCCCTGGTCAGCAGGAGCCGTTTCACACCTGGGCCCCCCAGTACCACCTGGAAGGCATCTCGCTTGCTTCTGCCATCTGCGGTGTTTGGTTCAGTCCGGCCAGCAGGCCCCGATGGCGGTGATGGGCCTCAGGCCGACCTGGTGTCAGCATTTCAGCCCTGCAAGGTGCAGCTGTGGGAAGCAGGTGGCCTGGTAACCTCCAGGTGCCTCTGAAGTGACCCCCCACCTCCCGGGTGGTTGTGAGGACAGAGGGGATGTTCCGGTGCGCGTTCAAGTTTGCCCGGTGGTGGCTGTCACTCACACTTACCCGCTTCTGGGTAGGCTGCTCGGAGGGACCCTGAGGACGCATGCCTTGAAGATCTGAAGGTGCCAGAGGTATCACTGTCCCCACCAGGAATGCCCCCTTGAGGCCATCCATTGCACGAATGAGGCCCTTGAGGCCTTCGTGCAATGATGTTAGCATGTCGCGGTGTCCTCTCAGTGACCCCCGATATGTCAGGCTCACAGAGCTCCAGTTTTGTTCAGGTGTGGGGCACCCTATGTCAGGGAGGGTGACTCCCTCCTCTCCTAGTCACGGGAGACCGCTCTGTTCCCTTTTGCCAGTGGTGGATTGGGCGGGGGCAGGAAACCCCATTTTGGTCAATAGCTAGAACCCAAGGGGGTCGGAGGTGGGTTCTGGAAAAGGCTTTTGACCTGTCTTTGAATGCGGACGTCCTGAATGTAAACATGATCCTTGTTTAGTCGCCATCGAAAAAATATATACGTAAACTCTTTTCGGTTATCTTAACATGTGAGATCTCCATACAGGAGCTGATTTCTAAACTGCAAGGGACAGGAAATATTTTGTTGCTTTTCAAATAATTAAATCACAGCAGGTGCACTAAATCACATCATCCCAGGGACCAGGACTCCCCATGACGCTCCTCCTTCCCTGTGGCTGGTGGCAGACGGCAGAGGACCTAATAAGAATGGGAAGTACAGGGTTTGGGGCCGACCGTTTGGGTTCAAATTCTTACTTTGCCTTCCCTGAGCTATCTCCGGCAGGTTATTTTACCTTCTGTGCCTCAGTTTCCTCCTGGCAAAATGACCTAGGATTTCATTCGTTCAGTGATGTCCCAAGCCCTTGGAATCAGTGCTCCTGCATGTGGAGGGAGACAGCTGTCATCTGCACGAGGATTGGCTCGTTCTTAAGCGGGTCCCACGGGACGCCCGGCCCCAGCTGATTAGCAAGGGACAGGCACCTGAACAATAGGCACTAACTACAGGCTGATTAGTGACCCGTGAAAGGATCCGCCATGGAAACGAGGGCCCCAATCAGCTGGTAATTATAACTGGGAAGTACAGAGAGGTTTCACTGGTTGATGGGAGGACACACAAGACGGTGGTGGGGAGAAAAACGGCCACGAAGTTTGTGGTGTTTTGTTAGAGTAGCAATCGGAGACTAAGACCATGGTGTAGCAAAGGCAGGTTAGGGGCTCAGCACCAGAGAAAGGACTTTGACCCCAGCTTTAGGTTGGGGAGGAGAGACACACAAAATAAATGCTTCCTTGGGGCCTGAAAGGCCTGAATTTGAGAGGGGCGGCTCTTCGGTAGGATCTGAAGTCAGCATAGAAATTGGAAATCTGGGGCGCCGGGGTGGCTCAGCGGGTTAAGCCTCTGCCTTCGGCTCAGGTCATGATCTCAGGGTCCTGGTATCGAGCCCCACACTGGGCTCCTTGCTCAGTGGGGAGCCTGCTTCCCCCTTTCTCTCTGCCTGCCTCTCTGTCTACTTGTGATCTCTCTCTCTCTCTCTGTCAAATAAGTAAATAAAATCTTTAAAAAAAGAAAAAAAGAAGTTGGAAATCTCAGGGGGTCCTCGCTTGCTCAGTTGGAAGAGCGTGTGACTCTTGATCTTGGGGTTGTGAGTTTGAGCCCCGTGTTAGGGATAGAGATGACTAAAAATTAAAGAAAAAATTTTAATGCAAAAAAGAGTTGGAAATCTCTTTTTGTCAAAGTTACCCTTGAGAAGATCCCATCTGAACATCTATAAATTCTCAAATGAGCCCAACCTGGTCTTCTGAAGCTGCCGGCTTTCCGATCCAAGGGCCACATTGTATCCAAAACAAACCAGCAAGCAGACCAAGACAGCCTGGAACACTGAAGTCGCATTCCGTCCTGAGACTCCCCCACAAGGGAGGGTCACAGGAACTGAGCCTGTCGAAGGGAACGACATCCGTCCTGTGCCTCACACTTGCTCTGGGCCACACGGTCACGGAGTGGAATGGCAGGTGGCAAGAGTCACACTTTTTTTTTTTTTTAACCTTACCTCCCCCTCCCCCCCACCGCCCACAGACATGGTAGATTTTGCGGGAGTTACACGTGAGTGTGAAATGCCTCTCCGGGATGGAGTGTGGCTCCTTCTTCCTCAGCCACGAGCATCCTTGCGGCTGGGATGGCCTGCCTAGGACTGTTCCTGGCAACCAGTCCTCGGGGCCCGAGGAGGTCTGAGACTATGCTTTGGTCCTGCCCTTGACGTGTCCTCTCGGGCAAGGTTCCTTCTCTGGCCAGATGTGTCTTCTAGGACAAGGCTTTTCAAAAGGTGGCCACGCCTTGTGAGGTCACGTGCCCTGGTACAGGGCCGCTGTGTGGCTAACTTTTGCCATGTTCCCTCTCTGTTTTGCTCTGTTTTTCTGATACAAGGGTAATGGCACAAGGAGTGGTATAAACAGTAACCCACACGGACAAGTGGGAACGGCCACGGGGCTCTGCGGCCAATCCTGTGAGATGTCCAGGCCAGATTTTTTATAATCTAGAACGACCTCACTGGGATCTTGGGAGGGCAGGCGGGTTAAATGAGACTGCATTCATTTGAGAAGTTGGGGAGGCTAGATTCTGCTTGGAAACGCGTTGTCAGTCACGCCAACGGACACGAACGCGACGCTAGCAAAGAAGGGAAAACGACGAAGGTCTTCGATCGGGTTTCAAGTTTCTCCCCGGGGTCTTTCCATTTGTAGTTCTGGGATTTTTACCATCACGTTGGAAAAGGCTGGAAAGGACTGTTCGTGAGACCGGGCTTAGCACTGAAACCCAGCTGGGTGCTGAGGCGTCTAGCCCCCAGAGCTGAAGGAGGAATTCCAAACTGAAGGGAGAGTTCGTGGCAGCTGGAGGTTTCCACCAATGAATCAAAAATGACTTACCCCGCAGTAATTACCCGGGAGGCTTAAGGTGTCATGAGCAAATAAGTTTGTGGCTTGGCCTTCAGGGAGCTGAGTCAAGGGGGACAGAGTGACAGCAGAAGCATTGGAAGCAGAGAAGGGGGCCGCCTGTGTGAGGCCTGATCCCAGTCCTCCACGGCTGCGGAGAACCACCGGCCACCGACCGTGGGACAGCAGATGCCAGTGTCAGGCACCGTGGAGCCTCTTGCCTCATACCTGACTCGACACACACATGGGCTGTGTCAATGCACAGGACATGAATGTTGGGGGCTGTGCTTCCTTCAGAGGGGTCCAGGCTCACAGAATGGGAACCCTCCCGGTGGGCCCCAAATTCTGGGAGGGATCAGTTTGCAAGTGCTGAGATGCTGGCCATCGAATGCCTGTGTGTGTGCTCATATGTGTGTGCGTGCACACATGTGCATGTGTGTAGTGTGCAGACTGAGTCACTGAAGGCGGCTGCCGGTAATCAGCTGTTGGACCTGGTACCTTCTCCCATTGCCTGACAGCCCACGGAGGAAAATGAGTCGTGGCTGCAGTTCTGGCTCCGTGCATGATAAGCCCTTATCAGAGCCTGCTATTCTCAGAAGATGGGAGACAAAGGCCAGGGACGGTGGAACTTCCTCTGGAGAAAGGAGAAGTGGAGATTCTTGGGTGAGGGTGGGCGGCCTCCCTTCTCCTCTCTGGTGGGTGGCGCTGGCCACCTAAGACACCAGGGAACGGTGGCCTCCCACGATGCCTGAAGAGCCATGGGCATGCATAGTGCTCCAGGGTCTGGACGTACCAGGCGTCCCAAGTCTGTTCAGGTTCATATGAACTCTGCCTCCTTGACCCTGGTGCCATCCACAACTGCAATTTCCAGGCCCAGTCCAGGCTCACCTGCACAGCTCTGCAGAGCCCTGTGTTGGCCCTGAACGGTCACTCGCCCAAGTGACCACAGTCCCAGCAAGAAGGGCTGCAAATGTGAGAAGGGAGAAAAGCCATCGGGACCCCAGTCCTTTCCAGAAACTTCCAGTAACGCCAGCAAGAGCAGCTCAGTGGGGACCACGGCCCAACAAGGGATCAGACAAGAAGGTGCTAGTTGGAATGGAGGCTTAGGCATTTTGACAAAAGAGGAATAGTCGATGTCACGGGGAAAAATTCACAATCAGACCGAAACAAAATATATTTATTAGAAATATGACACAGTCATACATCATAGGCGTCCATGTTAATAGTTAAATACATCCGTGTTGGCATGTCACGTCCTGACGATGCTGGGCGTGCTCTTTGCAGAAACGAGGCCACATTCAACCAACATAGTTAAAATTAGGGAGCTACAGAGGATGTACCAGACTTAGCCAAAGTCTAACCTGGGTCAAGAAAAGTGAAACCCCCAGGGAGCTTGGGCAAAGGGGTTATTAAAAATACTTTTTAAAAAGGCAGCTAGGTTCTATGTCCCTCACTGCACATCCTTGGGGGCTCATCTCAAAATGGCAGGAGAGCTTGGGAGCCGGAGGAGCTCCAGCAGGATCTGACAAATGGGTGCCGAGAAGGGCCCGGGTCCTCTCCCTCCGCAGTCCAGTGAGACGCCTGCCTTCCCCCGCATGGGGAAGTGGGAGGGGGAGCTTCAGAGAAGCTGGGGTCCTCTGAGGGAAAAGAACCCTGCAGCTATCTGTCACCGCCAGATGGCTAATCGCTTTGGGATGCTTCCGATGGTCTCCACAAAAGCTACAGACAACAGCTGAATGAAGAACAAAAACCAAAGACTAACCTCATTTCTGAAGTGAGAAGGGAATAGGACGAGAGAAGTGGGCATTTGCCAGGTTCCTCAGAACGCGAGCCCGAGGGAGCAGAGCTCCCGTCCTTGGAAGATCTCACAGTGACATGAAAAACATGGATGTCTCTCTAGGTCTTTAAAAGAACTCCACGCTTCTGGGTCTTGCGTTTTGCATCTGTCTTTTCTAGAAGAACAATATGTATATATATATACTTAAAAGGGAATCGCAGAACCACCACGTGACTTTGAGTGACTCCCGGCTGAAGGAAGACGAGAACATAAGTGGCTACAACAGGCCTCAGGACAGAAAACCGGAAACGGTACAATGGGCTGACATGACTCTGTTTTCTCAGTTGAGCCAATTTCCACATTCACCTTGTGCTCCCAGTGCTCCAGCTAAAAATAGATCTAAAAACCCCATCCAGTGGCCCAGCCCCCCCATCCCCCAAATGCCGGAAGGCCTGGTCCCCCAGCCCAGCCATCTTCTGTCCCTTTCCCGGGACTCTGCAGGGCCAGATCGGCCCCCAACACCACCTGTGTTTCTGTGAGCAGGACACACGTTTCCCCTTCCAGAAGCATGCCCCTGGCAAAGAAAATGGTAGTCAAGGAGATTCTTTGAGTTATAAAAATAAATCGCACACAGCCTTTATTTTATAGGACATTTCTTTCGTTCTTTTTCCCCTAAAGGGAGCAGGCTCCAGCACAGGGCGAGGGGAAAGGGGACCACCACCACTGCATAGCCAGTGCTTGGCCCAGAGCGGGATCATCTGACTCGTTCACAGCAATCACAAAGCCAGGGCGCTAAGAGCTCTGAACACCCCTCCAGGTATCCCAAGCACTTCCACTGCGGCCTCTCCTCTCCCACATCAGCCCTGCCATAATCCCAGATCAAACACAACCACTCCCCGGGATGGTACCTCCCGCTGGAGAGCAGGGCAGAAGCTGCACGGTGATGAAAACGAATAGCGAGGTCAACAAGAGCCAGATGCCTGAAGCAACACAAGCAGCACCTTCCATTTGGGTGTGTACATCAGGAAGGAGTAAACTAAATTTGTTCTTCCGACTCCCCTGTGGAAACAAAGGAGCCACTGCCGGGGGCGGGGTGGGGGTGGATGGTGGTGTCACCTTTACCAAACTGCCCAACAGCAACTGGTGTTCACCGCCCGGCGCTGGGGAGCGAGATCAAAGACGGTCTCTCCTCTCCTGGGGCGGCCCAGGGGGGTGCGTTGTGAACCAGCTACCCGGGGAGGTTCTGACCTCGGGCCACCGAGAAGCAGGTCCGTAACCCTCCCCGAGGAGGGCCGGACCCTGCGCAGCGCGGGTCGTGGTCCGGAGGGAGGGGCCGAGCCACGCCTCTTCCCCGCCTGACGTCAGCGAGGCCCTTTGTGGGAGGGGCGCCCGCATCTGCAGGTGGTGGGCGCGGGTGAGTCACCTGACTGCCGCGGGGGAGCCGCATCCTCACCCGCTAGGCCATGCGCATCGCGTGCCCAACGAGAACACCTGCCCAGGGCACTCCCCTCGCCCCGCCCCCCACAGTTAGCTCTGTTGCCTCTAAGGGCGACAGTAGGCGCTCAGACCTGGAGCGGTCTCTGCCCACCCCTCAGGGCTTGCTTGGGTCCTGCCTCCCGAAGGGCCCGATGAGGCAGTAAAACCAGGCGCGGAGCTGAAATAGCATTTACCTTTGCCGACTGCCCGGTATTCCCAGACATACACAGCTCTTGGGGCTGTGCGTGTAAACACACGAAGACCTGGGTGGGCACCAGGGACGAACGTGTGTGAGAGAACGGGAATGGGGATGAAGGTGGGGGGCGACTACGACGACACAAAAAGGGAGGGGGTGACAGTGGCTGACGTCTCTCTTTCAGCTGGGGGGGGTTTCTGAGTGTGAGTGCGTGCAAGCACAGAGACACACACTTGTCTGCGAGCCACCCCAAGGGAACACCGCAGCCAGCCACCCAGGGGCTGCCTGGGATTCTCACACCTCTGCTCCTCCATCCACAGATTCCCATAGGTGACAGCAAGACCTAAGAAGTGTGATCAAGTTCTAGGTGTCACAACTGTTGTCTAGCGCGCAAGCACATTCCCCAAGAAAGGCAGGGCTCCTGCGTTGCCAGCGGGCGCGAGAGCAAGGTTGGTCTTTTCGCATTTTGTTGGGTGTTTTCTTACTTGACGGGGTGGGTGGTGGCGAGGGTAGAGTTTTTCTAAAGGCAGGAGCCTGGGTTTTCAGAAAAAAGATGACTGCTTTGGAAGTGCTGTTGGTGGTGGACCTCGGCCGCTCACGGGTGAAGTCGCTCCGTGTGACCAGAGATGGCCCACCCAGTTCTGGTGGACAGAGCCCAGGCTGGGAGGAGGAAGGCCGAGGGGGAGCAGAACTTCCCTGGCCCATGCTCCAAATGCATCTGGACTTAAAGCGGGGGCGTGGTGGGATCCAGTTCAGTTTCTGGTTTGTGCGCTGGGCCCCCCGATGGAGTGTGGCAGGCGGTGGATGGAGGGGGACCGGTGGAAAGTGACCAGGTGCTTGGAGGACCAGCTGCAGGCCGGGGGGCCGGCTGCTCTTCGGCCCTCGGGCTCTACGTCTCGAAGTACTTGTAGATCTGGGCCACATACTGCATCACGCTCTGCCAGTCAGGCCGGTCTGTGTACAGCATCTCACTGAGCTCCTGCAGGAGAAAAGATGAGGTCATGCTGGGGACACCACAGACCCCCACCCCCTTCCCACAAAGATGCTCTGATCTAGGTTAGGGTGGGGGCTGCCCAGAAACGCTCCTCCACCTGCTCAGACAGAAGGTGTAGGCAACCTTGTTAAATGGGATTAGTTAAAAGAAAAAGTGTTTTATTCCTATTTAATCAGGAGATACTGTCCCTTAAAAAACATTTTTTTTTTAAAGATTTTATTTGAGAGAGAGAGCGATAACGAGAAAGAGCATGGTAGGGAGGGTCAGTGGGAGAGGGAGAAGCAGGCTCCCTGCTGAGCGGGGAGTCCACTGCAGGACTTGATCCCAGGACTCTGGGATCATCACCTAATCTGAAGGCAGATGCTTAACTGACTGAGCCACCCACAGCCCCGAGATACTGTCCCATTTAAAAAACATTAGACATGACTTCCTGCCCCTTTTATCTTAATAACACAGCAGCATTAAAAAAAGTTCTGTAAAGAGTAAGTCATCCATAACTCCATTATCATAGAACGAGTGCCGCTTTTCTAAGTTATACTGTAATGTACACCTATGTTTTCCTGCTTCCATCACGTGGATGTACTATTGTGTGCTCTGTGCTTTTATTATTTTTTTGGGGGTGGTGGTGGTGGGAGGGGTAGAGGGAGAGGGAGAATCTCAAGCAGGTTTCATGCCCACCATGGAGCCCAATGCAGGGCTGGATCTCAGCATCCTGAGATCATGACCTGAGCTGAAAGCAAGAGTTGGACGCTCAACCAACGGAGCCTCCCCCTGCCCCCGGTGTCCCTCTGTGCTTTTCTACCTAACGTTTTCCATACACAATTACACAGGCTGCTGTGCTGCATTGCTGGTGGTCCTAGTAGTAGAGGGGCACAGTCCAGGGACAGCTGTCCCACAACCAACAGGACATCTAACGTGACGTGTCATCTGTGTTCACTTCCTCATGTTACAGACTTTGCGTTACGCATCTTTGTGGGGCGTTGTTGAACTCATGGCTTGAGATGAATGCCCACAAATGGGATCAACACAAGAGCCTTGAACCAACTGAACCTGCAAGCGCTGTCTTCTAAGAATTAAGTGTTAGACCATTTCACATTTGTTGTTGTCGTTGTTCTTTGTTCTTTCTCCCTCAGTTTCGCGGGTGATCAGCAAGCAGACAGTCAAATGTTCCTGAAATGTCTGCCACTCTGTGTATGAAATAATTCATTTTGGAGTTGAATTTGGATTCTTTTGTGGTCACGAGAGAATAGTAGGAAAGGACTCTGATGTAAATCCAGGAGCAGGGATGTGGTGGGAAAGCAAGCCTGAACTTATTTAGCACATCTGCTCTTGGGTGGTGACAGAAATGAGACCTGTCACTGGCCATTTATTTTGTTTCCATGACACCTAAATATATTTTATGAGTTTTGCTTCTTGGTTGTGCTAAAACATGACCAGCCTGCTACTGACAAGGATGTGTCTTCCACCTCAGAGAGGACACAGAAGTCTGGTCAACATTCACAGCTCTGCTCAGACTATCTCCTCATATGCCCGAACCTGACAATAACAACATTAAAGCTATTTTGGTACATTATCAACATCACATTCAAACATGTTTGAAGATATACTGTAGCACATTTCAAGAGAAGGGAGAGGCTGCTGCCTGATCCAAAATTTGAGGATGCATGACATTTATTTGAATCAGGAGCTGAAAACCTTTCAAGATAAAAAGCACCAGGCCCTGATGGTTTCATTGGCAAATTCTGCCAAATGCTCAAGGAAGAAATAATACCAGTTCTACACATTCTTTTCCAGGAAACAGAAGAGGAGGCACAGTTCCTCACTCATTCTGTGAAGCCAGCATTACCCTAATACCAAACCAGATAGAAATGGGACACGAGAAAGCTACCCACACAGACACAGTATATACTAGCAAACTGAATCATGATCAAGTGGGGCTCACATCAGTAATGCCAGACAGGTTTAATATCCATCAATGTTATTCATATGATCAGACCTAATAAGAAAAATCATACGATTGTATCAACAGATGCAGTAAAAGCATTTACACACATACCATGAAGGTATTTGTGGGTTTGGTTCCAGACCATCATAATACAGAAAACACAGCATAAACAAGTCAAATGAATTTTTGAGTTTCCAGCACACAGAAGTTATGTTTACATTATACTGTAGCTTAATATGTGTGCAACAGCATCTAAAAAAAACACAACAATGTATATCGGTCTCTCACACAATGGAAGTTTGAACCCTGTGGATGTACTTATGTGTGGATTTTTTTTTTTTTATAACTACACTATGGTACTGTCAGTGGATTTTCTCTTATGATTTTCTCAAAAACACATTTTTCCTCTACCTCACTTTAAGAATATAGTATGTAAAATATAAAACATATAAAATATCTGTTAATTGATTATTTATATTATTAGTATAGCTTCTGCTCAACAGGAGGATATTAGCAAAGTTTCTGGGGAGCCGAAAGTTATACAGAGATTTTCGACAGCATGGGGGTGTTGATGCTCCCAATTTCTGTGCTGTTCAAGGGTCAACTGCACATTCTCTAATTAAAAAATATTTTATTGCTAAAAAAATGCTAACCATCATCTAAGCTTTCAGCAAGGTGTAATCACTGATGACTGATTACCATCACAAACATAATGGTAAATATAATTTTAAACAATAACTTCGAGAATTACTAAAATGTGATATGGAGACACAAAGGAGCACATACTGTTGGCAAAATGGAGGTGACAGACTTGGTTGATGCAAGATTGCCACAAACTTTCAGTTTGTAAAAAAAAAAACAACAAAAAAATGCTTGTACCCATGAAGCTCAATATAGTGAAATATAAATGAGGTATGGCTGTTTACAAAATTCAGCCACTGTTTATGATAAAAACTCCTCAAAACCTAGAAAAATAGAGGGGTATTTCTTTTACCTAATAAAAGATACCCACAAAACCCAAAAGTTGACCTCATACTTAACAGAGAGAGGCTGAACACTTTCCCACTAAGATCAGGAGAAAAGAACAAGGCAAGGATGTCTTCTCTCACCTTTCCTACTCAACACCATACCAGAAGTTCTAGCTAAGGGCACCTGGGTGGCTCAGTGGGTTAAGCCACTGCCTTTGGCTCAGGTCATGATCTCAGGGTCCCGGGATCGAGTCCCGCATCAGGCTCTCTGCTCAGCAGGGAGCCTGCTTCCCTCTCGCTCTCTCTCTGCCTGCCTCTCTGTCTACTGTGATCTCTCTCTGTCAAATAAATAAATAAAATCTTAAAAAAAAAGAAGTTTTAGCTAATGCAATAAGGCAGGAAAAAGAAAGAAAAGCAGGTGCCTGGGTGGCTCAGTTGGTTGAACGACTGCCTTCAGCTCAGGGCATGATCCTGGAGTCCCCAGATGGAGTCCCGCATCGGGCTCTCTGCTCAGAGGGGGTCTGCTTCTCCCTCTGACCTCCCTTCTCATGCTCTCTCTCTCAAATAAATAAAATCTTAAGAAAAAAAAAATAAACAAAATGCATACAGATTGGAAAAGCAGGACTAAACCTGTCTTTGTTTGCAGATGACATGACTGTCTATGTAAAACACTCCAGAGTTTACCAAAAAACCCACTGGAACTAATATGCAAGTTTAGCAAGATCTCAGTCAATACTTTCCTATTATAATACCATTAATGGACAATTGAAATGTGAAACCAAGCCAAACCATATAAGTGGCATTAAATTTTAAAAAAGGATATATATGCATATATATATATATATATATATATATAAATGATATATATAAATAAGAAAACTTGTTTATAAAACATTATATGCAGAAAACCATAAAGCACTGATGGAAAAAAATCAAGAAGCTCTAAATAAATGGAGATTATTGTACGTTCATGGATCGGAAGACAGAGTATCGACAAAATGTCAATTCTTCCCAATCTGGTCTATAGATACAAAACAATCCCAATCAAAATCCCAGCAAGCTGGGTTTTATGGGGGAGAAGGAGGTAGGTATTGACAAACTGATTCTAAAATTTATAAAGCAAAGATACAACCAAAGAAATTCTAAAAAGAATAAAGTTGGAAGACTTGATTTCACTATCTATCAAGTTGTATGAATCAGGGCAGTGTGGTATTAACCAAGTGGCAGACACTTGGATCATATTATATCTGTTTTATCACAGTAAGAATCATTGAAAAAAAAAAAAGATAAGGCTTCTTGCCCTTGGGAGCTCATGGTCTTGGGGGATGGAGATAAATCCTACAATCAGATAAATCACAGTATAATACTGCATGAGCTATACAGTACTATTGTGCGTTAAGAGCCCAAAAGGAGGGCATGGCTGTCCTGGATACAGGATCATGGAGGAGGTAAGACGGAGCTCTGGAGAGGGCCTGCCTGCTTGACTCTTGCCTTTGCGAGTCTCTAATGTGTGACCTTTTATGGAGCCGCACCTGCCTTAGTTTCCCACCTATAAGGAGCATCCGTCAGGTGCAGTGAGTCAACACATGGAAAATGCCCGAGGGTGCTTGGGTGGCTCAGTTGGTTAGGTGTCTGACTCCTAATTTCAGCTCAGGCCATGATCTCAGCATTGTGAGACCGAGCCCTGCGTCGGGCCCTGCACTCAGCGGGGAGTCTGCTTCTCTCTCTCTCTCTCTCTCTCCCTCTCTCTTTTCTCCTCCTCCTGCTCACGTGTTCTCTCTCTAAATCAATCAACAAGTAAAATCTTACAACAAAAGAACATGCCTGGTGCATAGTAAACATGAACAAATATTTTTTATACTATTAAATCAACTCTAAGTACCCTTCGTAAAATCTGTACTGCAGGGCAGGCTGAGTTATGCCTAAGGAATCATTCTGATATCCTCCTAAAATCCCGAGTGGTAAAGACCTCCCTGTCCTGATCTCTGTGTGTACTGACTGTCCTAGTGGCTTTCTCAATCGGCAACACCCTCCCAGACTATGGACTCAGCATGAGGGCCTTCCCTTCTCCAGGATACAGACACATCAACCCTTAAGGGACACACATGCTGGCTGTCCTTCCAGGAATGGCCACGAGGCCACCTGTCCTCTCACCTCTTCTGTGAGGAGTTGCTCACCCTTGTGATATGGTCGGCTAAACCTCGCTGTCACACTGTGGCTAAGAAGGAACGTGTTCTAAAATTGGGAGAACGTGGTCGACCTTTCATTAAAAAAAAAAAATCTCATCTTTGCTAATATGCTATCCCCAGAAACCTGTATTTACTTGGATCTACACCTGTGAGTGATTTCCACCCCCCTCACTGATCTTACAATAGACCTTCACCAAAGACCTGGGGTTATGACTGCTGCCAATCCTGACTGTGTATATTTTGGAAGTATCACGTGTAATTAAGAACTGTTTTTCAATCCACGTCAAGGTACTGCAAAGCAAATTTCATAATGCAGGAAGCTTCTGTTTTGTTGATGGTATGAACTGGTTAAAATGCTCACAAACAACCCTAAATGCTTCTGAGATTAATTATTATGCTTGTCAGTATCTCCTCACAGACATCTGTAAAAATGAAACTGCCTGTTCCAACAATTAGTTCAACAAGATGATCTCATTCCTAGCCTGCACTTACTCCTGTCTTATGTCAGATACAAAGTAGGGAAAAGATGTCAACTTAAAAAAGAAGCAAATGTCAGCTGTAACACTACAAAGAAAACCATATTCTGTGTGTACTATCATCTAACAAATTCTCGTTTTCTTCTTGGATTCCTTACGTTAATTATCTGTTGCTCGGATGCCTGGGTGGCTCAGTCGGTTAAGCGTCTGCCTTTGGCTTGGGTCATGATCCCAAGGTCCTGGGATCAAGTCCCGCATCCGGCTCCCTGCTCAGCAGGGGAGCCTGCTTCTCCCTCTGCCTCTGCCTGCCGCTTTCTCCCTGTTTGGGCGTGCTCTCTCTCTGGCATATAAATAAATTAAATCTTAAAAAAAAAAATAATCAGCTGTTGTTCCTTGTTAGCTGTTCAGCGTTTCAGAAGGGAAGATAAATCGGGTCCCTTTTGCTCCATCTTGGCCAGACATGTATGTCTCCTCTAGCCTCTTATTTACATGATAGGGACATCTGGTTCTTAAAAAAGTTTCACAGCTCTTAGCCTTACTGGGATTTTTTCGTCTACATGACTACATTTTTATTTATTTATTTATTTATTTATTTATTTTTAAAGATGTTATTTATTTATTTGACAGAGAGATCACAAGTAGGAAGAGAGGCAGGGAGAGAGAGAGAGGGGGGAAGCAGGCTCCCCACCGAGCAGAGAGCCTGATGCAGGGCTCAATCCCAGGACCCCAGGATCATGACCTGAACTGAAGGCAGAGGCCCAACCCACTGAGCCACCCAGGCGCCCCTGAATTCAATTTCTTTAATGGGTATGGTTCTTTTTTGTTTTGAGTGAGTTTTGGAGAAATATTTACATTTAATATTTGAAGAAAGAATATACTTGCATTTCTTTAGAAAACTGTCCATTCTGGTTTAAACATACTGGTGTAACGCTGTTCACAGTACTGATGTTTCTATGATGGCTGTACTTTTGCTTTTTCATTCCTCAGATGCCCTACGTCCACTGAGGATGACAGACCCGAGTCTCAATCTGACTTCGCTTGGATTTTCCCCATCACTGATGAGACTATACATCTTCTGAAATCTTTATGAACCACTCATGGTTTGTGTATTCTAGCCTTTGATAATTTTCTACTAAGTTGTCTTTTTATTACTGGTTAGTAGAAATTATTTATAGATTTTCTGTCTTCACTTTCTTTCTTTGTAGTTCTGTTATGACGTTTGAGGTTCATTAAGAATCTATGGTCTTTTATCATTCTGGAAAAATTTCAGGCACCATTTCTTCAAATATTCTCTCTCCCATTCTTTCTTCCCTCTTCTGGAATTCCCACTGGCCATGGGGCTTAGAAATTGTCTTGATTTTATCTTCCATGCTCTTAAGCTTTGCAGCAGACTCTATCAGTTAATCAAATAGTCATGCCCAACCTCTCTATCCCTTGTAGGCATCCCACTAAAGAGAAAGGAGAATATAAATAGCTTACTTTCTCAAATTCCCTTGCAGCTGGGGTGGCCATGTAACAGAGTACTGCCAGTTACCTGAGGGACTCTGGGAAGGCTTCTGATTTCCTTATCAAAGGGGAAAGTTATTCCCTCTCCTTCCTGCCCTGCAGATGGGAGTGATGTCTGGAGCTTGGCAGCCATGTTCAACCACAGAGGACATGGGGACAAAGAGCCAACAGATTAAAGATGGTGGAATGTTAACAAGACACACTCTGGGGTCTTTGATTACACTACTGAGCAGTGAACCAATCCTGAAACTACTTCTGGACTTTTCATTAAAAAATAAAATGAACAGCTTTATGGTTTAAGCAACTGTTAGTTGGATTTTCCATTTCTTGAATTTGTCTTTTTAAAAAAGATTTTATTTATTTTTTGAGAGAGAGAGAGAGAGAACACACATGTGCATGAGTGTGAATGCAGGGATAAGGGCAGAAGGGATTTCATGACCCTGAGATCATGACCTGAGCAAAATCAAGAGCTGAACACTTAACAGACTGAGCCAACCAGACAACCCCACCCCTTGCCTCCATTTCTTGAATTTGAATACATACTAATACAATTCCTCTATTATATTTTTCACTTAAAAAAAGATTTTATTTATTTATTTGACAGAGAGAGACACAGTGAGAGAGAGGGAACAGAAGCGGAGGGAGTGAGAGAGGGAGAAGCAGGCCTCCTGCTGAGCAGAGAGCTCGATGTGGGGTTCGATCCTGGCACCCTGGGATCATGACCTGAGTCAAAGGCGGACACTTGATGATTAAGTCAGCCAGGTGCCCCTATTTTCCACTTTTTTAAATGTCTATTTCATGTTCTGGATAATCTCCTTAGCTCTATTTTCCAGCTCAGTAGTTCTCTCTTCTACTGTATCTAATCAGGTTTTCAATCCAACTGGGGCTTTTTTAATTTCTAATTTTTATTTCTAGATGTTTCATTTGATTCTTTTTACAAATCTTTTTTTTTTCTTAACATTACCACAGTCCGTCCTTATGATTTTTTCCCCTCTTTTACCTTAGTATATTTAAACATAGTTTTTTATAGTCTCTTTCTTATTATTTTATTATTCCACATTCTGGTAGATGATCTTCTTGTTTGGCCTAACAGCTGACTAGCACAACTAGATCATTTTCGTGAGTGTTTTGTAATTTTGGATTGTGAATGTATTTTCAGTGGCCATTGTACCACTAGCACAGAAGCTTTGTGCCTCAGCTAGTATAAGTTAGGGGCTTCTTGGAACACAGAAATAAATTTGAACTCCAAACCTCATGTGGCCCAGTTTTGTTTTCTTGCAGATTTTCCTTTTTCTGGACACACACACACATACATACACACAAAACTAAGGTGGAAACCAAGCTTCCTTATCACTTCCCTTGACTGGCAAGTAGAGGTTTTTTTTATTTCCCCCTTCACTAAGAAGAACATAATTTTGTGACCTTGGGTTTTGCGCAAGGGTCTCAGTACTAATGTTCTGTTTATGGGAACTCAGCGCCTTGTCTCTTGTTCCTGTGTGGACGTTAAATAAAAGCTATACCCATTAGGTAGCCTTTTATTATGAGCCCTCTACCAGCACTCCCGGACCCACTTCTGAGGCTTGCCACAGTCTTAGTTTATGCTTTGTGGCTCTGGTTTCCACTTCTCTTTGAATTTCTGACATCTGGCCACTTCCCATTCTTTTTTCAGACCGCAGCTATGGGTTGATATTTTTATAATTATTTTTTTTTAAAAAGATTTTATTTATTTATTTGACAGGCAGAGATCACAAGTAGGCAGAGAGAGAGGGGGAAGCAGACTCCCTGCTAAGCAGAGAGCCTGATGCAGGGCTCAATCCTAGGACCCTGGGATCATGACCTGAGCCGAAGGTGCCCCTTATAATTACATTTTATCTAGATTTCTAGGTGGCTCGAACAACAGGGCTTTAATAATTCATCCCATCGTGCTTCTAGAAATGAAATTTATCCACAATGAAATCTTTGAAAAACCCCTAAATCATGTGTGGTTAGAATAACTGAATTAAAAAAAATTTTTTTTTTTTTTTTTTTTAAAGTAGGCTCCTCCACACCCAGTGCAACCAAGGGCTTGAATTCACAGCGGTGAGACAGAGACCCGAGCTGAGATCAAGAGTCAGATGCTGAACGGACTGAGCCACCCAGGTGCCCCATGAATATTTTTATATTAGGGATCACGAGTAACAAATCTTTAGCAAAGGGATTTTAATGTTCTGTAAGAAACTGTTTAGTAGATGGCATAAAGTTCTTTCTCCTATAGGTAGAACAAAGTTTCACAAGGATATAAAATAGGATACTTACCAGGCTGGGTTTGATGCCTACACTTTCGGCTGCTTCAAATGCCAACAGGAGATTCTTTTTCTAGATTAAGAGAACAAAGACTGGAATTATCAACTAAAAATACACAGCTTTTGAGAAAATAAAAATAAATATAAAAACATATAGCTTTTGCCAGGAAAGAACACTACATGACACTCCCACATAGATGATCTACTGTTATAAAACACTTAGATTTTTTTTTTAAGATTTTATTTATTTATTTGACAGACAGAGATCACAAGGAGGCAGAGAGACAGGCAGAGAGAGAGGAGGAAGCAGGCTCCCCGCTGAGAAGAGAGCCCGATGCGGGGCTCGATCCCAGGACTCTGGGATCATGACCTGAGCCGAAGGCAGAGGCTTTAACCCACTGAGCCACCCAGGCACCCCAAAACACTTAGATTTTTAAGTCAAATATGCAAACAAGTGTTTCAGTCTAAGGAAGAAAATGATTGGCAGGTTATAATTAAAATGATATTACCAATTGATTCCTTTCTATCAAAGATAAATATTTGTGAGTATTTTTTACTCTGTCACAACTTATGACATACACATTCTGTTGTGGATCAAGACTTGTTTCATCACGGTGCTGTATACCATTTCCCCCTAGAATTCTAAAGGCACGTTCCACAGTTAGCCCTGATTCGTAGCTCCTTCCTGAGACTCCTTCTGGCTGTTCTGATGTTTCCTCACCTGGATGAACTTAAGAATCACTTAATTATGCCTCCTCCCCTCCATAATTCATTTGAGATTAAAATTTAATTAGATTGGTATATTAAGTTTAATCAAGACAGTCATGTTCCTCTAAGTAATCATGTTTTATGTCCCCCAGTAGAATTCTGTGATTTTATGCATTTGGATCTGATACATAATTTTATCTCTTTGGCCATTTTCCCATGGCCTTCACCCTCTGTCCTTGGGTGCACATCTGCTTCCTGAAGGTGGAGGGCTCTGCCTTCATACAGACACAAACTCTCTGCTCTAGGTACCATGTCACAGAGAAACAGAAAAGACAAGGCAGTGCACGTTTTCTCGCAGGCTGTCGTCTAGGCCTGGGAAAGCTGCTGATCTGTGGTCATCTCACCCAAGACACCAGCCCTCTTCCTCCAAATTAAGGGAAGTTTATGGGCATGAACTGGAAACCTGTGCGTGTTTCCATAACACTGCTCTCTGTTCTGCTGAGATGGGAGCTCCTAAGTTGGCTCCTGGCTGCCCTTTACTGAGCCCAAACTTGTGGCAGCTGTCTCCTCTTTTGTGTTTATTTAAAGTCCTTTTGGTTAGTGTTGAGGGGAAAGGGGGTTTGTAAGCCAGTTTTGTGGCTACCACTATTCCAGAAGTTGTGGCGTTTGATAGGCCATGCCAACTTGTTTTCTTTCTTTCCCTTTTTTCTTTTTTAAGATTGTATTTATTTATTTGACAGACAGAGATCACAAATAGGCAGAGAGGCAGGCAGAGAGAAGGGGAAGCAGGCTCTCCACTGAGCAAAGAGCCTGATATGGGGCTCAATCCCAGGATCCTGGGATCATGACCCACTTAAACACTGAGCCACCCAGGTGCCCCTTGTTCTCTTTCTTTTAAATATATTTTTAAAAATATTTATTTGACAGACAGAGATCACAAATAGGCAGAGAGGTAGGCAGAGGGCGGGGGGTGGTGGGAAGCAGGCTCCCTACTGAGCAGAGAGCCCGATGCGGGGCTTGATCCCAGGATCCTGAGATCATGACCTGAACCGAAGGCAGAGGCTTAAGCGATTGAGTTACCCAGGTGCCCGCCAGGGCACCTGGCGGGCTTAGTTCTTGGAGCACGCAGCTGTCAATCTCAGGGTCGTGAGTTCGAGCCCCGCACCATACATGGAGCCTACTTAAGAAAATAAATAGAACGCTGCACCAATTTTCAATTCCAGCCATAGTGTTTAAGTGTGCATTGACTCACACATTTACCTGCATAGACTATTATGAGCAAGCGCTGTTAACTAATTCTTCCATTGCAACGGTGTCAGGCCCCTGCAAGAAGGCCAGGAGCGGGGGGAGAAAGCTGCCACTTACGGGCAGCAGGAGGGAGTGTGCCCAGGACGGAACCTGCAGGCCAGAGCCCTTCCCGCCGCAGGAGAGCGGAAGGCCCCGGTAGAGCTCTCTGCCACTGGCCCCACTAGCAGGACACCTCACCTAAAAGTGACAGTGGAAAGCATCCCAAGTGCAGATTTCTCCTCTCATGTTAAAACTTTGTTTTAGGGGTGCCTGGGTGGGGCTCAGTCGTTAAGCGTCTGCCTTAGGGTTGGGTCATGGTCCCAAGGTCCTGGGATCGAGCCCCGCATCGGGTTCCCTGCTCAGCAGGAAGCCTGCTTCTCCCTCTCCCACTCCTCCTGCTTGTGTTTTCTCTCTCGCTGTGTCTCTCTCTGTCAAATAAATATATCAAATCTTAAAAAAAAAAACAAAAAACTTTTCAGACACCGACACGAAAACACTCCGTTCCAAGTCTTGAATCTGACCAGAAATGTGGAAATTTCATGGGCTGATGGATAAATCTGCTTTCTGTTGGGAAAAAAATGCCCAAGCCTCCCACTGACTGTAGCTCCCATCTCTTTCATGTCTTCGAAGACATACTTGTTAGTTTTATCAGAAACTCCCTACTTGACACTGACGTCCAACTGACTCACTTTCATTACTTCCACCGGGGGAGACGGAACAGCTCCTGCTTTCTGAACTTCCTGGGCTGTGTCATTAATCTCACAGACCCAAAGTCTTCCACAATTGGACAGGGGTGGTCCCTGATCACAGCATCCTCCATCAGGGGGAAGACATACAATCCTATGTGTAGGGGCCACGGGGCCCTGTACCACCAGGACAACAGGAAGTGAGTCCATGGCGGCATCTGACTGTTGCGTGTCTCCAAGTGGGCAGCAGGTGACTGGGCAGCTGGCCATGCGGTTGGGGATCACGGACACCCACGGCGAGACAACGCACTTTCACAAGGAGGCAATGCTCATGATTCAAAGCGGGAAAAGCCAACACTTTGAGGTTCATTATTTTCCAGCAGATCCAGAGTGATCTGAGGACGAAGAGCCAGGTGTGTTTTGCACGAGAGCGGACAAACACTGCACACCTTCAGGAAGATTCCCGTCGTAGAGAGTGTGTGCGGTAGTTTTAGTGAGGTCCTCTGAGTATCCGAATTGTTTTACACCCTCTTTTGCCTCAGTTATCTTTATACCATCATATGGAAAAGGCAGAGGCTACAGAGCGAAGAGAAGGGACACGGACGGAGGTCACTGCTGGAGGTAGGCTTTGCCTGTGAGGGGCTCCAAGCACAGGCTGCGTGGACACCCCCCGCAGCCCCGGCTTGTCTCCTCCTCTCCGGCTGCTCCACTCCGGTTCCCTCAGCTGGGTCCCTCTCTCCCTTGATGACAAGCAAGAGTCAAGGTTCCTCAGCCTTCTCTCTATGCCTCTGTGATACTGTGATTTATAGCAAGAAATATACATTGGTCTTTGTCCATGGTTCCCGGCGAGGGCTCCTAAAACCCTTACCATTTCCCATAAAGAGCCATAGAGGCAACTTTTGTTACAATCTTTGGTTTTCGTCCTCAGTTCCAGAAATGGCTTCAGAACAACAAAGCTGAAATAGATGTCTTCTGTTATTCATACAAACCTTTTTCAACCACACCTGAGTTTCTGTTCAAGAGGTGATTTTTCGAAAAAGCCCAGATAGGGGTGCCTGGGTGGCTCAGTGGGTTAAAGCCTCTGCCTTTGTCATGATCCCAGGGTCCTGGGATCGAGCCCCACATCGGGCTCTCTGCTCAGCGGGGAGCCTGCTTTCCCCTTTCTCTCTGCCTGCCTCTCTGCCTACTACGGATCTCTCTCTCTCTGTGAAATAAATAAAAAATCTTTTTAAAAAAACCCAGATAAGCTAAGGGTGGGGGCTGGCTGCTAGGGGAACCAGCCATGGGATCAGAGGGCTGGAACTTTCATATCCCCTGACCCCAGCCTCGGGGAGGGGAGATAGACCGGACATTGAGTTCCATCACCGAGAGCCAATGGTTTAACCAATTGTGCCTGTGTAAGGAAGCCTCCATTAAGCTCAAAAGGATGGGGTTCAGAAAATGTTGCACCCCAAGGTCCAAGGGGACAGAAGCTCTTGTGCTTGGGACTATTTTGGACCTCCCTCTAGGGGTGCCCTCATCCAGCCGGCCATTGGTGTCCTTCAACATCCTTTGTAATAAACCGGTGACCTAGCAAGGAGATTGTTCTCCTGAGTTCTGTGAGCCACTCCAGCAAATCAATTGAACCTAAAGAAGGGATCACGGAATCTCCGGTTTACAGCCGGTCGGTCAGAGCAAGGTGACAACTACATGGTCACCGGGGTCTGAAGTGGAGAGCGCCGTCTCATGGGACCGAGCCCTTAACCTGTGGGACGTGAAGGTGGACAGTGTCAGAACTGAGTCACACCTGAGGACACCCAGCTGGTGTTACAGAACCGCCTGGTGTGGGGAAAAACCCCTATCCGTACAGAAGTGTCGGAAGTGAAATGGCAGAGGCAGACTGGATATAGACGAGGTTTTCCTTAGGGCTTCTCTCAGGACCCGGGACCGAGGTGATCTCCATTCTCATGGCTTTAAAGACCGCCTCTGCCTGCCCTGTTGGATACAGTAGCTACAACTGACATGTGGCTACTTAAATCAAAAGTAATTAATGGGGCGCCTGGGTGGCTCAGTGGGTTAAAGCCTCTGTCTTCAGCTCAGGTCATGATCCCGGGGTCCTGGGATCAAGCCCCGCATCAGGCTCTCAGCTCATCAGGGAGCCTGCTTCCTCCTCAATCTCTGCCTGTCTCTCTGCCTACTTGTGATCTCTCTCTCTGTCAAATAAATAAATAAAAATTTAAAAAAAGTAATTAAGATTACACATTCAACTTTCCAGTCATTGAAAGCCACATTCATTAACAGTCCAACAAACTAGTAGCTACCATATTGGGGAGCGCAAATGGAGCACTTTTCCATCATTTTGCTTCCCTTAGGCAGCAATTACCTACGCCCTGATGACTCCTGAATTTGCCTCCAGCTCTGATCTCTGGTCTGAACTCCGCATTTGTCATCCAATGGCCTGCCTGACCTTGCAAACTGCATTCTTCAGGAACATCTCCACTTAACATAATTAAAAACAGAACCGTTCTGTTTTGTTTTCCAAATGTTTAATGCTCTTGTGTGGCCTGCTTCGTGGACTACCAACAAAGCACCACACAAAAATTTTAGGTCTTGAGATTTTTATATGCTCTGGGATGGTTAATTCTATGTATTGGCGTGGCTAGGTCATGGTGCCAGATGTTTGGCCAAATATTATTCTAGATGTTTCCATAAAGGTATTTTTTTTTAAAAGATCTTATTTATTTATTTGACAGAGACCACAAGTAGGCAGAGAAGCTGGCAGAGAGAGAGAGAGAGAGAGAGAGCGAAAGGAAGCAGGCTCCCTGCTGAGCAGAGAGCCCGATGCGGGGCTCCATCCCAGGACCTTGGGATCATGACCTAAGCCGAAGGCAGAGGCTTTAACCCACTGAGCCACCCAGGTGCCCCTCCATGAAGGTATTTTTAAGATGAGATTAATACTTAAATTGGTAGACTGGGTGAAGCACATCATGGGCCATAGTGTGGGTGGGCCTCACCCCATCAGTTGAAGGCAAAAATAGAAAAAGTCTGATCTCCTTCGAAGAGGGAATTCTGCCAGCAAACTGCCTTCAGATCTAAACTGTGGCACTCAATTTTCTTACACACACACACACACACACACCCTATTACTTCTGTTTCTCTGGAGAACCCTGGCAAACACTGCAGAAAATTAAATCCCTCTTATTATCACCATCAGTGTCATGACCATGCCTTGAACTTTATTTAAATCCCGGTGTGGGATTATCAAAACAGAACCTTCTAGCATCTCTATTCCTTCCCCATCTTGGAAAATGACCTGTAGGGCTAGCCACACCTCTCTTTCCTCTTGTCCTCCCCCACAACTAACTAGTTCCTAAGTCCAGCTGATTCTACGTCTTAAGACCTATTCTGAATCTTTCTCCATCTTTCTATCCAGGATGTTACCGCCTCTGCTGCAGCTAATGGCTGGCGTCAGGGACGCTGAGCCCTTACGCTGACATCCGGCCTCACTCATTTATGTTCTCTTTCCAGCTCTTTTTTTCACTTAACAGCCAAAGAGATCTTCCAAAAACACAAACTGTGTGTCTCTACCATTTAGAACCCTTCAGTGACTTCCCACTGAGGTTAGAGCAAGAGGAAGATTTCTTCCCAGAGTCACCTGTGGAAGCCCTGCAGGGTCTGGCCCTGGCTGGTCCCCAGAACCATCACAAGCCTCTCTTCCACACTCACTGCACTCCGGCAATGGGCCTTCTTCCAAGTCCCCAACCCCAAGTGTTTTCTTTGTCAGGCTGCTCCCTTCCTCTGGAAGGTTCCCCCTAGCTCTTTCTATTACTAGCTCCTTATTTGTTCTGAAGAGCATTGCCTCTCAGAGAGGCCTTCTCAGCCTTCCTGATCTAAATCAGGAAACCTGTTCACTCCCACAGCATGAAGTTTCTCTTATAGCTCTTCTGCAATTTATTTATTTATTTATAACATTACCTGTTACAGGTTTACTCACTTGTGGACCTGTGTCTCTACTTTAGAGAGCAAAGAACAGGTCCACATGGTTCATTGTTATCTTTGTTACTGTGTACGATGTTTGGCAAGAAATATTTGTGGAGAGAATGAGCAGGGCCCAGAGCAGCATTTCCCAAAGTACACTCTCTGGGATATGATTTTGTAGGATGTTCTAGGTCACGGTTTGGCAAATTATCAGCCGGTGGACCAAATCTGGCCCTCAGCCTGTTTTTGTAAATAAAGTTTTATTGGAACACAGCATGCCCATTCATTTTCTCTGGGGTCACTTGGGCGCTACCATGGTAGATGAGTAGCTGTGACGAAGACCTTGGACCCACGAAGTCCACCATTTGGCCCTTAACAGGAAAATTTGTTGACTCTTGTTATAGGTAATTGTATTAAAAAATTCTATGGATCTGATAAATGTAGGGTTAAACAGAGTCACATAGGTTTCTTTCAGTGGGACTTCTTGAAGTCATTACCTTGCTAATGAGTGTCATGAATCTCTGAGAATGTGATGTAATATACAGTTTCCCAAGCTTATCTGAGCAGCTAGATCCTTTTGGTGGTGCTTCCGGTTCTTCAGAAAAGACTTCGAAAATGCTGGCCAAGGTCTTAAAACCACGAAGGTGAAATTTCATCAGGGCTTTCTCTCAAAAAAATGAGTGATAGGAACTTCTCAGCAGTCACAGTAAGCTGGTCTTCATCCCATTTTTCCAGGCCATGAGGGAAACTGGGAGGTATTTACTGAGGGTAGGATCCTACAACCTCATCATTCACTCAAGATTTCTCTCTGCCTGGTATCAATATCCTAGTTTCCACGTGGAGTCTATGAACACCACCCCATTGGGAAGTATGGTATTATAGGAATTCCCCTCACATGTTCTAGAGGATAACCAGGGGTGACTGGGCAGGTGACTTACTTTCTCCTGACTGTTTAACTCCTGATACGGGATGTGGGCAGGCAGGTAGGTATGGAGGAGAGCACAGAAGGCCAAACCATCGCTCCAGCTGCTGCTGAAATTGGTGATATCGATGTTCTGTGGGGGGGAGGAAAAGCAGCATTAATCTCCAAACTGTGCAAAGGCAGAGAGGACAAAGGAGACTATGAATAAGGGGGTATCCACCTCTTGGTATGCAGGAAGGCCGGATAAGAAACTACGCAAGACTTCAGGAAGTCCATTTAATTCTGGTACCAGCAATGGCCTGGTGTTGCCCAAATCCACTCACAGAATTGTGTGAAGAAAAGCCTTCAGGGCTCCAAACCCTGGGAATTTCTGCCTACCCAGTGGTACATTAAAAGCTCGGAGATATCTTATTCTCAAATCTACCCACTCGATCAGCTTTCCATGTCCCAGCACTGCCCAGATTTATCTGGTCAAGGAAGAATCCTCACCATGGTCGTCACGACGTATGACCCCAATGAACAACAGGTAGACCAAGACAAAACAAGATCTTAAACACCTAGATGGCTAGTCTCATGGCTTATTCCTGCTAATACCCTCTTCTCCCACAACTTGAAGGGCTTCTCAGGGAGAAAGAAACCCCCCCATACTCAACAGTGTCCTTGCTAGCACGTCAAATACCCAAGGTTTATGCTAGCACGTCAAATACCCAAGGTTTATGAGGCCTTCCAAGGGAACATGGGGTCCTCCTCTGGATTCGGTGGGAACCCCAGCAGATGCTTGGTACAGAGTGATGAGGAAAACAGAGGCAGGCAGCCCACAGAGACAACAAAGTGGGCAGAGGTGAGTGGACGGTGAAGACGTGGCTCTTTCTGATCGTGTGGACGCGACTTCCCCCTCCCTCTGCCCAAACCACATGCCCATCAGCAGCAGCTCAACCTGACTATCTGGAAAGTGATGTAGGATGTCTCCCCCAGAAGCGATGGCACTTGACTAGGGGAGGAGGGGTGAAGAGGAACATGACATGAAGGTAAATTGGAATAGGGGGAGGGAGACTCCTTATGTGTGTGTAAAAAGCTTTGAAGAACACAGGGCGGTGGAAATGTGTAATAAAATATGGTACAGTTCTCCCATGCGCGTTCCTGAGTGGTTTGGAAGCAAATGGCCCACCAACTCATTTGAGCATTTTATCTAGATTTTCCCTGTGTTAGTCTAAGCTAGCTTGGCCACTAGCGATGACGTAGGTTCAAATGGCTCATTTTATAGGAAAGACACGGAGGCTGGAGGCGGTGGCATCCACGCATCACACACACCGGGTTTACCTGGATGACAGACACTCTGGCAGGCCAAGTTCCCACCCTGTGGCCCTTTCTATCAAACCTCTCCTGGCTTCTAGCCAGAGTCCAGGATGACCCAGGGGGACCCCAGAACATTCTCCCACAAAGTGCCGCCGTTTCAGGGAAGTCAGATTCTCCAGCCTGTTTGCACTTACATTTACCCGGGGGAAGCTATCTGGCCGAGGGCAACACACAATCATAATAATGCCTCTTCGTTCCGGTTTTCATGACTCAAGCACAACCGGATTTTAAGAGCTGCTAAGCAGCCATGTTACATAAAAGTCTGAGAATGCCCCGTCTCCATTTTCAGGCTGAATGTGCACCAGCCCGGCCTCCTGGTAAGCTGATCATTTGCATTCTTGGCTTCAGACAGTCTCTCTGGAGACTCTGGAGCTACCCGATGGGGTCTGGATGCTGCTTTGGAAATGGGAAACACTGTAATTTTATATTTTCTGAAGAGGTCTGCATGTTAATAAAGAAGAGGAAAGACATGTGGTGGGAGGGGTGGCACATCCTGTCCAGTTCACTCGAAGTCTCAGGCACTAGAACCAGATGCTCATTGGGCCCTGGGGAGTGGGGGCAAGGAGCCAGGGTGGGCCAGCCTTTGGAAAACCAGGCCTCCCAGTGCCCGTCGACACAGAGTTCCCTTCTTTACTTTGGCACGCAGAGGTCATCTGAGACCCTGTCTCCAAGCCCACCTCTCATGGTGCCTGTGACCTGGCGGAAGGGAAGTTCTTTCCAGGGACCGCTTGCTGATGGTTATTGCTCACGCTCGGTACTGGGGCATCAGTGAAAATGGGACAGGCATGTGCGACACCCAGAAGTGTTCGCTCCAAGAGGCAACGTTGACATACATCCCATTTCATCGTCAAAAGAAACTGAGGCCATAAGAAGTGGTGTTTTTGTCAGAAAGGCCACATTTTAAGTAGAAAGCCAAACATCCAATGAGTGACCAAGATGCAAGTCCCTGAGATATGAGGGCTCACAACGTGCTTGGTGCTGGGCATCTCCTCGTTTCATGCTCAGAACGACAATACCTGGTAAGTAGCGCTGTACCCACTTCACAGATGAGGAAGCCGAAGCAGAAAGAAATATTGCTGGGACCAGAGTCAGGGGCAAATCGCAGGTCTGCCCGAGAGCAAAGCACGTCATGTTTGCTGTCCTTCCTTCCTCCTTTTTTCTTTCTTCCTCCTCTTCTGCCTATCGTCTGTCACAAATTTACTTCACATCTAAAGCTTTTAAGGTTTGAGAAATCTTTCATTTCCTAAAACGTGAGAACATTTTACACGTTTATCTCTTGTATCATATTTTTCTTTATGATACAGAATGTCATTTTCCTTCATCTGTATGATCTTCAGAAGCATTCTGAGAGGCCGGAGAAACCCAATGTGGGTGACGAGGCCACCCGTCTCACAAAACCATGAAAGTGCCCGGTATTTCACTGTTACTTAGGAGAAGGTCTGATTTTAAAGATTTTATTTATTTATTTGAGATGTGCTCGCTTCAGCAGCACATATATTTATTTATTTGAGAGACTGAGAATAAGAGAGCACAGAGGGAGGAGAGGGAAAAGCAGACTCCCCATTGAGCAGGGTGCACGATGAGGGGCTCAATCCCAGGACCTAGAGATCATGACCTGAGCCGAAGGCAGATGCTTAACTGAATGAGCCACCCAGGTGCCCCGCAGGAGCAGTTTTTGACCTTTAAGTATAAATGAGCAACAGGTAGAAACTATAAAGTCTAGTTGAAAAAAATTAGTCTAAATGACTCACAACATCAGGAGAGCTCAGAGAACCCGGATGCTTCTGGACAGATGGCAGCTTGTGGGCCTTTCCAGAAACATGAAGCCCGCTATACAGCAGACCCTGGTACTTCAGCAGCAAGACCACACCACACCCAACACTAAATAAGAAAGTGCCCTATTTAAAAAAAAAATGGAATTATGGAAATTCCAAATCTAGGCGGGTTATCAAGTCCAACATCCGGGTGAGGAAATGCTTCTCTTTCCTGTAACCCACAGGCGCCATGTTTAAGACTGAGTTGTTCTGACATTGGAAGAGATGGAAGACAACCAGCGGTGATCAGTGATCTGCAGCACTGTATTCATCCCAAGGCTATCAAGTAAAGACTCTACCCTTCTTAGGATAAAGTGGAACAGCTCAATTCTAGTTCCCTGAATGTCATTTGAAATCCTAATTCCATTGGAATGACAAGAGTATCAACAATTCCCAACTCAACGCAGCTGTTCCAACAACTGAAAACGTGCACACGTTTCTGATACCTCATGTAAGAGGATGTAAGCACTGTACAAACCTCAGGGGTGGCTTTGTTACTATCGTTATTATAAAGGTGGTTTGTTACCGCTCACTGAGGTATATTTTTGGGAGCTGTATGATGTATCTTAGTGAATGAGGAGTTAGCAGATGTTGGGGTGGGGAGCTACGCTTTGAGGCAGGGTATGCAGAAAATGGAGCCTAATTATACAAACACCCCCAAGAGATGTTAGTTAATATATTTGTTTTCCCAATTACCATTCAGCTGAATTCTGAGGGGTTCATCAAAAGAATAACTAAGAGCAAAAACAGAAAATGATCAACAAGGCATTCTACAAGCTGTATCATCAGTTATTTTCTTTGTTATCTATTCCTGAATAAAATTGAGTGGGATAATTGTTACCCTTAACTGGGAGTTAGGAATGGGCTGGGAGCAGGCAGGGGATTCTGGGGGTGCAGACAATACTGTGTTTCTAGACCAGGATGCTAACTGCACGGGTACTTTCATGTTGTGAAATTTCACAGAACGGTGCTTGCATGTTCTATCTCAGTAAGAAAGAGAGGAAGGGAGGGAAGATGAGAGGAAGGGAAGAAGGAAAGGAGAAAAGAAAGATGAACTGATCGTCTTAAGGGAATGAACTGTGGCTGTTAAAAAGACAGAGAACTTTCTGGATTTTATGTCCTGTAAGAGTTACTGAGGGGGAAAAAGCAGAGGAACAACCAAAAGAAACTTCTTGCTGATTATTTCCCCAAGGGAAATGGTAATTACTCGTTGCAAATTGTCTTTAACTTTCTCTGGGATATAAATACCTTAGCGATATTTCTGAGTGGAAAAGAATTCCAGGAAAGGAAGTCTCAGATATATACATATGTATGGTATATGGTATCAGATACACATAAATACATATACGGTTACATTCCAAGCACCTCCAACACACGTTAAGTTTCTACGAATGCTCAGAAGCAGATTTTGTAAGATACAGAATCTTGCCTTCAGTGCAGCAAAAGACATTTGAGAAAAGCAAACACACGGAAGGGTATTTACATGAGAAGCTAAACTAATTTCAGTGACTATCCAAACATATTCCCTTGAGTGGCTGAGAGTGCTGACAAATGAAGTTCTACAGGGGTGAATGCGGAGGTCGCACTCGTAAATAACACAGGGGGACAAAAGCAAAGCAAAACCCCAGCGAGCTACAGCACTAGCTTCCAAAAGGTTCATTTCACTTGCCTTTTGTTGCCTGGAGACACCAAGGCCTGCAGGGAAAAGCTGCAGAACGCAGGCTGGAATGGGTCCCATGCTCAACCTCACGGAGGCCACAGCTGGATTCTACAGCTGTCTGACCTCATTCCCACCACTTCATCTTTTCTGAGGATCTCTAGCTTCCTCCATTAGATTTCTGTGAATGGGTTGACTCTGTGTGCACTAAACTTAAAAGTCTAAAAAAAGTTAAAAAAGAAAAAAAAAACCCAAAGCTTCTGGGAAGAAGTCAGGAGACCGATGAGAAAATGTAGTCTGGTTGAGTCTAGAAACACAGTAGGATGGAAGCATCCTCAGTGCACCTTGTCCGCAGATAGGCCAAAGCTCCTGTCTTGGACAGGCCTAGAGCACCTCCCTCTTCAAAGTACCCCAAAACCAACCGAACAGCTCTTCCCCAGCTAAAGATGGAAGGAAAGCCACATGGAGAAGGATAGGAGGGGCAGAGACATGTGTGGGAACCAAACCCTCAGTGCAATGACCTACAAGTGGGGAGGATGTCAAGTGGGGAGTGAGGGGATCAAGGACCACATCAGATAGCCCCCCACCACCCTGGTAAAAAGAACGTCCATGATGTCTGGCTTTAAGAATCAGTGAGACTTGGGGCGCCTGGGTGGCTCAGTGGTTTAAGCCGCTGCCTTCGGCTCAGGTCATGATCCCAGGTCCTGGGTTCGAGCCCCGCATCGGGCTTTCTGCTCAGTGGGGAGCCTGCTTCCTCCTCTCTCTCTGCCTGCCTCTCTGCCTACTTGTGATCTCTGTCAAATAAATAAATAAAATCTTAAAAAAAAAAAAAAAAAGAATCAGTGAGACTTAAACCTGGGAGAGGCCAAGAGCTATAGGAAATAGACTCAATGAAGAAATCAAAGAGAAAATTCAAAAATACCTGGAAACAAGTGAAAATGAAAACAAAATAGTTCAAAATTTTGGGAATGTGGCAAAAAGGGTTGTAAAAGGAAATGTATAGCAATATGGGTCTACTTCGGGAAACAAGAAAAATTTCAAATAAACAATCTAGGGCGCCTGGGTGGCTCAGTGGGTTAAAGCCTCTGCCTTCGGCTCAGGTCGTGGTCCCAGAGTCCTGGAATCGAGGCCCGCATCGGGCTCTCTGCTCGGCGGGGGGCCTGCTTCCTCCTCTCTCTGACTGCCTCTCTGCCTACTTGTGATCTATCTCTCTGTCAAATAAATAAATAAAATCTTAAAAAAAAATAAACAATCTAACCTATGTCAAATTAGAAACTAGAAAAGGGAGAAAAAACAAAGCCCAAAGTTAATAGAAGGAAAGAAATAATAAAGATTTGAGTGGAAATAAATAACAGAGACATAGAAAAATAGAAAAACTCAATGAACTAAGAGCCAGTTCTTTGAGAAGATAAGCAAAATTGATAAAGTTTCAGCCAGGTGCATCAAGAAAAAAGAGGAATAAAATCAGAAATGAATGAGAAATTACAACCAATGCCACGAAACACAAAGAATTATAAAAAACTACCATGAAAATTTATATGCCAACAAGTTGGACAACTAGAGGAAATGGATAAATTCCTAGAAACATACTATCTTCCAAAATTGAGTCAGAAAGAAATACAAAATCTGAACAGACTGATTATGAGTAATGAAACTGAATTGGTAATAAAAAAAAAAAAAAAGAAACTACCAATAAACAGAAGTCCAGGACAGGATGGCTTCACAGGTAAGTTCTACAAAACGGTTATTTTTATTTATTTTTAAAAAAGAGTTACTTTTTATTTTAGAGTGAGAGTGTGCCCACGGATTGGGGGAGGGGGAGGGGGAGAGGGAAAGAGAGACTCTTAACCAGACTTTGCTGAGCACAGAGCCAATGTGGGGCTCGATCTCACCACCTAAGCTGAAACCAAGTCAGACGCTTAACCCGCTGCACCACCCAGTCGCCCCTCTATGAAACACTTAAATAGGAATTAATACCTGTCTTTCCGAAACTACTCCAAAAACTTGAAGAGGAAGGAATGCTTCCAAATTCATTTCATAAGGCCAGTATTACCCTGATACCAAAACCAAAGACACAACAAAAAAGAAAATTATAAGCCAATATCCCTGATAAACATAGATGCAAAAATCCTCAACAAAATATGAGCAAACCCAGAAAAAGACAAATGCCATATGACTTCACGTATGTGCGGAATCTAAAAAGCAAAACAAGGGTGTCTGGGTGACTGAGTGGGTTAAGCGTCAGATTCTTGGTTTCAGCGCAGGATGGCTCAGGGTCATGAGATCAAGCCCTGTGTCAGGCTCCACGCTCAGTGTGGAGTCTGCTTGAGATTCTCTCCCTCTCTCCCTGCCCCCACCCCACAATTTTTCTTTCTAAAATAAATAGATACATACATAAACAAAATCTTAAAAAAAAAATAAAATGAAAGGCAGAACGAACAACAACAAAATAGAAAGAGACTCCTAAATACAGAGAATGAACTGGTAGTGGCCAGAGGACAGAGTGTGGGGAGGATAGGCAAAATAGATGAAAGGGATTAGGAGGTACAAATTTCCAATTATAAAATAGGTCAGTGCCACAAATGAAAAGTACAGCACAGGGAACCCAGTCAATAATATTCTAATAACATTGTATGGCGACACACGGTAACTACACCGATTGTGGTGAGTTGTTCAAACATTCTGTGTTATACCTGAAACCAACTCTATGTCAAATGCACTTCAAAAATAAGTTAAAAACATGTGACTAAACCCTATGTAGCAATACCTTAAAAGGATCATTTGCCATAGTCAAGTAGGATTTACCAGTAGAAGGTTCAGTATCTGCAAATCAAGCAACATGAAACAAAACGAAGGGTAAAGATCATATGATTGTCTCAGTAAATGCAGAAAAGTATCTGACAAAACTCAATGTTAGGATAAAACCTCTCAACAAAGCAGGCTTCGAGGGATCCACCTCAACCTAATGAAGGCCGTATATGACAAACCCACAGCTAGCATCATACTAAATGGTGAGAAGCTGTATGCTTTCCCTCTAAGATCAGGCACAGGACAAGGGTGTCCGTTTTTATTCAACAGAGTATTGGAAGTCATAGCCACAGCCACCAGACAACAGAAAGAAAGAAAAGGCATCCAGATGGGTACGGAAGAAGTCAAACTACCTGCAGATGACATGATACTATATGTAGAAAGCCCGAAAGATTTCACCAAAAAACCCATCAGAACTGATAAATTAATTCTGTAAAGTCACAGCATACAAAATTAATATTCAGAAATCTGTTGTGTTTCTGTACACTAATAATGAACTAGCAGGAAGAGAAATTAAGAAAACAATCCCATTCATACTCGCATCGAAAAGAATAAAATAACTAGGAATAAATTTAATCAAGGAAGTGAAAAAACCTGTATCCTAAAAACTATGAAGATGACTCAAATAAATGGAAACGAAAACCATGCTCACGGAGTGGAAAAACTGAAATTGTTAAAATGTTCATACTCCCCCACACGACCTACAGATTCAAGGCAGTCCCTATCCAAATACCAACAATATTTTTCACAGAGATAGAACCAATAACCATAAAATTTGTAGGGCACCACAAGAGACCCTGAACAGCCCAAGCCATCTTGAGAAGGAAGAACAAGGTTGGAGGCATCACAATCCCAGGTTTCAAGATACTCAACAGACCTGTAGGCATCAAAACAGTATGATACTGGCACCAAAACAGACATAGAGATCACTGGAACAGAATAAAGAGCCCAGAAATAACCCCGTGCTTATATGGTCAATTAGGAGACGAGAAGGGTCACAAAGGAGATGAGCATATACAAGGAGGAAAGGAGAGTCTCTTCAGTAAATGGTACTGGGAAAACTGCACAGCCACGTGCAGAACGATGAAACTGCGCCACTTGCTTACACCATCCACCACAATAAACTCAAAATGGCTTAAAGACCTAAACATGAGACTCGAAACCCTAAAACTCCTAAAAGAAAATGGGCAGTAAATTCCTCAACATCGGTCTTGGCCATATTTTCTTTGGATCTGTCTCCTTTGGCAAGGGCCACAAAAGCAAAAATAAACCACTGGGACTACATCAAGCTCAAGTTTTCGCACAGCGAAGGAAATCATCAGCAAAAGGAAACGGCAACTTGCTGTATTTGCTAATGACATATATGACAAAGGCTGAATATCCAAAGTATATAAAGAGCTCCTGTACCTCAATAACAAAACAAAAAACAAGCAATCCGATTTAGAAAATGGGCAGAGAGGGCACCTGGGGGCTCAGTCGCTTGAGCGTCTGCCTTTGGCTCAGGTCATGATCTCAGGGTCTTGGGATCGAGCCCTGCACTGTTGGCTCCCCACTCAGTGGGGAGCCTGCTTCTCCCTCTAGCTCTTCCCTTCTTGGTTTGTGCTTTCTCTCTTGCCCGCTCTCTCTCAAATAAATACATAAAAAAATTTAAAAAGAAAAAAAAAAAAAAATGGGCAGAGGAAATGAATAGGCATTTTTCTCAAAAAGACATGAAAACATACAGATGGCCGGCAGACGCGTGAAAAGATACTCCACATCACTCATCATCAGGGAAATGCGTTATCAAAACCACAACGAGACAGTCACCTCACACCGGTCAGACGCCTAGTATCAAAGAGACAAGAAATCACAAGCGTTGGTGAGGATGTGGAGAAAAGGGAACACTCATGCACTGTTGGTGGGAATGTAAACTGGTACAGCCACTATTAAAAGCAGCAGGGAGGTCCCTCAAAAATTAAGAATAGCAATACCATATGATCCAGTAATTCCACTGCTGGGTATTTGCCAAAGAATATAAAAACAGCAATCTGAAAATATGTATGCCCTCCCACGCTTATTGAAGCATTACTTACAATAACCAAGATACGGAAGCGACCTGGGTAACGAAGACGCGATACATGCGTGCACGGACATTACTCGATTGTAAAAAAGAATGAAATCTTGCTGTTTGTGACATGTAAGAGCCCAGAGGGTGTTATGCTAAGTGAGATAAGCCAGAAAGAAAAGACAAGTGCCATATAGTTTCACTTACATGTGGAATATAAAAAAACAAAGTGTATGAACAAACAAACACGAAACCAAAAACGAACTAAGAGATATAAAGAATAAACTGGTGGCGGCCACTAGGGGAAGGGTGAAGAGATGGACAAACAGGTTAAGAGGATTAAAAGCTACAGACTCCTGGGGCGCCCGGGTGGCTCAGTCAGTTAAGTGTCTGCCTTCAGGTCAGGTCACGATCCCAGAGTCCTGGGATGGAGCCCCGCGTCGGGCTCTCTAGTCAGCGGGGAGCCTGCTTCTCCCTCTCCCTCTTGCTCCTCACCCCTACTCACACTCTCTTGCTTTATCTCAAAAAAGTAAATAAAATCCTTTTTAAAAAAGGAGGTACAAACTTCCATTTATCAAATAAATATTTCATGGGGATGAAAAGTACAGCACAGGGAATACAGTCAACAATATTATAGTGGGTTTGGGCAGTGATAGATGGTGACAGACTTCAATGGGGAGCATTTAGTAATACATACAAACAATCTAAATGTTGACTTACTCTGTCATACATCTGAAACTAATATTGTATGCTGACTGTAATTCAGTTAAATAGAAAAAAAGAAAGTGCAGTTTTTTCACTGTTGCAGGAACTTGATGTCTTGGACACACCGTGACCTAAATATCCTCGTTCCTGGGACTCCTCTGAGACTCTTTTGAGACATTTTTACTGTCACAGCTGTAGAAACAGACCCAGTGTGTCTGGGGGGCGGGGCGGGAAGGGGGAGTAATAATGTGTAGATCAGAGAGGACAGAAGAAGTTCATTTCTCACCAAGTTTCAGCACGTGCAGGAAGTGCCCTGGGAAGACCAAGCTTATTTTGAAGATTTGGTGGAAAACATTATAGAGCATATGCACACGTAAGTGGGTCCCTGTGAAATCGCAACGAATGCAGCCTACACTTCCTTCCCTGTGCATGGGTTTGGGGGCCGTTCCTTGCCTTGGGTAGATGTCTACACCCATCTGGTTCTAGTATCTTTGTTCCCATCTCAGGCTATCTGGTAAACCTCCAGCAGTCTGGCCACCAATGGTCACATGGACAGCGTAGCCCACAGTCGTAGACACAGGGTGACTCACACACAGACCACCTGGAACCCTTCTCTGCACAGCTTTTTCCTTTCTGATGCCCCCTTTCTGCCCTAGAATGCCACTGTCTCAGCCGCCACGGATGGCTGCCTCCCTCGGCTCTGTGGGACTGCCATGCTCAGCTTCCACTCCAGCTCTCTACACTGTGACACAGAAACTGTTCCCAAGCAGAGGGCTGCTGACCATGGGCGTCTCCTCATGAGTTTCCCTTCTCTCAGACATTAGTTGTCTAGAGATAAGCTCCAGATGGCTAAATTTAAAAGCCAAAGTTAGACATTATTAGAATCTAGATAAATAGCTTTATACTCTTGAGGGAAAGAAAGCCACGTAAGGCATAAAACGCAAAGAGGATAAAAGGATGGAGAAAACAGATTACATAAAATTAAACTTCTGTATAACAAAATTAAAAACAATACATAGACATATACAGTAAACTAGTAAATCCAGAATATATTCTTATAATAAATAAGAGATAACAAGCCACGGGAAAACTGACAGAGGAATGAATCAGTAATGCACTGAAGAGGAAACAGAAACATTTGGAAAGGTGTTATGTCTCTCCAGAAAATAAAAATAGTAACCTATTTTCACTCATCAAGTTGGCAAAAGTTAGGTTTTTCATTCATGGAGTTAATGAAGATGTGGGGAATGGGTATTCCTGTTTTTGTTTTTTGTTTTTAAAGAGGGAGAGAGAGAACGAGAGAGAATGAGAAGGGGAATGGGCAGAGGGAGAGGGAGAGAGAATCTTAAGTAGGTTCCACACCCAGCGTGGAGCCTGATGCCGGGCTCGATCTCACAACCCTGAGATCATGACCTGACCTGAAATCAAGAGTCGGATGCTTGACTGACTCAGGCATCCAGGCACCCCCAAATGGGTATTCTTATATTGACTGATGGGAATATAAATTGGTACAGGCTTTTAGGAGGCAACTGCAAACATATTAAAAAAAAAATTACTTGACCAAGTAATTTCACATGTAGGTATCTATTCTAGAGAAAATCTATTCTGTTTTCTCTGCCCAAAGACACACCCACAAAAATGTTTGCTACAGCATTACTGTTCAGAACAGGGAACTAGAAATATCCTAGTTTCTACCGATTAAGCTAAGCAAACTTGTTTTTGCTTTTCATAAACATTTTCCAAAACCATCTATAGTACTCACTTTGGCAACACATATATTAGAATTGGAACAACGGAGATTAGCACGGTCTCTGAGCAAGGATGGCATACAAGATTGTGAAGTATTCCATATTGAAAAACAGACAAACAAAATAATCTAAACTCAGTTTTTTAATCTTTGTCATTCCTGGGAATGACATTTTGTCATTCCTGGGAAAACTCTGATGTTCTGGGTTTTCATGGCTCTGCTATATGCCATTTTTCTAGATACTTGATATTTCTCAGTAATTATTAGTGATCTCTCAGTAATTATTACTGACATTATTATAAACTCAATCTAGAGGACTGGTCCTATACCTGTCTCCATTATCACTGACTTTGAGGTAGTCTGGGAGGGACAGAGGATAAGAAATGGATAGAGTCAAAACCCAAAAAAGATTTCAACAGGCCAGAAACAGGAAACCAAATTAAGTGCCATGACATTTTAACTTTTCTTCAGCTTCTTTTTCTGTGTTTTCCAATTTTTCTACAATGACCATGTATTACTTTTATAATTAGGAAAAATAATATGTTATTAAAATTATTAATGACATCACTTACAGACAAATTAGGCCCATGTCAATTCCAAGGCAATGAATGAATAAGAGCCCTACTAACTGTATGTTTTTAGGATGAAGAGGTCCTGAAAAAAGATAGTTATTTTTTTGTTTGTTTGTTTTTGTTTTCCCCCAAAAATGTTAAAGAAGAAGACTAAAGACTTGGCTGTAGAGGAGGGAGGGAAGATGCAATCAAGAAGTTGCTAGAAAGGCAGACTAGAGACCTTAAGTTTTTTCTTTTCCTTATGCGACAGATTTAAGGCAGCTACAGATTCTCTGCAATCTTCCCGCTAAGAGGCAAAGTCTAATTCTCCTCTTCTGGAATCTGGGCTGGCCTTTTTGCTTGAATGTGGACGAAGCAACATTTGTGACTTGCAGGGTGGGTCGTAAGAAGCCTCCAACTTTTACTGAGTGCTCTTGGAACACTGTCTCTGGGAGTTCTGAGGCTCCTGAGGTATGTGGAAACTCAGACCAGCCAAGTACAGAGGCCTCCTGGAGAGAGACGGACCAACCCTGAACTGTTCCAGCCTCTAGCCATTGGAGGCCCCAGACATGGAGGAAAACAGAGTTGACCTGTGAGTCAACTGTAGGCCTAAACTGTAGACATGTGAACAAAATGAACACTGTTGCACTGTAACCCACTAAGTTTTGGGGGTAGTTATATAGCCATAGAGAACTCAGAACATCTGACTCTATGTACTTCTTTCACAACTGTTGCAAACAGGAGAATGGACACCAGCTTTTTGTTCCTCAAGCAAATCACTTTGGGGTTCCTTGGAACTCCTCGCCTCTTCTGACCCTATTCACCTTGCTGCTTTAATCTCTTGTTTCTTGACTTAATTTTAGATGGCCAATCATCTCCCAAATCAAGTCTGAAAGCTTCTGTTCTCCTCTTACAAATTTAAAAAATGTGGCCCTACTCAATCTGGTCAACTAAATGTCTTCAATCCTCTTAAACAAGGGCCACGGGAACCGCATCCAGGTCTGTTTCCACCATTTGCCGTATCTGTTCTGGAATACCTATGATGGGTGAAGACGGGTTACAAAGTAGGGCCCGATGTACTACGGCTTCACCTTATTCTTCCAGTCAGGTTGGGCCAACGCGCCTTCATTATGACTTTCTGGAAACTTCCTTGGCCGTTTTTACTTATTCTTCCGGGTGTATTTTTTTTTTTTTAAGATTTTATTTATTTATTTGACAGACAGAGATCACAAGTAGGCAGAGAGGCAGGCAGAGAGAGAGGAGGAAGCAGGCTCCCTGCAGAGCAGAGAGCCCGATGTGGGACTCGATCCCAGGACCCTGAGATCATGACCCGAGCCAAAGGCAGTGGCTTAACCCAATGAGCCACCCAGGTGCCCCTAGAGGAATAATTTACTTTTTAAATGATTTCTTCCTATTCTTTATCCTCCCTATTGAAGGAGTTGAGGGTTTGAGATCTGGACCAGAGGAGATCAAAGGAGCAAGTCTGGGAAGGGCTATGGTTTGCTTTGTGTGGCGAGGGCCAAATGAGTAAGTTACAAGAGACAACCCCCGCAGGAAACTTCTCAGCTGAGGAGAGTTTTCTAATGACAAAAGGGCTGCTGTGTCTTCAGAGCTGTGTAGGCAGATCTAGTACAACCTCTCTCCGAAGACAATCAAAAGGATGTTGACATCAGGAGGGTGGCCGGAACTACATCTTTCTTGCTTCCTCCTTTTTCCTCTTAAGCAAACACTGGAGAGTCCCCACCTGGGATACTTCCTTCTTGAAGCTCTCTGGCCTTTGGCATAGTGACACTTGTCTAGTTTCACTGCAAGTACCCGGCTGGCTGACACTTCCTGAGCCATGTAAACGGGTCCACACCCGGCCTGCCCAGCAGCCAACACGGGCAGAGGAAGACGAAATGCAGGAGCTTGGCACGGGAACTTGCGTTCTTCCACAACTTCTGTGAGCAGATCTCTCTACCCCTCAATTTGGTTCCCACATGATTCTCTGCCATGTTCTATCCCCAGGTCCAGACTGTATTCCAGCTCTCTGGAGAAGCACTTTTCTGGAATCTTCCTTCCCTCTTTTCCTCTCTTGCCTTTCTGTTGAATACCTCACTGTCATTCATTTCACTCGTCTTTTTGGCTTACTTTTTCTTAAAAAGGTGATGGTTATTTGCACCTCAGCTAGTTCCCTTCATCCCAGAATTGCCCACTTTTCAGGCTCAGTGAGTGATCTGTTAGCACCCCTGAAGCCCATCCTTCTCCTGGCTGAGAGCTTATTGAAATGCACCAGTCACCAAGGAAATGTTAAAAAGACTTTCTTATGGGGGCGCCTGGGTGGCTCAGTGGGTTGGGCCTCTGCCTTTGGCTCAGGTCATGATCCTGGAGTCCTGGGATCGAGCCCTGCATTGGGCTCTCTGCTCAGCGGGTCCGCTGCTTCCCTTCCTCTCTCTCTGCCTGCCTCTCCGCCTACTTGTGATCTCTGTCAAATAAATAAATAAAATCTTAAAAAAAAAAAAGACTTTCTTATGAACCATCTGCATTAATGGGTTAATTCTAGACTGGAAAAAGAGCCCAAACCATTGTTCTTAAGTCTGTAATGATAGCCAGCAAATGTTCATGATGGCCTGCTATGTGTAAGGTGCTGAGGGACAGACACACGTAATAGAGTCTAGTCCCTCATCTGGAATGGTTGACCAGACAGTGGTAAGGCAAGAGGTGAGTCTGGGACCTGGAGGAGGCCTGATGTGGTCTGGACTGTGGAAAATAAACACATCACACTCATGATTCCCAGGGAGTTCTGGGAATACTGGACACAAAAGTTTATTTTCTTTTCTTGAGATGGTTATCAGACTGAGTGAGCCTTGGCTAACCAAAATGTACATGGCTCCAGAGAACAAATCCAAATTTTGATGAACTTAGATCTTCCTCTGTTACTAAAGCAGCTATGTGACTATGACTTCAGGCAAATGACTTGACTTTTCCGGCTTCTAGATTCCTCATCTTTCCAAAGAACCTGCCAGATTATATCAGTTGTTTTGAAATGATCGGTTGTGGGACCTGCTCTTCCAGCTAAAGTTTTCTGCAGAAGGTCTGGTTAAGGTAGAGTTTGGAAACTATAAGATTAAACGATCTCTAACCGGCTTCTTTTGCATCTTTCCATGTCTATCCTGTCCTGCACTGTCTGACACAACAGCCCCTAGCCACATGTGGCCAAGTTAGTTAGAACTGAATGAAGTCTAGAATTCAGTTTCTCGGTCATACTGGCCACCTTTGGCTAGTGGCTACTGTACTGGACAGTGCAGATCTAGAACATTCTCACCATTGCAGAAAGTTCCATTGGACAGCCCTGCACAGCACTTACACAAACATGCACATATATTTCCCCTCTTTTTATGCACATGGTGGCATGTTCTGCACACTTCTGCACCGTGCTTTTTTCCCACTTCCTGAGATCTATAGCGATAGGTCCTTCTGCTACATGTGGAAAAAACAGTGATAGTGTAGAGACCAAGAGATTGGCTTCTGAAGCCAGAAGCCCTGTCACTTACTAGTTGATGACTGTGAGCAATTACTTAACTTCTTTGTGTCTTAGTTTTTATAACCTTGTTATTTTTTATTTATTTATTTATTAAATATTTTATTTATTTTTTTGACAGAGAGAGATCACAAGCAGGCAGAGAGGCAGGCAGAGAGAAAGGGAAGCAGGCTTCCCGCGAGAAGGGAGCCCTACGCGGGGCTCAATCCCAGGACCCTGGGAACATGACCTGAGCTGAAGGCAGAGGCCTTAACCCGCTGAGCCACCCAGGGCCCCTGTAACCTTTTTAAAAAAAGATTTTATTTATTTACTTGGGAGAGAGAGAGAGAGAGTGAAAGAGAGAAAGTGAGCACAAGTGGGAGGAGGGAAGGGCAGAGGGAGAGGGAGAGGCAGGCTCCTCAAGAAGCAGGGAGCCCAATGTGGGGCTCGATCCCAGGATCTTGAGATCATGACCTGAGCCAAGGGCAGACGCCTAATCGACTGAGCCCCCACCCAGGTTCTCCTCTGGATCCTTAAAATGGATGTAGAATAGATACCTCCTAGGATTGTAGTCAAGATTAGTTTCAAAAATAGCAAGAAGAGGGATGCCTGGGTGGCTCAGTTGGTTAAGCAGCTGCCTTCGGCTCAGGTCATGATCCCAGCGTCCTGGGATCGAGTCCCACATCGGGCTCCTTGCTCATCAGGGAGCCTGCTTCTCCCTCTGCCTCTGCCTGCCATTCTGTCTGCCTGTGCTCGCTCTCTCTCCCTCTCTCTGACAAATAAATAAATAAAATCTTTAAAAAAAAAAATAGCAAGAAGAGCCCTTATAAAACTGTCTGCTGTGGGGTGCCTGGGTGGCTCACTCGGTTAAGTGTCTGCCTTCGGCTCAGGTCATGATCCCAGAGTCCTGGGATCGAGCCCACATCAGGCTCTCAGCTCAGCAGGAAGCCTGCTTCTCTCTCTCCCACTCCCCCCTGCCTGTGTTCCCTCTCTCGCTGTGTCTCTGTCAAATAAATAAAATCCTGAAAAAAAAGTCTGCTGTATGATAGCTCTTCGATAAAGAACTCACTTTTCACCACCATTAACCCCCCCATTCTCTTCCCTAGCAGCTATGTACAGGTCCGGCGTGTGGATGGATACGACAGTCTCTTTAAGTTGTGTCCAGTCTTCTGTTATTATACTGCACACTCATGGGATAAATTATGATGGATTCCACCAAGTTGCCCTCAGAGAAGTTCTTCGATCTTATACTCCTCCCAACTCGCCCCATGTGAGGGACCAGCTCCCCCCACGTTCATAAGAGCATCCGCAGGGTTTCACAGAGCAACACGATTCTGCCCACACCCCAGGGCTCTGGCACTCCAAACAGAGTATTTTTAGTAAGGAAAAACTTTTTTTTTTTTTTTTTTTTAAGGGGAAACAGCACTTCTGTATTTTTGGATGTGCTTCCTAAAAAAATAAGATGTAATAACGAAGCAATCTGTTCTAAGGAATTTTGTTCCCTGACCAAGTTTAATTTATATGAGACAATCTTCAACCCGATCTTCACCTCTCACTCCCAGAAAGACTGAATTCAGTCTCTAAAATCATCGGCTTCTGTGGCTAGACTATTTCTTTTTCCCAGATGAACATTTCATGCATAAGAGAACGGAAAAAAATACTCAGTGCTGATTTCACTTGGGACTGTTATTATCTAAATAGACTTGCATGCTGTCCTGGGAGATCGAGCGGGAACAGCAGTGAACATCAAGGCCTCGTCTCTCTTAATGATGGCAAGATAATGGCTTTCGGTGTTGGATGGTGTCAGCTACAGTGCCAGCTGCTGGCATATTTATCTAGGGAGGGCTTCCGGCAGGACAAAGGATCCACAGGGAGGAGAAAGGACAAAGACACTTTAAATCCACCTCAGTCCACAGCAGGAGGAAACACTCTTGCATTTTATTTTGAAAATCATGCTTTTACTTCTTGAAGCCGGCAGGACATCTAGTGTCTCTATACATAAAAAAATTGTGTGTGCAGGCAATGTTGGAATGCAGATGTTTTCCTTCAAATGATCCCCTACAACCAGAAGACTCAGCTAACTCAGGTCAGGAGCCCTTAACTGCAACCCTAATGCTGTCTTGAAAAGCCCCCCCCTCATTTTCTCCTGCATTTTGTACAAATTCAGCAGGCTGGGGCGCCCGGGTGGCTCAGTTGGTTAAGCGTCTGACTTCTGCTAGGGTCATGATCTCAGGGTTCTGGGATGGGAGATCCAAGGTGGGCTCTCTGCTTACTGGGGAGTCTGCTTCTCCCTCTGCTCCCACCCCCACCCCGACTTGGCACACACATACACACACACACACACACACACACACTCTCTCTCTCTCTCTCTCTCTCAAGTGAATAAATAAAGTCTTAAAAAAAAGAGGCAATTCAGCAGGTTGGAACAGGTAGGACGTAGATCCCTCAGCCTGCAGGGTTGCCGAGCTGAGCCCTCCTCTTGGGATTTTGGGCTACTGTGTACACCTCGCAGCCAGGCCTCTGAGCAGTGTCTTAGGGGCATGTGGGTCTCTACTCTCCCTCCCAAACCCATACCCAGCCCCCACTCCAACCCTTCCCCAATCTGTTACCCTCCATCTCCAGTTTCAACACAGACCTTTCTGACTTACAGAGCTCGAGAGCCCAAATTGGTGACCACAACACTTTCCTCTTCCTTAGTGACAAGGAGGACTGACCGAGTCTCCAGTTTCTAGTAGGTGGCGGTGATATGGGGGATGGGGTGTGGACTACATTCCATACCTCTGAGAAAAGGGAGGAGAAATCAAACAGCTAAATAGTTGGGTTAGAAAAGGCAGACCTCCTGCACTGGCGACAGATACGGGTCTAATTCAGGTAGCTACGGAGCTGTTACAGGTTTTGAAGACACGGTGGCAAGGGCTCCCCACCCCCCCAAGAGCCATTGCTGCAGTGTCCCTGGTGAGAGTTCACCCACAAGGAAGAAGGATGGATGCCAAAAGCAGAATGGGAGACACACAGATGAATCTGAGGACATTACATAAGGAGACATAAACCTGACAAGAAGGCTGGATGATTCCACTCACGCGAGGTACCTCTAGGAGGCAAATGCATGGGGACAGGAAGTAGAACCAAGCTTACCAGGGGCTGGGGGGTGGGGAATTAGTGCTTCATTGTACAGGGATTCTGTTGGGAAAAGACGAAACAGTTCTGAGGACAGACCCTGGTAACAGCTACACGCCAATGTGGACTTGAGGCCACGGAGCTGTACACTTAATGGTTAAAATGGTCAATTTCACAGTCTACTTTACCCCAATAAAAAGCAAAAAACGATCAAGGCAGACAGGAATGACAACAGAGCCGAAGGAACAGATCCCTGCCCATCTTCCCACAAACATGGATAAAAGCAGCTAAGTGGATTTCATTTGACGACGGCTCCGCCCCCGCGTAATTCAGAGTACTTTTAAGAATATCCTGTTCTGCTTAGCAAATTGCTAGGTGACTTCCCCAGTCTGAGTGAAAAGTTTCCAGTGATTTCTTTAAACCACTGTTTGGTAGTTCTGCTTGGCTGTGCTGTTGTCACTGTTTTGTCCTGGGAACCCCCGTGCCCTGGGGGCTCTGCCCCCGTCTTGCAGACGCAGTCCAACCCCAGCTGGTGGTTGCGTGACAGGAAATCTGACACAGTCAGGCGGGGTGACATCTGACCCTTCTGTCCCCACCGTGGCTTTCTTATCACCAGAACCATCCCAGGTTGTCTGGCCCGCCCTGACCCAGGTCTTCCCAGGTCCCTCTGACTCTGGGTGCTCTGACTCTGGGTGCCCTGACTCCAGGCGCGAGGCTGGCTTTGGACGGCTCACAGGGCGAGTCACCTGTCTGCCTGGCCCCTGGCTCGGATTCCACCTCTGATGTCGGGACCCCGGTGGGGCTCACTGACCTGGTCCTCGTTATTTCAACTGGCTTTTCTAGCCCTGCCTTGGAAAACTTTGATTTTGACAGGAAAAGGTCTACTTAGTCAACTCAAAAAAACTTTTTAAAGGTTTTTTACTTATTTGACACAGAGACAGCACAAGTAGGCAGAGTGGCAGGCTCTCCACTGAACAGGGAGCTGGATGCGGGGCTCGATCCCAGGACCCTGAGATCAGGACCTGAGCCGAAGGCAGTCGCTTAACTAACTGAGCTACCCAGGCGTCCCTATTCTACTAAAATTTGATTAGCTCTGATTTTAGCTTTAGTTTTTTTTTTTTTTAAAGATTTTATTTATTTATTTGACAGAGATCACAAGTAGGCAGGGAGGCAGGCAGAGAGAGAGGAGGAAGCAGGCTCCCTGCTGAGCAGAGAGCCCGATGCGGGGCTCGATCCCAATACCCCGAGATCATGACCTGAGCCGAAGGCAGAGGCCCAACCCACTGAGCCACCCAGGCGCCCCTTAGCTTTAGTTTTCACATGATTATCAGACTATGCTACTCAGATGTTCAGGCCTGTTCCACCTTTTCAACTCACAGGCCTTAACGACATTCATGGTTAGGTGACTGCAAATCAGGAAAGGGAAAACTAGTAAGAAAAGTATACTGAAAATGTAAGAGGATAAGAATAAGAGTAAATACATGCAAAAAAGCCACAAGAAACCATGAATGGGCTCTCTATTAGAATTTCAGATTACAGATAAAGCTAAACTGTAAGAAATATACTTAAGGCATATGAATAAAAAAATCAAGAATAAAGGAATTATAAAAATATATCACACAAATAAAAGCTAGGCAGAAATGGGAAGAGTGTGTTAGCATCATAAAATGAAATCTTTCAGGGGACGCCTGGGTGGCTCAGTTGGTTAAGTGGCTGCCTTTGGCTCAGGTCATGATCCCAGTGTCCTGGGATCGAGTCCCGCATTGGGCTCCTTGCTCAGCAGGGAACCTGCTTCTCCTTCTGCCTCTGCTGCCACTCTGCCTGCCTGTGCTCGTGCTCTCTCGCTCTCTCTCTCTCTGACAAATAAATAAATAAATAAAATCTTAAAAAAAAAAAGGGGGGGGGTGCCTGGGTGGCTCAGTGGGTTAAAGCCTCTGCCTTCGGCTCGGGTCATGATCCCAGGGTCCTGGGATCGAGCCCCACATCGGGCTCTCTGCTCGGCAGGGAGCCTGCTTCCTCCA